>NC_070611.1:57782178-58087578 GCF_027172205.1 Podarcis raffonei
CTGACTTTGATAGTCTACCTTGTTGGGGCCGAGGAACCGCTGGGGCTGCTGCCGCCGCCACCACTGCAGCTTGCTAAACTGGAGCTGAAAACTTGTGCCACTCATCACACTTTCTTCTCATTGCCTTTTGGGGCTGTCTTGTTCTCTCACAGCAAGCTGGTTGGAAGAGGAAAGCCAGAGAGAGAGAGAGAGAGAGGGGAAGGGAAAGTGGAATTAGGAGACTGTTGTTCCCCACCCACCTCATGCTACAGCTGAACACAAAGATGGCCTCACTTTGGAGATAAAAAAACACCCTTTCTGCATCGTACTCAGAAAACTTTGCTGGACGCCATCAGAAATGCACCACTTGTAAATACACACCTTTATGGTTTGATGTGTATGGACCCTGCTCACTAAAGGAAGACCTGGGCAGCTCTGGGGAAGTTTGGGTGAAGGCAGAGAATAGATCTTGAAATCTTCCCGACATGGCCACTTTCTCAGATTGATCATCTTGACAGGCTGAGCCTTCTGCACATTTTTTTAAAATTGTGTGTGTGTTTAGTTATTTACTGTATTTATGTCCCGCTTTGCAGCCTGTAGGAGGTCCATGAGGTATCTCACGAAACAGAACAGGGTTAATTTGGCAAAAGGAAGGCTATCCCCACCCCTCAGAAATTCCCACTACAGCCCCTCTTTATAGGCTCTCCACTAACGTTTGTGCTTCCTTCACACAGAATCTATCTTTGGTGCACAAACATTTTGCAGAACCTCAAGTGACTTCGTATGACACCCCCAGGAAAGGAGGGCAAAGAAGGCATGGGAGAAGCAGGGTAGCAGCTGCATCCATCCCCCTGTCACGCCACGAGTGTCCCTGTTTTAGAGCAGATTCCAGGTTCTCCTCTGCTTTCATGTTTCCTTTGGCCTCCCTCTATCTCATACGTTATCCTGAATCAGCAATAGATGTTCACGCAGGCAGGGAAACACATCATACATGTTGAGTCATGCTTTGGACATTTCTGTGTGCTCGCATCGAACTTCTGACCTTAACCTGCCTTAGTGTTTCCAAGAAGATGAAACGAAATCCTGTTTGCCGAAATGGTACGGAGGAGAGGCAAGGAGCAACTCATTATCCAAAGCCTCTTTTGTTTTGCTTTTATGAACATGTAAACAAATCATATTGTAGTGAATTAAGGGTTTGTTTATTGCTAATTATTTGTATCCCACCTTTCAGAGCAGGCTCTGATACTGTCTCACTGTAGCCAGCCATGTAAGCACAAACTCATTAACACCAGGTTGGTCCCTTCGTTCTTTCCTCATCTCTCTCTCCCCCTGCCCCAAAATATGGCAAGGTGGGTGGGGAGTCCCAGAGGGAGGAGATGAAAGCAGAGCTCAGCTCCTCGCTGTTTCCAGAGATGCTGACGTGCAGAAAGATGGTATTAAAATGGGCTATGGCTGTATTTTTAGAAAAAATATCTCCCCGCGCGCAAAGATGGGGAGGGGGGGAAGTAGTATTAATTAGCTTAAGGGCTTTGCTCTTGCTCACTCGTATTTCCCTGTGAGGCTTAAGAAGATCAACTTTAGGATTTGGAAATAGGGCAGAACAAGTTCTAAGTCTCTTATTTATTTATTTTTAAAGACTGTGTGCGTATGTGTGTGTGAGAGAGAAAGAAAGAGAGCTTTGGGTTTTCACTTCTCATGTGTGGCAGAAACACAGGAGTCAGCAGTTTTGATGGCAAGGCTGGAGCCCTGCTGCAGCAGAGAGGCACCCACGTAGCACCATCGAGTTAGAGCTACAGTGCGACGTTATGTCAAGAGGTTGCTTTCAGCACACTTGCTGCTTTGGGCATTATGAGGCTTATTCACATGAGGAGGGCCTGAGGAATAAGGCAATGCCTTCTATACCTGGTTTTATGGCCCAGTGGTGGTTCTTTAACACATCCAGCTTTCAGGCTTTCAGGCCTCTTCCAGGCTACACCCCCACCTCAGCCTTGGCCCTTCTTCACAGCCTACCTTGCTGGAATCTGTCCCTGGACTCTTAGCAATGCCTCTTGCTTGCCCAGATGTATGGTATAGATGCGGATAGAAATAAGTCTACCATAGAAAAGTTAGATTTACATGGGTTGCTACACCAGCTTTTGCCTCGGGCCCCAACTACCACTGGCATCTAGTAGGTTGGCCAGAAGGGAATGCATCCCTCAGGATGGAAAAGGTTCCCCGCTACTGACTTAGATCAAATGCTATCGCTGAATGATGCTAAATTTAGTTTCAACTGCACTCATATTCTTTCTGTGCGCACGCGTGTCTTTAAAATCCCTACGTAAGAAGACCCCTGCTGGGTCAGACCAAAGGCCTACCTAGACCAGCATTCTGTTTCCTCAGTGGCCAAACAAATGCCCATGGAAACTTCCAGAACATGGCTACCACAGCACTCTTTTGGTCATGTTCTCAAGCAACTGATGTTTAGAGGCCTACTGCCTCTGATATCGGAGTTAGTGTATAGTCACCATGATTAGTAGCCTTATCCTCTGTGGATTTGTCTAATCCTCTAAAGCTGTCCAAGTTGGTGGACATCACAACTTCTTGTGGTAGCCGTTCCATTGTTCAGTTATGTACTGTGTGAAGGAGTTTTTCCTTTAGTCTGTCCTGAATTTTGCACCTTTCAGCTTCATTGGATGAGCCAAGGTTGTAGTATTATGAGAGGGAGAGAAGGATTTTCCTTCCTGCCCACTTTCTCTGAACCAAGGCATCTTTCTTGGTTGTGCTTTGTTAAGTTTTCATTTTCAAGTCAGACCAGCCCAAGATCAATTGCTGCCTGAGGTGCCTAATGCCAAAGTCAAGTCAAGTTATTTTGGTATCTGAGGCAGAAAATCCCACCAGCACCCCTCTCCTTCTCTGGCAATGAGAATTCAGCAGTAATAAATTAAGTAACTAAAGATTTTCTGCTAGAGGTGTGGGATAAATTCGATTCACCTTGCATCTAAAGGCAAGCCTACCAAATTCAAACTTTCTGAAGCAATCCAGGAACAGGAACACAGCCGTCCTTCAAACTTCGCACTTATCTGAATTTTGTAATGCAATTCTCCAGCCAAGTCATGGGTACAAAATTGCATATACTGTATGCATAAAAAATGCATACATTGCAAATTGCTCCAGAAATGCAGAGAATTGATTTTAGGATTGGGAAAATGAGAAACTGCAAGAATCAACTGACAGAGGGATCCATTCCTATTATTATGGCAGCCAAAAATCAGACCGCCATTCTCAGGTTGCCTAATGGGAGGGCTGTCCCTGTTTAGTATGCCTGCTTTGGCCCTGTTGTCACACTTGTCCTGTTACTATAGCACGGAAATTTGTGTAGCCCAGGTGTGGCCTCTGAGACAGGAGACATGAAGTTGCAAAATTAAGAATTAAAGCTGAGCTAATACACTCCTAAGAAGCTCCCCTCCCACAGTACTGGTAACCTTTAAGGGGAAAGGGAAGAGAAATGGAGGCAGTATACAGTGTAATGCACAATTCAACCTCTTCTCCCTTAATGGAAAGCTTTTTGCCAAGAGGGGCAATGATTGAAATGTTTGGGCCCAAACCTTTAACCTGGCTCTCTGTTCAGAGCATCTAGGAATCACTGTCAGTTTCTCTTTTGGCATCTGTTGCAGCCTTGGAAGGCATGTACGTTTCTGCACAGTTCCTTAGTTAAAGCATGGGTGGATAGGTGTGTTTAGATAAATAAATTAAATTTCGCTTGACATTTAACACAAATTGGCTACAGAAACCTTGAAGTATTTGATGAAATAATTGTTTTTTGGATGAAATATTTATGGCAGTCTATGAAGTTCTGAGAAGAGAGAGAGATCAGGGTAATTAATAATAGATTTGGGATGATGTGAAGATATGCTTCATAGGACATACTGCCTCAGATGTCAATCTCTCCCCTTCCTCTATTCTGTTTAATTTCTAACTTGAAAAGGCCTGGAGATTGAGAATGACTGTATTAAAGTACCAGATGATAGGAACATAAGAAACTACCTTATACTGAATCATACTCTTGTCACACCTAGCTCAGTGCTGACTGCACTGGCTGGAATCAACCCACCCTCCCTCCCTCCCTCCCTCCCTCCCTTCCTTCCTTCCTTCCTTCTATGGCCAAATAGAGATAGAGATAGAATAATTGAATTGTAGAATTGGAAGGAGCCACTGCGGTTATCCATTCAAACCTCCTGCAATCCAGGAATCTTTCACCCAATGTGGGACTCAAACCCACAACCCTGAGATTATGAGTCTTGTGCTCTATCGACTGAGCTATCCTGCCTCATTCTCCCCAATCCCAGCTTGCTGCGCTTTGATTGCTTGATTGGCCCTGTGAGCAAATAGTGGGTATTCCTGAGCCTTTGGGGGTGGTGGTGATTTAACAGGTTTAAGGTATCTAAGATTTCCTAAGCACTGTCCATTTATTAAAAGATGGCAGTCCCCAATACAAGATGGAAAAGGCAAAACACATGGGGAGGGGGAAGTAAGCATTGGGAGCAGCTGCTCCTTCCCGGGATGATGGATGGGACCAGTTTGGTCTCTCCTTTGCCATGACGTTCTTCCTGGGGGGGTAAGGTGTGTGTGCAGCCTCCCAGTGGCCCTTGGGGGGCAGGGTCCAGAGTATGAATTCTCTAAAGGTCCGAAACAAATCCATTCACCAGCAGCCCTCTCTGGCATTTTATTCTTATTCCACACACCCACACAGTTCCCTAAACATACAACTTGCTGGGAGCAGGGAGGAGGAAGGAAAAGAGCAGCCAATATTATTTATAAAAAGAAAGTTTCTGGCTAACTGCAATTAAGTACAAATGCATGGTTACCAGATTTTTTTCAATAAATCCGGGGACACTTTTTCTTTTTTTTTCTTTCTTTTTTTTTGGGAAGCTGAGTAGCAACAGGGAGTCAGTAGTGGGGATGGTGAGGCAAAAGACCCTGGGCCCAAGCACACATGCATATTGTATAAAGGTGCAAAGACCTTCTTTCGCACCCTGTGAAACATAAATGCACAGTTTTTAAAAAAACTGGGCAACAGCACACCACACACCCATGACTCCCGAGCCTCCCCCGATCTCCTGCCCCCTTCCTCCTTTGTCTTGACTGATTGAGGCAGGCTCAGGAGTCACGGGCGGGCGGCTGTTGCCCAGTTTTTTTAAAAAAACTGCGCATTTATGTTTCACGGTGCAAAAGAAGGGCTTTGCATCTTACCTAGCAGAGAAACTATGCTCCTTGCACCCCTCCTGGGCAACGCCCACCCGTGACTCTCAAGCCTCCCCCGATCTGTCAAAACAAAGGGGGAAGGGGGAAGGAGATCTGTAGTGCCGGATGTCCCTGGTTCCCCTTCAGCAGTGGCAGCGAGCAGCTCCTGAAGCCAGCCAGAGCAAACTGCGCTACCAGGCTGGCTCCGGGCTGCTGAGGCTGCCACTGCCACGTTTCCCGAGGACAAATCTGGGGACATTTGCAAATCTGGGGATATTCCGGGGACGGAATTTGTCCAGGGACAGATTTGCAAATCCAGGGACTCTATGGGGGAAAGTATGGGCTGAAACCAGAGATGACCAGCCAAGGCAAAATCCAAACGGGAGATTTATAACGGGGTAGTTTATAATGGCTAGGGGATTTCTGAGCAGGGAGGATGCTATTATCCAATCTCTCCTCCTCCCTGAAATTATTCTTGGTCCCTAATTGCTAGTAGTATTATTTCACAAATTTCAAGTATGTTCTAGGGCCTGGGGTCCTGAGTCAAGTTAAACCCGTGAAGAATGAGTGTATAAGGCTACTGTGAGCTCAACACCATATGTAGCTCAAGTTATTGAACCAGAAAATGTTGCCTCCATTTACAAGGGTTGATTTCTGTACAACTGTTTGGAGTTATTTTCTATGTGAAATGCTTGGATACTAAATCAGTCCAATTTGGAGCACTGAAGGCAGAATATCAGTGCTTGTGAACCAAAGAACCATAATGAGTAACCATGTGGAATGCCTATCTCTACTTATTCTAAATGGTTGCCAGATACTTTCTGTTATAACCAACTGTGTTTAGTTGTATATGCATATTTTATTGGCCATTCTTAAATCTTGAGCATATCAGGGTCAACCTAACTTAGCCTTCCCCAACCTTACGTCCTCCAGATATTTGACTATAGCTCCCATAATTCTTGATCATTGGCTATGATGCCCGCAGCCAATGGAAATGGTAATCCAAAATTACAATCCAAAATGGGGGGGGGGCACCAGGTTAGGGGAGGCTAGCTTAGGCAGATATTAGTCATGGCCATTAGAGAAAAAGGCAGCCATAATACAGGCAAGTATGTGTTTTGGTGTTTGTCTGAGCAGTTCTCAAAGCTAGCCAATCTTAATTTTCCCCGGGTGAAACCAAAGACACATTGTTTCCAGTTACGCTCAGTGTACACCCCAGGTCAGCCTTCCATAACCTGGTACCCTCCAGATTTTGTGTATCACAACTCCCATGATCCCTGGCAATTGGACATGTTGATGGGAATGGGAGTCCAGCAATATCTGGAGGGGTTCAGGCTCGAAAAGACTGCCTTTGCATGAGTTTCTAGATTACTGTGGCCACACCGACATGTCTTCATGTTTCAGGACTGTGTCATATGGAAGTGTGTGGTTTAGGAAAGTCATGAGATACAGTACTGAAAAAGAGAATCAGGCATATCCCATCACCTTCAAAATTGAGGTCTAGTAGTCCCATACTTACACTGGGAGTTTCTTGAGGACGACACACAAGTATTTAATTGGAAGTCCATGTTAATTAAAGTCTGTGTTTAAAAGGCCACAATTGCCTGGTTGGTTAGCTATTAGAAAATGTTCACACCAATGCCCTCCCAGATACACAACTGCAGTCCGTCTAATCTCTAGTGTTGTGTGCAGTTAGGGAGATGGGAGTTTAAAACATATTAAATGAGTGGTGGATTTCGGAACCTGATGTGCCACTTGCTATGTGTGACGATGTTGCCCAAAGCAATTCACAGACTTAGGCGATGGCGTTTTTTCCAGTGGTGAGAACAGCAGGGATCTTTTGTGGTCACAAGTTTAAGCAGGGAGCTTTGCTTGAAGAAAGTCTGCAAGCCATGCCACATTGCTGACAGCTGCCGCTGCCTTTGGTTTATCCTGTATTTTAAAAAGAGAAGCAAACAGCAGTTGTCTAGAGAAATAGTCAAGCTGGGATGATGTGCATCCATGCAACACTACAGAGGTAAGCATGGAATATTCACCCACTAAGGCTAGAAGATGGTCATGCATTCTATAAATTAAAGACCTGTAAGATCTATCTCATCATATTCTTAGGCCATAACGCAGCACAAGGTTATGCACGCACATTAATTTCAGCAGGGTGTAAGTTCATATATTTCTGGATTATGATCTTTGTGTACGAGTCACTCTTGAACACTTCCATCCCAATTAAGTAGCTTTCTAGCCTTAATTTAGGAATCAGCTACAGTAGATTAATAAGCATTTCCAAAATGAAGGAGACTATAGAATAACCTTCAAGAACCCAGTGCCCTCCAGATGTTCTGGACTACAACTCCCAACAAGCAGCCAGCAAGGCCCAAACGTAGGATATTCTGCAGCCTTCACCAACCAACATGATATACTTCAGATGTTTTGTACTACTACACCGATCAGTACAGTTATGCTTGCTGGAGCTGATGGGAGTTGTAGTCCAAAACACACAAAGTTAACAAAGGCTTCTATAGAGCAGGGATGGAAAACTTCCAGCCCTCCAGATGTTATTAGAATACAACTCCCTTCGTCCTTCACCATTGGGGCTCATGGGAGTTGGAGTCCAGCCAGAACTGGAGAGCTGCAAGTTCCCCATCCCCATTGAAGAGCTACAACACCTGAAATAAGGAATGCCTATTAAATAATGAGAGCTGGAGAAGAGTTGCAATAACAAGCGCCTTTTGCATAACTTTTAACATAAAGGATGTCAGTTCTACACTACAGAGTTAACCGGATTTAACATTAAATTCCTCTTCCTGGGCACTATTAGTCTATAATAGTGTGTGTGTGTGTGTGTGTGTGTGTGTGTGTGTGTGTGTGTAAGTGGCACCATTTCTGGGTCTGTGGGAAGGGCCTTGATAGGTAAAGTCTGCAGTGTAGATAGGCTTCCAGGATTATTGCAGTGGATATGTGAGTGAGTGATCCATCTGGCTCACTATTGTTAGTCACAAATGTAGAAGGACCTCCAGCGTCTTGGATAGACAATTCCTCCCCAGCTTCTCCATGTGATATTGTTTAATCAGCGAAGCTGCCGATAGTGTCTGGAGAATCGATGTAGGGCAAAGGCTCAATTACCTTTTCCTCCCCTATTTGAAATGTAAAATAAATCATGATTTGAGCCATTACTTCCTGTCTATTACAGTGTAGTATCTTGTAGGACATACTTTAAAAATGCATTTTCACCTTGTTTCCCCACCACCACCTCTTTTCAGCTCCTAAAGATATATGTGTGTGCGTTTAGGCTTCAAACTGGAACAGAAACATCATAGTTTTTTTCTCCTCAAAGAAAGCAGTATTAGTCACTAATGGCACTAACAGCTTCCACTTCACAGCAGTGTTATTATAGGGGACCGGTGTGTTCTTTTGTAGCCTAACCTTCTTATAACCATCACATAATACGGTTGGCTTTGAAGCAGCACTTCTTGAGAATTTAGGGGATATCTGAAACAATCAGTGTCCCTTGGATCTCTGGATTTGATGCCTGCCAGGAAGATTCTGCCTTTAAAATAAAAACAGAAGTAGCAGGTTGTGGGGTAGGAGAGAATTTCCAGCATGTTGCTCTGCCAGGCCTACGTAGTATATTCCATCTCCTGTGAACCCACCAACGAGGCCAGACTAGAGCCTAGAACTGTTGATAGTAGTTCTTGAGTGATGTCTGTTACACTCTAGTGGCTGCTAAGCCCATTGTCTCTTCACTGCTCCATGGTTCAGAAGCTTTAAAGATCTCTCTGTTTTTGTTCCTTTCCTCTCCACTCAGTTGTCACTTGGCACATCCCACCGAATCTTTCTTTCTGTTCTCCGAGCAAGAAAACAAATGTTACTTACCTGTGTGTGTAGGCTATTCGAGAGCACCTGTCTGTCCGTCTGTCTGTACCTGTTTCCTGCTGTACAAGAGAAGCTTCCTTTGGGAACAGCGGTGTGCTCACATCTAGCAAAGACTCCAAATGGCTAATATTTTGTAACAGAAATAGACAAGATGTATTTTATCTGTTCAATTAATAGAGTTTTAGAAATTATATTGAGATATGTCACTTGTGCAAATCTGTCTTCTTTGCCTCCGTCGTGTCCTGTCCCTCCTCCTTCCCCAATATTATTGAATGCACATGGGCTGGGGGGCTTACTTTGAGTAACAAATCTTCGGTGGCACCAGGATTTCTGTGCCCAAAAGGTGGTGGTCTCTCTCTCTCAGTTTGGATAATGCTGATCACCCTGCTGGAAGCAGCATGTGGAAGGGTGTTCTTGAAACATGTCCCCTCACTCCATACAATTAAAATGATTACTGGGACAGTAGACCAGCTCCAGTTGTGAAAAGTGCATCATTATTTGCAAGTGATCTCTCAGCACGCTGAACAGATTGGATTCCCTTCCGGAATAATACGTTTTTTCAGCCGTAGGCTTGGCATTTACCAAACCCTCTAAAAGGAGTCTTTTAACACATGGACATGATCCATCAGATTGTGGATACACCTGTGAAAATGCCCTTAAAATAAAATCTAGAACTCTGGATGGAGTCGTCTCCCCCAAAGCCCACCCACCCAATCTCTTCAATGAGAGCGAAGAGAAAAATCAAAGGACCCATTAAACTGCAGAGGCAGAGGATGTGACGGAGCCCTCCTCTTATTTATGCACCTCAGCTGCTCATTCCCCTGTACTAGAGGGGAAGATCATAGGAGGGCTTGTGCTCTTACACAGTTTCCATTCAACTGAATTGTGTTTGACAGCTACCTAGTGGCTTGTGCCCTGTGGTCTGAATATGAAAATCCACATGGCATGTGCATTGGTTTCTTTAGAAAGACGGTCCAGGTATCCTTTCACAGCGAGCTTTGTTTGCATTTGTTTGCCTTTGCTTTCCTTTGAATGCAGTTCTTCTCTTAATGTTAACACATTGCCAAACATTTATGTACCAGCTGCGCCTCCCTTTCAAGTCACCAGCGGATGAATCCAGTCAATGGGAGTCCCTCCGTTTCAGGGAAATTGTGAGGGTAAACATGAAGGAGCTCTTTACAAATAATTCTATGGGCAGCTTCGTTATTATCGTTCCCTGAAGCACCATAATGCACTTGATTAACGTAATGTGTTGCAGAACCTGGAATCTATCTGCCAATTAGTCACAAGCATTGCAGAACATCTATGGACAGTTTACAGTGCAATCCTATATACCGTATGTCCACTCAGAAGAAAACCACGCTGCATTAAACTTACTTCCAAGTAAGTGTGTATAAGGACTGCAGCCTTAACCACCTTCCAGTGATGGTGGCTACAGGCCCCCCCACACCAACATACACTCATGTAGGTGAAATGTCATGGTCCCAATTCAGAACAGGGACAGATGCACTTAGGTTCCATTGAAATCAATGGGACAAGGTAGTTACAACTAGTTTTCACCATTCATTTCAGTAACCCTTAAGTTAGCTGCAGCTAATCTGGCTCTCTGATTTATTGTTGCCATTTTTATTATTAAATTTTTATTAATTCAATTTCTCACCTGCCCTTCACCATGAGGTTTCAAGGGCAGGATACAACTGTTTTAAAAACAGTCAAAAGGGATCATGTATATATTGGGTGTCAAAGGCCAGGGTTAAGAACTGTGTGGACTGCAGTGTAGTTCACACATGGCTCTTGACACATGGCTCTTGGACAAGGCAAATTTCTACAATTTTTAGTGGGACTTACATGCCAGTGGGTAAAAGGTAAAGGTAAAGAACCATTAGGTCCAGTCGTGACCAACTCTGGGGTTGCTGTGCTCAACTCGCTTTATTGGCCGAGGGAGCCGGCGTACAGCTTCCAGGTCATGTGGCCAGCATGACTAAGCCGCTTCTGGTGAACCAGAGCAGTGCAAGGAAACACCGTTTACCTTCCCACCGGAGCGGTACCTATTTATCTACTTGCACTTTGACGTGCTTTTGAGCTGCTAGATTGGCAGGAGCAGCGACCAAGCAACGGAAGCTCACCCCATCACAGGGATTCAAACCGCTGACCTTCTGATCAACAAGTCCTAGGCTCTGTGGTTTAACCCACAGTGACACCTGCGTCCCATGCCAGTGGGTAAAGGTAAAGGTAAAGGTACCCCTGACCAACAGGTCCAGTCGTGCCCAACTCTGGGGTTGCATGCTCATCTCGCTCAAGAGGCCGGGAGCCGGCGCTTGTCCGAAGACAGCTTCCGGGTCATGTGGCCAGCGTGACTAAGCTACATCTGGTGAGCCAGCACCAGCGCAGCACACGGAAACACCGTTTACCTTCCCGCTGGAGAGCGGTCCCTATTTATCTACTCGCACTTTGAGGTGCTTTCGAACTGCTAGGTGGGCAGGAGCTGGGACCGAGCAACGGGAGCTCACCCCGTCACGGGGATTCGAACCGCCAACCTTTCGATCAGCAGGTCCTAGGCTCTGTGGTTTAACCCACAGCGCCACCCACGTCCCTAGTGCCAGTGGGTAGGTTGTGCTAATTTGAATCTGTGAGCATGGCCAGGAATAATTGCCAACAGCTCCACCTAGCTACAAGTATTTTGTCAGGTTCAGTCTTCGTATCCTAGAAACTAGCCAACTACGTTTTGTTTTACATATATGTGCTTGCAGTCAACTGCGACCTAGAAGCCTCAGCAGGTGTAGAATGTGGCTTTTGCCTAGCCCCAGCTGGGAATTGAGAACTGGGAGCACATTACAACACTTTGTAAGTGGCTGCCCTGATTATTGTGTTCTAGTCTGGGCACAACAAAACCCTAACTAAGCTGGAGCTGAGGATAGCCAAGATATGTTGCAGGAACAAGAACTTACAACCTTGACAAGATGGGGTGAGGTGTGTATTATGGGTGCCCCCTAATAATGCAATTGCTTCTCATGAAGACTGGCCTGAGATTAGGAATCATAACGTTGATGATATATATATATATATATATATATATATATATATATATATATATATATATATATATATATTAAAAACGAGCCAGTCAGAGAAGTCTATGAGAACACAAGTAACATTTCAACAGAGGATAGCAAGTCTTCTGCATGTGGCTTCACCACTGCAACCCACACACCTGTCTGCTCACAATGCAGGGATTTCCACAAATGCCTGTGTGAATTTAGTACAATCATATATCTCTCGTGGATGACAATGTAAGAGTCACTTTCAGTTTTCATCCCCACAGGGATGAAAACGGAAACTGATTTTAAAATATTCCTCCACCCACTATGCCTGTTCATTTATTTCACCCCAACTTTCACTCTCTGGCTTCTTAGGCTACTTCCAGCAAGGCGACGCTGAGTGAAAAATGGGATTGTATCTCCCATTGTCTTCTGATACGATACTGCAGCATGGGGAACTTAAGAAGCTACACAAATCTTCTCCAGAGAGTCAGGGGAACCCCTCAAACAGATTTAGGGGGCACATGGGGGAGGGGAGATGGGGGAGAACATTCCATTGTGTAAAGAGAACATTCCATGGCACTGGTGGAATGAGAGACTTAGTGCCACGTTCGAGTTCACCCACAGATTCTTATTGGCACTAAGCTCACCCTGCCGGAAAACACTTTCCAACTGGCCTGTCATCTGCATCTTATTTTCAGCTCTTTCTACAATAGTGCTGATGGTGAAGACGTCACATGAGGTCTCCCATGACTTAACATTGCCTGCTGACTATGAATCCCACAGCCTGAGCCATCTTCCCATGGGTCTGCATTACATTGATAACTGCAGCAGCAGCTCCAGGTCTGAGTTGCAATGATGATCATGAAGGTTGGGCTCTTGGCAGCCAGCATATGGAGGAACGTGAGCCACTTCACGTAGATTAAAAATAAATAAATGGGGAGAGGAGTCACCATGAAGTAACTAGAGGGCTGACCTGAATGTTGCACCATTCAGAGGTGTTGGTAGGGAAGAGACACGCTGTGCTCATCTGAGTCAGCAGCTCACCATTCTCGGTCACAGTCAGATCCATATGCTCTGGAGTTCATTTCAGGCTGTGAGCCTATGCATAAGTGCAAGTGGGAAGGTACATTAGATGCACAAAGCAACGAAACAGAAGGAAACAGAACATATCCTTATGCAAACCATTCATCTCCATGGAAAAAGTTGCGCAAACAGCAGCTCTGCTGGAGCAGGCCCACCAGATGCCTGGGTGAAGCCCATGAGCAGGACCTGAGTGCAACAGCACTCTCCCCACTGGTGATTCCCAGGACCCATTGATTGCCTTATCCAACATGAATTGGGTCAATCCTCTTTTAAAAGTCAAGTCTGGACAGGGAGGAAAATGGCCCAAACCCATAGCATTATCTGTTGGCTATTCTTTGCTCATGTCAAGCTGTCACAATACATACAGGCAGACCCTGCAAGAAGCCCCTAGCACTATGAGACCTGTGGGAAGGCTGACATCCATGCCCCATGCCCGTTGTCCCCTTTACCATAACACAGAAAGTCATGTCCTCTGCTAGGTTGAGTTATGAATATGTGTCCAGACGTGCAAGTCGTTTCCCCGTCTGCTATATCTGCTCTGACATGTTAACATCCCAATTGACCTTCAGCTTGGGGAACGTTATGAATATCACATCTAGATAAGCTTTAAAGATTTATGACTGGGTTGTGTTATTAGTTGGGTTTTATAGTTGAATTATTATTGTGCTTTGAGAAGAGCAAGCTATTTCCCTTTCTACTGTATCTGCTATAAAGAGCACGTGCTTCGCATGCAAAAGATCCCAGGTTCAATTCCTGGCATCTTCAGGTAGGGCTTATAATACCTTCTACCTGAATCCCTGGAGGGCCACTGCCAATCGATGGAGGCAATACTGAGGTAGGTGGACCAGCTCTCTGACTCAATACAAAAGAACTGCTTACGTGTGCTTTGTATCAACCCTCAACCCTTGAGGAATGATAATAATAATAATAATAATAATAATAATAATAATAATAATAATAATATCTTTATTGTCATTGCCCCCTCTCAGGGACAACGAAATTACTCGACTGCTCCATAAAAACACTAATTAAAACAATACAGTATGATATGACTATACAAAATAGATTTGCTTAAAGATATAGGCATTAAACTGTATAGTGTCCATATCAAGGGAACCCATAGTACTGCTCTATTCTTCCTTGGTCAGACCACACCTGGAGTACTGTGTCCATTTCTGGGCACCACAATTTAAGAAGGATGTTGACAAGTTGGAACGTGTGCAGAGGAGGGCAACCAAGATGATCAAGGGTCTGGAAACCAAGCCTTATGAGGAGGGGTTGAATAAGCCAGGTATGTTTATCCTGGAGAAGAGGAGACTGGGAGGAGAGAGGATAGCCATCTTCAAATATGGAAGACGGAACAAGCTTATTTTCTCCTGGTCTGGAGGGTAGGACTTGAACCAATGACTTCATGTTACAAGAAAGGAGATGACTAAATATCAGGAAAAACTTTCTGACAGTAAGAGCTGTTCAACAATGGAACGGTCTCCCTTGGGAGGTTCTGGACTCTCCTTCCTTGGATGTTTTTAAGCAGAGGTTAGATGGCCATCTGTCATGGATGCTTTAGCTGAGATTCCTGCACTGTGGGGGCTTGGACTAGATGACCCTTGGGGTCCATTCTAACTCTACAATTCTGTGATTCGATGATACTGATCAGTATCACAGACAACAACTCAAAGCACAAGCCACTGGATCCTCCCCTCCCTTACTGCTCTTCCACCAAACAAAACTGGGATTTCACCACTCCTAATTTGCACCCCTTGGTGAGTGGTGAAAGCCACTGGTCAGATGTGCCCCCCTCATTTTCTTCCCACGGTGCCTAGGCTTGGATCAGAGACCTTTATAGTCCTTCCAGCCCCAGCCCTACATAAATTTATGTGACTCCCCCCCCCAAACTGCTTCACATATTTTAGTCCACACCAAAAGCAGCCTGGGATCTTTGCCAGCTCAAGCCCTCCCCTGAGCCAATGCTGCTGCTGTAACTGCCATTGATGCCTCTCTCTTGCTGATGCAGACGTAGAAGCTGACGCACCTTTAAAAATAACTCGGGAGCGTTTGCAGTTCACAGAAGCTGAATTGTCTCATGGAAAGAGGGAAACTGCATCTTCTGATTCTTGTGCAAGACAGCGGGAAAGGGCCAGGCCAAAAGGGTTCTCAGCTGCTTCCAGGCATTTCTACTGTGTGTGCGGGCACTCAAAAATCCTACTGCATATATAGTTAACAGTAGTGACCCCTTTGGAGATGCGGCATCCAACCTCTATAGAGTTTCCTGGAGTTGTGAGATTTCGAAGGCATGCTTGCTTAAAGCAAGGGCTTATTAGCAGCAGTTCAAATGTGCAGTGGTGAAAGAAATAAAAGAAGCAGTCGTCTATATGGAATCAGCCTATAGACCCATCCTGCACAATTTTAATATGCAGTATAGACTAACGCCCACATTTTTTTGCAGTTTCCCCATATACCCCTGCATGTTATTTTCACTGCTACCTTCATTCTTATGCACACTTTCCCCCAATATATGCATATATTTTGGGGAAAAAACATTGGTTGGTTGGTTGGAGAACTGCATTGCAAGATTCAGATACGTGCGAATCTTGAAGGGTGTGTGTGTGTTTCGTTCATGTGAATTGTTTCAGAAAGTGTGAGTTTGAGAAATCCTCCTTTAAATGGGTGCTGAATCGAATTCCTCCTCCTCCTCTGCCAGTGGCATCTCAGCTCCTCTTCAAAACATGCCTGTGATGAGGGAGAAGAGCTGCAGTTCTGTGGTCTGTTCTGATCCCCCACCTCTGTGCCATGAATATGAACGAAGCAGGGCATCAGCGGCATCAGGAGGAAGTCACAAGAGGCTGTGTGGCTCTTGCCAGAGAGATGAGAGAGAGAGAGATCATCCAGCAGTCACATTGCATAGCCATGCAAAGCGCTGCTTCTGAGTCATTCGCACAGCCAGTTTTCGGCACACAACTACTGGGGGAAGAGGGGAGTTGTTAGAAGCCCGCCAACCTCCTCCCCCTACTTCCTATTTAAAGCATCCTCTACTAGAAAGTGATACAATTAAACAATCCCAGAACATTAAGTTGCCAACTGATCAGAAAAAAGAAACCAGTCTGCCTGGAACATAAGTTCGCTTTGCGGGAAATAAGCAAGTGATTTTTGCAGCATGGAGGAGAAACATTGTTCCCTGCTCATGTCTGCTGATCGAACTGCCCTTACAAGCTCAAGAGAAGGGTTCAGAAAAACAAAAACAAAAAATGTCAGCTCTACTTAATGGACTTTGACCTCTTTATGAACCTTCATAATAATGATAATAATACTGTTGCCGTGGGGGTATTGTTTTTGTTTGTTGCTATGTTGTGTATTTTTATCACTGCCCTGTGATCCTGGATGAAGGGTGGTACAGACATTTACCTACCCTGATGGCTTAGCAGTGGTACTTTACTTCTCTGGGTTTGCACTGTGAACAGTCAACTGCTTTCTAAAGACAACAGTGCCAACAGCCGGAAAGGTGGGGCTTCCTAGAGCTTTAAGAGACATCATAGTTTTGCCTCTTCCCAGCAATATATTTGTGTGCATTGTCGAGATCTGAGAGAGCACAGCAGACACCCTTGCAATGTGAGAAGGAAGCTATTAACAGCCACCACAGTGTTTCTGCGCCGATGACCTAGCAAACAGTCTGGCGGTGAATTGGTGGTGGTGTAGCAATAACATATTGGCAGTGACAGGTGTCATCATAGCAGCGGCCGTCATAATGTTCTTGGCAGTTACTCAATTCAGTGTTGCAGTGACATTCCATCAGCGCCAGCCTCCATTGTGGCTCTGGGAAGGGCAAGGAATGCAACCAACAGCTCAGCAGATGTTTTCTTAGACATCCATCGTTTTAGAGAGATGTTCCCTGTCTAGGGATGCAAAAAATAAAATCTGCAACACCCCCAGTCTGTGCAGCTTGACCTGCAGAATTTGGTAATGTGGAGATCACATTGCCCGTTAGTCCTTGTCCATGTTGGCATGGCACTGCACAGGATCAGCAGCTGGTGAAATAGCTGGCAACTCTACATGTATCTGAGACCTTTCTGTCCCAGCATAATGGAGGTGGAAGGCGTCTTTGTAGCCCAACCCACTGCTCAATACAGGAAGTGACCATTTTGCATGGGGGTTCCGTTCTTGGCCACCATGCTTGCCAGTGGAGCATGCATAAACCTGTCCGTCACACAGCGTTATGCCCCTGTTCTGCCCCCATTCCACCCCCCTCCAATTCCAAAAGGACCCACGCATCAGTGGTTGTGTGTCAATTGTACGTGCGCAAAATGGTCACAGCCTGTACAGGACATTCAGAGCTAGAGAATCACTGGCAAGTGGCTTCCCAGCCTTTGCTCTAGTGAGAAGAGAGCCTACCAACCCTTTAGGCAAATCAGTTTTGTTGTTGAACTGCTCTTGAGAAAAGTATCCTAAAGTTCAAGTAAAATCTACCATTTCTTCCCTGGTTCCTAACCCCTTTAGAATGTAACCCTGCCCTTTGGGGCAGCAGATAACAAGTCTTTTCCTATGCAACAGACCCTCAGGTGTTTAAAGTATGCTATCAAATCCCCTCTCCGTCTTCTCCAATAGCAGCCGGCGGGGTTAGGATTGTCCTACACTTGTGTAGGACCCTGGCTGAGACACATGCCCGACTAGCATGTTCTCTCCCTCCTGGTCGATTGTTCAGGAGCTTCAAAAGCTTTCTTCAGCCCAAACATCACAGCGACTGATCTCAAGAAGCATCAGCGCACTTAGGGATCCTGCAGAGTATTGGCGATTCACGTAACAAACTCAATAGCTCAGTATCTTGGCTAATCTTCTTTATTTACATATAATACACTTGGAGCATTCTGCCTTAGCTCCTTCCTCTTTCTCATCAGACAGCAAAGAGAAAGAAACAAAGGACAATAGTCCTACATTCCGGAACACAGTAGTTCAAAACGTCCTGTCTCCGTCACTTCCCACTCTGTGGAATGAAACCATACACCGTCATGTGATAGACAACATTCTCATGACTGCAAACACGGAAGAAGAATCCTAACAGCTGGCACTCATCTGACCTAACCCTCTCCCAGTCAATAGCTTTGCTGCAAATTAGTGGGGAGGAGAGGGGGGTGAGAATTGGGGGGGGGAGGAAAAGAGAAAGGAATTGGGAGTGGGGGAAAGGGAGGGTGATTTGGCAAGGGGAGCAAGCTGGGGGCACTCCAGCCCATACTGCATTTTTTCACTGTTGTGTTTTTAGTTGTTGCACACTGCTTAGAGACTTTTTATAATGAAATTGTCATACGTACATAAGTACATACAGACATACTATTCCCCCCTCCCCAGTGTGGTAACCAAATACTTCATTATAATGCCCAAAGAGGGATGTCCTCTTGCCTGAATTGGCAACAGAGAAGCCCTTGTACAGATCACATCCATAGGCTAACCAGATCCTGTCCTGAAAGGAGCATCTCAGAGAGACTTCTGGAAGGGACAGCCCCATCGGTTGCTTGTGCGTTGCGGCCACAGAGCAGCCTCTTCCTGCTGCCCTTCAACTGTTGAAGGTCAGGCCAGGCTGGAACCTGGCAATTTCTTGCCCTACAGCAGGACTAGGAAACTCTTGGCCCTCTAGATGTTGCTGAGTAACAACTCCCATCAGCCCTGGCAAGGATGGCCAATGGCCAAGGATGACTCCCCACTCTTGCCTTAGAGCTTGGGGATCAGGGAAACCCTTTCTCAGTTGGAAATGCTGTCATTAAAGCACTATTATTATTATTATTATTATTATTATTATTATTATTAACATTTGTATAACTCACTTCATCTGAAGATTACAGGGCAGTTCACAGCATAAAAATGCACCTAAGGCTGCATCAGATTTTGGTACTGTCTATCCTTCCCATCTCTGACCAAACTGCGGGAGGCAGTGGAAGACAGGAGTGCCTGGCGTGCTCTGGTCCATGGGGTCACGAAGAGTCGGACACGACTAAACGACTAAACAACAACAACAACAATTCCTTCCCATCATGGCCGGTCTATTTATTCAGGCCATGTGGAAATGCCACCAGCTTCATAGATATGTGGGGGTAAAGGTTGGAGAGGAGAGGAGAGCCAAGGACAGAATCTGCTCTCTGGGGACCGTTCCACCCCGCCACTGTTCACATTCCCCTCCTGAGCCTGTAATAATAAGCTTATACTAAGTGCAAAAGCCCTCCTGTGTTTATCTGGAATCTCTTCCCTGTTTCCCTCTGCTAGCAATTACGGTGCCAGCTCTACTGAATGCAGCGCGGCAACAGATGGCTTTGGGTTTTTATCTCTGAGTGCGCTCTTTAATAAGGGCTCTTGGCTCTGCCTCGTTGTTCCTTGCACATGTCTTCCCTGGCTACAAATCGCAGGCTGCCTGGCATGTTGTCCTTTTTTTCTTTCTTTTTTTGCTGCAGTTGTCAGCGAACAGATTTCCGTGAGACAAACGATCAAGCGAGGGTTTCAAACAATGGTGGTTGAGCCAGGAAGACCATGGCTATGGCGATGCTTGAGTATGGACTCAGGGCCACATTGGCATGAAGAGATGCAGACCACACCCTCACCCCTTGGATTAAGAGATGGTGAACCCATCTGCAAGGGCATACTAGTTAGTTGTGCCCACTTAGGGCTCCATACACACCATACATCTAAGGCACACGCCTTCCCCCAAAGAATCCTGGGAACTGTAGTTTACCCCTTGCAGAGTGCCAATTCCAAGCATCTTTAGCAAACTACAGTACCCAGAATCCTTTGGAGGAAGCCATGTGCTTTAAATATTTGGCGGTGTGTATGCCATGTAAAGAAGGCTGATCGCCGAAGAATTGATGCTTTTGAATTATGGTGCTGGAGGAGACTCTTGAGAGTCCCGTAGTCTGCAAGAAGATCAATCCTATCCATTCTTAAGGAAATCAGCCCTGAGTGCTCACTGGAAGGGCAGATCGTGAAGCTGAGGCTCCAAGACTTTGGCCACCTCATGAGAAGAGAAGACTCCCTGGAAAAGACTCTGATGTTGGGAAAGATGGAGGGCACAAGGAGAAGGGGACAACAGAGGATGAGATGGTTGGACAGTGTTCTCAAAACTGCCAGCATGAGTTTGACCAAACTGTGGGAGGCAGTGGAAGACAGGAGTGCCTGGTGTGCTCTGGTCCATGGGGTCACGAAGAGTCGGACACGACTAAACAACAACAACAATGCCATGTCTGACTTTTCCCAACATATTTGCAAGTCGGCTCCAGCATTCAGTTTCTGCATTACCTTCTGGTTAGTCACTATTCCAGTGTGTGTGGCCTGTCCTGGAGGCACCTGATTTATTATTGAAACACCCCTTCCCACTCTTGGTGTGATTCTCTCTATAGCTGGGAACTCCTTGGAACGTCGGTCTTGCCTGATGCTACGCTGAGTCGTTCTGTTTATGAGCATAAATAAACAAAATTACTGAAGTTCTCCTGACTCCCACTGCTCCTTGGGATTAGGCAGGCAGTGAATAACTGTCCCAAACCCACAGGATATGGCAACTGTGGAAAACAAGATACTGTACTAGATAGGTGGGATTTCGGTTTGAACCAGCAGGGCTCTCCTTATGTGCTTAGTATGTGCTTTTAACATGCTTCTCTGCTGATATATGTACTTTAATATGCAACTTTTCCTAATAAATGCATCTTTGCACATTAATTTCACTAATGTCTATTTTTGGGTGTACTTCCCCCTAAAACATGCATTTTTCATTTGGAGAGCAGTGTCGCAAAATTCATAGAAATGCAGTTTTCAAAGAATGGCTGCATTTTGGTTGACTTGGTGGTTCAGGAAGTGGAGGTTATGCAAAGCAGACAAATGGTTCCTCTGTCCCTGCCTGGACGTCATTTGTACAGCCTTTTCCTCAGTGCAAGGCATTTGGCAAGCACCCTCCCTTCTGTATTTCAAGGAACATTGAATTATATCTCTACAGGACATGATCACGCAATGCTGATGTAAAAAGCTCTGTGATGGTATAAACAAACGGCAGAAGCAAAGAGGAAAGGGGAGAATAACATTAGACAATATCAGATATTTTTATTCAGAGGCTTTTATACATAGAAACTCCTGCTTGTCAGCACCCTTGGAGTTATATTATTATACATTCTGCATGGATGATAGTGAACTAAGGTTTCTTCATTCTGAGCACAAACATCAAAGGAGATTCACAGCTATCCCAGGTAATAGAAATGTGCTTTTATTGACCACTTTTCTCAACTTTGGCCGCGGAGCAGTGGGGGCAATAGGGGCTTTTGAGTTCAGAAAAAAAGGTGCATAATGTGAGGTGACAGAGGTTTGTAAAAATTATGCATTGTGTGAAGAAAGTGGATAGGAGTTTCTCTCCCTCTCTCATTAATGCTAGAACCTGGAGTATCCCTATGGAGCTGAAGGGCAGGAGATTCATGACAGACAGAAGTTTTCAAATGTCAGAAGTTGGCTGAACCTGTGAGTTCAGAGAGGCTTGTTTGGAGAAAGCTGGTGGTCATTTTCCCATCACTTAAGTCCAGAGTTTGTGGAGCAGAAGTGTGTGTGTGGGAACCGCATTCTATGCCTCACTGTGTGATTCTTGAGAGATGTGACTGTTCCAGGCTTCCATTTATTTTCCTCCACTTCTTCAGTTTCCCCTTCAGCCTCCAACTCTGCACAGGAGAGTCTGGAATGATGCTCAGATTACAGAAGACAAGAGTTCAGCCTCATCTCCATCTTTTCTGTACCAGAGTAGATAATGGCTTCACCAGCAACACATAAAGCCTCTCTCACCATGCTGGGAACAATATTCTGTTTTATTGCACACATCTCCCCATGCTCTAGGCAGCTTACAGCAATTAAAAATGCAAAACCAACCACAAAAGCGAAAACAGTTTAAACGACTCAGCGAAAACACTGGAGAAAAGAAAACCAATCAATAAAACCAATCCTTTGAAAGTTGGTTTGCAATATCAACATGTCCCTGTTGCCCAAATGCTTTGCAAACTAAGCAGACTCTCTTTGACCTTCTTGCCTAAAGTGCTTGAGAGATGGACACTGGCAAACTGCTTTGGGGCTACTGTTGGAAAGGCCCTGCTCCTCATGTCAGATGTTCTAACTTTACATCATGGGGGAAAATATGTTTTAAAAACAAAGGTGTTTGAGGATCAACTTAACTGGCAGTAAGGGGATACAAGAAAGGATGTTCTTTGAGGAACAGATCGTGAATAATGGCACTTAAGGACAGAGCAGAGAAACTTTGCAATTATTGCTTTTTATGAATAATTTAACATTCTAAACTTTTGAACAATAATGAATGGATTAATCCAACCTTGAAAATATGCCTGCAAAATGGAGCCAGTGTAGCATTCTACTTAAAGTGTTGGATTTTGATGGATGAGGGTTTCAACCCTCACTCATCCATGAAGCTACTGGGTGGCCTTGGGCCAATCACTGCCTCTCAGCTTTGGCCATGGTGGGTAACCTCAGGCCCAGGACCCATGTGTGCCCCCCAGGCCTCACTCTCTGGCTTTCAACCCTCTCACCAGGCCCCACCCCTCAACAGACCTGTTCCATGCTCTCCCTGAGTGCCTACAGGAGGCATTTTGGGCCTGGGGCAAATTTCAAAATGGCACCCCTCCCTTTTGCCTCTGGGTCAACCCACAACTGACAAGTGCTTCTGGAAGGAAATGAGACAATAGGACTGAAAAAGTTTGCCCACCCCTGACCCAGCCTGCTCCACAGAGAAATTGTGAGAATAAAATGGGGAGGAGATGGAACATGTATTCAGCCCTCAGCTCCTTGGAAGAAGGGTGGAATTAATATGTAGTAATGTTTTTAAAAGATTTAATACCTATGCTAGTCATTGGTGGCACACTGAGAGGTTGGGAGAAGGAGAAGGGGAAGCTCCTTCCCAATAGAGTAAACTCTCAACTTACCTGGGGGTTACATTCCAGGGATTGTGTCTAAAGACAAAATTGTGTATACTCAAAACACATTGGGTGAAATGGTGGGTGGAATTGCCAGAGTCTTTTCCCCCAAAAGCCCACACCCTTTCATCTATATCTATATCATCTATATCTATATCTATATCTATATCTATATCTATATCTATATATCTATAGCATATATATCACATATATATGTGCCAAACATTTGAAACTGAATGTGCACAAGTTAAGTGTGTGCAATTTGCAGACTTACTGTATACGAAGGCTCTTCTGCTGGGCTGCAATTTGTACCACAATAAGAGAGCAGGCGACGCGGGTGGCGCTGTGGGTTAAACCACAGAGCCTAGGACTTGCCAATCAGAAGGTCGGCGGTTCGAATCCCCGCAACGGAGTGAGCTCCCGTTGCTCGGTCCCTGCTCCTGCCAACCTAGCAGTTCGAAAGCATGTCAAAGTGCAAGTAGATAAATAGGTACCGCTCCGGCAGGAAGGTAAACGGTGTTTCCATGCGCTGCTCTGGTTCTCCAGAAGCGGCTTAGTCATGCTGGCCACATGACCCGGAAGCTGTACGCCGGCTCCCTCGGCCAGTAAAGTGAGATGAGCGCCGCAACCCCAGAGTCGGCCACGACTGGACCTAATGGTCAGGGGTCCCTTTACCTTTACCTTTAAGAGAGCAGGCAAGTGACTGGTTACAAGCCTGGAATCATCATGGGTTTAGTGGGTGCAGACAGCCCAGGTATAAAGCAGGATACTCTGCAGCACTCCAGATGTGGTTAGACTCTATTCCCATCAAACCGAGCAAGAAATGGCCGGTGGTCAGGGATGAGGGGAACTGTAGTCTGACAACATTTGGAGGTCCACAGATTAACCTGTTATAAAGGTTAATATCTCCTACGGCACTTCAGCTCAAAGCAATAGTTTAGGGGTCACCAACATGGCACCAAGTGTGCTCACCAGTTCTCAGTGAAATCTCCTCAAAAATCCATAACACACGAGAGACTGTTTGCTGTTCCTGTTTAGTTTCCGTTTGCACTGGCTCAGCCTCTCCTACCTTGAACATGCCCACATTTCACTGGATGTGAAAGCTGGACATCTTCCTCTCCCATTCTGAACAGAGAAGAGGTGCAAAGAACTTTCTGTGAAAGAGTGTGGTGGTGACTGATGAAGATTGCTTTCTCCGTATTGATGGGGTGGAGGCGTGCCCACACAATTTTGTATTTTTGGCTCTCTTCCTGCTCTTCAGGATGTAGTAGCCACTTTGTGTTATGCCACCCTCCCACAGCAGACGTTTTGTTGTCTGGAACCCATGACACTTTCTCAAAATCCAAAATGTGCCCACTAGCTCAAAGAGGTTGGTGACCCTTAACCTCTCTAGCCTGGCAAATCATATCCTCCGCACCATCGTGCATTCCATTCAGCTGCGCGGCAAGAGCAATTCATACCAATTTAGCACCACCTGCCAAAGTTAAAGGTGCTTCATGCTAAACAGCTGGGAGCTTAATCCGTAGTCGCAAATCGGCAGTTTTTATATGGTGGCAATAACAATCCACACTCACGGTTCCTTAAGTGCCTAAGAACCTTGGCACTGCACGAAGCAAAGTGAAAGTTAACAGACCCGGTGCTTGCAGGCATTCCGTGCTGAATTCATACACAGAAGGCCACAGGGAAGGAATAGAAAAGTTAGAAGGGAAAACTTAAGTGGGAAAAGCCCTGGAAGAGAAAGACGGCAAGTTGTTTAATTTTAAAAATACACACAGAGGGAGTCTGTATCACATGTTGGGTTGAGCATTCCACACACAAGGACCACACAAGGAAAATGGATAGAGATGGGAAGCAGTGGTTGGGTCCATGAGGTGAAACATCAAACAAATCCTGAAGCATGGAGAGACTGAGTCAGAACATGAAGCGCAGAAACGAAGATCATATTGTTGACCAGTGGAGAATAATTGGGGGAGCATTTAAGGAAGAAAGTTTTTAAGAACATCACAAACAGGGTCCCTTGAGAGCCAACGTTAAAGCTGTGGAGAAGAGGAAGGTGATTCCTCTCAGGAGGTCACATAAGGAAGGGAATCGCCAAGGGGCAAAGTGATGCCTGCACATTGTCCTTGAGGATGTGGGATATGAAATCACTCAAAGGATGCAGAAAACGGCTTTTCCAATAAGGCCTTTTCTTTCTTTCTTTCTTTCTTTCTTTCTTTCTTTCTTTCTTTCTTTCTTTCTTTCTTTCTTTCTTTCTTTTTTTGCTGATTGAAACCAATAGCAGAGATGTGAATGGCACCTTGGGTTCCACGATGGAAAAAAAGTGGGGTAAAAATATATAAAAGTGCTAAAAAGAGTACGAGCAGCGTCAAAGTAGGTCAAAGGGCAGAGAGTGAGCAGCTGCAGGCCACAGTAAGGTTTTCTTCTCCACCTACACTGGAGCTTCAGAGACACTTCCACTTAGTGAAGTATTTGGCCGCAGTCCATTGTGCTGAACGTCTGTGTCTTGTGTCGGCTGGGTCATCAGTTGGAAGCGCTGGCCAAAGGATAGGCGAAGATTACCAAAACAAAGACAATACAAACAACCTTAGCAAGAACAAGGGACAGAAATGGATACATCTTCCCTTGTGTTACACATCCTGCACTACACTAAATCTACTATGGTGCTCTTGGGCCATTTAACAAATTCCACACCTTGTTATAGTCAGAGGTGGATTTAGGGCAGAGCGAATGGTTTGCTGGCACAGAGTGCAGGGGCCAAGCGAATGCCTTCCTGTCTCCTTCCCAAAGCCTAGTTAACCTTGTCCAGCTTTAGGAAGAAGGGTTTTGGACCCTACCAGAGCCTCACGCCTTCTTCCCAAAGCCTGGTCCTCGCTTACCTGACTTTGGGCTGGAGGGGGCGTAAAATGTCGACCTTGCACGGGGTGCCATGTTACCAAGCTATAGACTCTTGAGCTAGAGTAGGAAACATGGTACTCTTTGGATGTTTTGTCCATGCTGGCTGGAGACGATTATAACCCACAGCATATTGGGGGGGGGCACCAATTTGCCTACCCCATGCTCTATCTGGTTAATCGATGGTGGTCAATATCAAAACTCAACTTTAGTGCATATTAGAAAGTTGAAAAATAAAGCAACACAGACACTCCAATATCAATAAAGGTGAAAATTTTGGAAGTGCCCATTGGGCTGAGGCCCTACTTTAACCAACTTAGGTTGAAGCCAGTGACAGAACATAGAGGTTGAACCTTCGATCTGATGCAGAAGCAAGTCACATAATTGGGATGCAGCATAGAAGATGAGGCAGAACACAAGGCGGGGATACAGAGCATGTGTAGCCAAAGTGGTGCCCTCCCAATGCTGCACCCATAATCCCTGACTATAGCCCATGCTGGCTAGGGATGATGGGAGTTGTAGTCCAGCAACATATGGAGGGCATCGTGTTGGCTACCCCAGTCTACAGCCCACACATGGCAGGGGGAGTAGAGTTATGGGCACACAGGATCTCCACATTTCAGGTGCAACGTTTGTGAAAGGCCTACATGTGCAAAGCTAATAACATGAAGTCCAGCTTGTGCAGTCATTTAGCCACATAAAATATGGGAAACAACTACAAGGCATGGAACACTGGACTGCATGTGCCTCAACCCTAAGTAAGTGTGATAGCCCTCTCTGTATTAATTGAAGCTTAATCCAAATGTGATCCTGGTTAGGAAAGGGACCGATCTGAGAACAGGAGTTGTACCTTCTTTGTATGGGGTAGCGCTCTCCTGAAAAACCCAATTTTGTTCCTTGGTGCTCATGTAGCACGTACTTTTGCCCACCTTCAAGTACCAGCTGCACTCATTTTGAGGAAGATCAGACTTGCCCATGGTGAAGCATTCCTTAGTTACATCCAGACCAGATTACTTCAATGTACTTTACATGGGGCTGCCTTTAAAGATTCTCTGGAAACTTCTGCTGGTTCAGAATATGGCACCAGGGGAGGGGTTTGACAGGGTAGATTGTCCTTGGGGGCATAACACCATTGTTCCATCAGTCTCTGGTTTGTTTCTGGAGCGCCACTCAAGATGCTGATTATCACCTTTATAGCTATGGAGGTTTTGGACCTAGGATATCTAAAGGATTGTCTTCATCCATCCATCCATCCATCCATCCATCCATTTCTAACAGCATTCATCAGGCTGATCTCAGGGCAGAGTATAGTACCACCAATTCCAACCAAAACAATCCAGATAAAATAGCAAGTCCTTAAAACACAGCTTTCCTGCCACTAACTATGGTTTGCAGGGATGTCCTAACTGGATGGGTCATGACCTTCTTGCTTGCCATGCCTGGATTTGAGACTCCCAAACTCGGAAGGTCTGCTGGACCCTTTCCCACCACCTAAATAAGGCAGGTTTTTTCCCCCAGGCAGGCATTTGACATGCCAGACCAGCGGAATTTTGGTGCAATGACCAGTTAAATTATTTTTATGTGCCTGCCTTTGCTTTTAATGGTTTCCTGTGCTGCTTTCCCTTTGATGGATGACTCGTGGTTGTTTTGAACACTGTGTCTGCACTGGACGAGGAGGGTGTAGATCCCTCCAAATTAATGAATTAAATTTCATGCATGGAAGCCCAGCCATCCTAGACAGTAGGTGAAGGTTTGCCCAGTCGATGGGGCAGGCAGCTGTGATCTTTCTCACACCACGGATTGGAAGAACTTGCCCCCACTGTCTCAGCACTGTTATGCAGAGATGTTATTGAACAAGGCAGGGATGTGGTGCCTTCAGGAGAGAGGAAAAAGCCCTCGGTTTCCAAATCAGAAGGCAGCTGAAATGCCTTTTACTGGATGAGGTCTAGAAAGCATTTAGCCTAGCGTTTCTACCATTGCTCTGTGTGTGTGTGTGTGTGTGTGTGTATACCTCTTTACATTTATGCTCAGTAGGACTGAAATGGCCTATAATCTTTCCTGTCTGTCAGAACCACTTTATTCTGCACCAACATCTAATTTCCCTCCAAGCCTCAGCTCCGTTACAAACTAATCCAGGATCATTGCAGACAAGAGGCCACAACATCGCACGCAAATCTCCCTGCTGCCACCTGCTGTTTGCTGCCACGATGGAGAATCCAGCGGAGAACGGAGGGAGGAAAGCGGGCATTGATTGTAGGCTGCCTTCCTGTAAAAATAGCATCCCGCCGTGCTGTGTAGGAGGGCCAGAGTGCACAGGGGAAAGAAGGATCCCACACTTCACATTCTAAGTGTTCTACTTGAGCAAAATGCATAGATATTGCCAGGGAACTGCCATCGGCTCAGGGGGGAGAGGGGAAAAGCCAGGTGGATTACAGAGAGCCCCCAAAGATCGTGGGAAGCAGCACTTCATAAGCGGAGGAAGGAAGCCACGCCTCTAGTGGAGAGGAGATGCAGGGCTCAGAGGAGGCGAGGCGGTGCCAGGACACCTTGCCTGGGCAAAGCGGGGAGGAGAGAGGTCCCTCGTTACCCACGCCCTCCTTGCACAGTAAGGTTTCGTGCCGAGATGGGAGGCACAGACTGGGCATCAAGAAACTACTTTGCTGGGGAAGGTTTAAAGACTGCCCACTCACGAATTCTGTCAGTGAATGAGCCAGCCACGGGAGAGTGGCGCTCTGAAGAAGAAGAAGAAGAGTTTGGATTTGATATCCCACCATTCACTCCCCTTCAGGAGTCTCAAAGCGGCTAACATTCTCCTTTCCCTTCCTCCCCCACAATAAACACTCTGTGAGGTGAGTGGGGCTGAGAGACTTCAGAGAAGTGTGACTGGCCCAAGGTCACCCAGCAGCTGCATGTGGAGAAGCGGAGACGCAAACCCGGTTCCCCAGATTACGAGACTACCGCTCTTAACCACTACACCACACTGGCTCTCCAAATCTGTGGACAGATAAAGTTTATTTTGGCATCAAAAGCAAGGCTTCACAGCTGAGCAGGGAGGTATTTGCCTGCTTGCTCTCGAGCAACCCCTTGGAACCCTAACAGATATGAACCTTTAAAAAAATCCTTTTTCAACTGGCCTTTTAAGAGGTGTGTGTGTGTGTGTGTGTGTGTGTGTGTGTGTGTGTGTGTATTCCAGTCTGCATCTGTAATGGGTTTGAAATTATCATTGTTGATATTTTTTACTGTTAAATAACTCTTGAGATATTTCACTGGAAGAGACTCCTTTAATGAATGAATGATGCAGGAAGAGGACATCAAATAAGGATTTGGAATAATTCCATACAATACCTTTCCCATCACAAGGAATAGCCTACTCTTTTGCCCCCACGATTTCCCCTGCATTTCATCTCATGTGCATCCCTGAATATGACGCATGATATTAATTTTTGGCTTTTAAGTCACTTGTAGGCCTGGCCCTACCATTAGGCAGAGTGAGGCAGCTGACTCAGGTGGCAGGTGCTGGGGGGCAGCAGTAATGCCAAGATATTGGCCTCCCCTGTGTCCCCCTAAGGTAGTTTGCTGCCCTCAGCTGCAATGGAAGAGGCAGTCATGTTAAGAGTGCTAAGAATTGTGCCAGAATTGGAGAGGGAGGGCATTCTACCTTTTGCTTCAGGCAGCAAAATGTTGTGGGCCGGCCCTGATTGCTTGTGCCTCTGCAGTCATATTGTTTAAAATTTGCCCAGGACACACTTTGTATTTGTCAACTATTATTTTATTTTTGGCCTCTGCCAATCCTTTGCCCTTCAACAGAAATTATATTCTAAGCACAACCATGAAAACCTCCCTCAATTTACTCCTCATCTGCTTTTTATCACCAATTAATTGAGGGTGCTAATTTGGGCTTAACTTTGGATTTCATGGTTTTAACCTTGTTGCAAAATATAGTTTCTGCATTGCACACAATAAGCCAAGGAATTTTTCCTCTTGTTTTCCTCCTAGGAGTCAGTTCATTTGTTATCTGGATCCCGACTTTGAACGCAGCATGAGATCAATAACGCGTCCCATAGTAGTGCAGATGTTCTTCTAACTAAAGAAGTGAAGCTTGCTTGGCCTGGATTTGGAAGTATGCAGTGCTCAATAATTCCTGGCTTATCCTGTCCTTCACAAACACAACACAACCCTGTTCCCTTCAAAGAACACTGACCAAGCTGTGGCAGAAATGGGACTGGCACTCTGGCCACAGGAAGAGAAGAGGGAAATTTCTCTCTCCTTTCATCTTGTGGCCAAAGAAAAATACTACTTGTCCTTTGGAGATGTAGTTTTCCCAAGGACTACAGCAGGCATAGGCAAACTCGGCCCTCCAGCTGTTTTGGGACTACAACTCCCATCATCCCTAGCTAACAGGACCAGTGGTCAGGGATGATGGGAATTGTAGTCCCAAAACAGCTGGAGGGCCGAGTTTGCCTGTGCCTGGACTAGAGGATCCTCCAGCTGTCCTTTGTACTATACATTCAATGGGATTTGTGCTGATGATGCTATCTGGGAGGGGGTGTCATATGGGACCCCTGCTTTCTACACTGTTTGCACATGCAGATATTGGGGGGGGGGGTGGCTGGCACACTGCTTCATTTACAGCCACTGCATATCCTGTAATCTTCAGCTGAAATCCAATAATTTTGGCCCCACTTTTGCATCACTATAGCACCTCTGCACAGCAATCCTGTGGTAGCATTGGGGAAACATCGCAGAACAAAACTCAAGCAGAATAAACCCACCATTAACGCACTATTATTGTGTCAAGAACATACTGCAGAAGACACTAGTAAAAGCACACCAAGCTGGAGGGGCCCTAACACTTGGAAAATAAGCCAACCTATTTCCATTAACTTGGAAAAGTAGATGGACTCCCCACCGCAAACCAACCTGACATGAGTTAGAGCAGTGTTTCCCAAACTTGGATCTCCAGATGTTTTTGGACTACAACTCCCATCACCCCTAGCTAGCAAGAGCAGTGGTAAGGGATGATGGGAATTGTAGTCCAAAAGCAGCTGGAGACCCAAGTTTGGGAAACACTGAGTTAGAGTGAGGAGTGACTCATCTCTACTACCGCTTGCAGCAGGACAGCAAGCAGCAACACATGAACTTGCAGCAGGGATAGGGGGAAAATTTGTTTGGTTTGCATTTTAACTAATTTGCACCTCCTGAGGCTATAACGGAAACACAGCTAGCCTTCAAAAGGTGCCGTCCTCTCCAATTTGTGATGCAGCCCTTCAGCCAAAAAGTGTGCACAGAAATGCACAAATTAGTGAAAAGTAGCATACCAAAATTGCATAGTATTAGGGGAAAGCCACTTGCAAATATTGGACAAAACTGCATACAAAAATGTACATATTGAGAGAAATGCACACAAAAATGCAGATTTAAAAACAAACAAACCACCAATTGTGGCAAACTGAATTTAAGGTCAGAAAAATGAAAAACGCAGGAGAAACTGAACTTGACAGCTTCGCCCGTCCCTACCTTGTGAAATTGACTTTGATAGGGAAGGATTGTTTATGATCAGGCTCAGCTCTATATTTCATCCTGAACACAACTGTGAGAGTCATGCAATAAATGAGCACATCCTCTCCAACTTTCCTCTGATTAAAATAGGGACATTCTATTCTACATCAGTGTCTGTCCCTCCCCTCCAAACCCCTCTATATACAGTGGTACCTCGGGTTAAAGACACTTCAAGTTACAGACTCCGCTAACCCAGAAATAGTACCTCAGGTGAAGAACTTTGCTTCAGGATGAGAACAGAAATTGCGCCACGGCAGCAGGAGGCCCCATTAGCTAAAGTGGTACCTCAGGTTAAGAACAGTTTCAGATTAAGAACAGACCTCCGGAACGAATTAAGTTCTTAACCCGAGGTACCACTGTACTTGGACTGCTAATAGAATATGGGGAAAGACTGGGTCTGGCTGAGATGCCCCAACAGCTGTTGCCAAGAGGAGTATGTAACAATACCGTACCAGCAACTGTCTTGGTTATATGCAGGAGCCTTAGGTGATATATGGTAAAACTGCAAGGCATCAGAGGAGGCACCCATGCCAGATGTTTACAAGGTGGCACTTTGGCACCAGCAATGTAGTCTCCATGGTCAGCAGCTATAAGCACCCTTTTGCACTGTGTAAGCTGGGCTCCCTTAGGCCCCTCCTGCCACCACTATCACCATACTCAGATGCGCTGAGTGGTACTGGCTGGCAGAGCTGAGGAGCACAGCAGCAGCAACTGGTGCTTCTCCTCCTTCTCCCCTCACTGCAGGTCCCACTGTGCTACCATGAAGGGCCAGGCTGCCTCCTCCTCCTCGTCCCGGCCCTCCTTCCTCGCTCCCTTTCCCCGCTTGCAGAATTCAGGATTCTGCATGACGCAAGGAGAAGCTGTGACAGCTTAAGGGTTTTCACGATGGTCCCAGCATTTTCAGGGCAATTGGAGACTATGCGAACATGGATCCAGAAGCAGTTGCTTGTCTGAAAACTGTAAGAGCAAGGAGCTGCCTTTTTTTTTTTTTTTTGCTTTGTTTCTCCCGAGCCTAAAAAAGCTATTTTTAAAGTACCAATAACCTTGAAGCTAACTAGTTTCCCTCTTTGTGAAAGCATGAAATTTTGACTTGAGGTGCTAGTTTGAAAAATAATGCTCTATCTGTTCTCCAGGGGATTTGTATTCAAGCCTATCTTTGTTAGGATCAAGCAGATTTATTTCATTATCCAGGCAGTCTGCTGGAAAGGCCACAAGCCTGATTAACCCCAACCCTTTGCCTATCTTTCTTCTAGACACACTTATTTATTGTCCTCACATAAGATCAGCCTGACCTCACCAACTAGCCTCAGCCCTGAAGTAATAGTGTTTTTGCTCTGATATGGACCAAATTATGCAAAATGAATAGGGAGAACTGTACAAAGAGAGAAGAGCAATTCCTATCAAAGCTTCTTTCAACTGCACAGAGCGATCTTTTCCCTATTTCTCCTAACGTCTGGGCACAATAAATGGAGGTATTGCATTGCTGTAACTATTCAGCTCCACAGGACAGGTGCAAAGAGTCCAAGGAAGCTTTCTCGTTGGAGGACAGCAGCTGCCTTTCGGTTGAATGAGTCTCCGATTAGATTTACAGCTAGGAAGGATTTTTCTCACAGTTGACTGCTTTCCTCCACTTTCCCCTGTACTCTTCAGCTTGGCTCATACCTCGTTTCTGTTCCCTAGTTGGGATTCCCCAGAGCTACTTCCAGGGCTGATTTTAGGGCGATTTGTGAGGGAAAACAGTATGCCATCAGCCAACCCACTCCTCCTCTCTTGGAAACCACCGTCCACTTCCTTGCCCTCGCCCTCTGTGCCCAATCGACACAATCTACATGCAGACGCAATCTCAGATTGCTTGGGAAGGACCCAGGAGAGGAGAGGACGTAGACAGCTGTGGGAAGACCTTCAGTCTTCACAAATGGCCTCATAGGGGCAAGACCAACTGAAAAAGAGTTGCTGCCCTCATCAGGTCTCCTGTGCCGACCTCTTCTAAAGAAGAGTTAACTTCATCTACTTTGTGTGATTTACTGCTGGCTCGCTCATGACACCCTGACTGCTTTCCTAACCAAGATGTACTTGTGGAACATTTTGGTTTCAGTTTGGAGACACTGTCAGACTATGGCCACCTTGCATCTGCTTTACTATCACTAATCTCTTTATGAGTTTTGGAGGTGTTGGGGTGTGGAGGGCAAAACTCAGGAGCTGAATATCTAGTTAGCCTGCTGAATGTCCCTAGTTCATTTTCTGGCACCCTGATCAAAATAGCCCTGCTGCAGGGATGAAGGAGAAATATGATTCAGTTCGTCAAGTTAAGCCAAATTAACCAGAAGTAACATAACCCCCTGGCTAAATTTGGCATAAACAAAGCCCTGATTGGAATCTGGTTTTGTATCAACAGTCTCTTTCTCTCTACAACCACCACCTCACATGTGAATGCAAGATGCAGCATTTGAGGAAATATATGGATCTTGACACTATTGTGTTTGGAATTCGTCTCTCCCCTTGGCTGGTGAAAGGTAAATCAAAGTTAAGCAGAATTGTATTAAATTATTCTCTCAGCAGGGTGTAGATGATGGAGTCAAGATGAAGGTGTCTAAATTTCGGGACAGTGTCTTTGAATCCTGAAAATTAGTTTGGTTTTTGGGTTTTTTTATATATAATAATTACTAGAGAGTTTGATATGAGAGGCAAGAATACCATTTCATCATTACCCTGGGAGAAAGGAGTACCAAAAGCCCCACAAGACAGCAAGAAAACTATGTAACTGTTATCAAGTCTTCATTCTTTTTCTTGGATTGCCTGACGTTGTACCCTAAAATGTGTAAAGGTGACCTAAACCTAGAATTTCCCTGAAATATTCTCAAAGTCAGATTTGTAATGGAAATGGAACGTAATAGAAATGGTGATGTGAAAAAAGAGAGGGAAGATTACTGTTAACTAGGGTTGGGGGATTTTTTTCAGCTTGAGGGCAACATTCTGGGGGCCGCAAAGCAGTCGCGGTGGTGGGATAGAGGCAAAAGTGAGTAGAACAGCAGATGCAGCCTACATTGCAGCCACACAGAAGTCAGAGATGCTCACATCCTTTCTTTACATCCCCACTCCATCTAGATGAGCAAGAAGCATGATCAGAGTTCAAGAACAAATTCCAGCCACGCAAAAATGCTCAAGGGCAACACAGAGCAGGGTTCATGAGGCATGTGGCCCACAGAGTGGGTGTGGCTAGGGAAGGGTCCTAAGGACCAGATAGACAGGCTTGAAGGGCTGCATTTGGCCCCAAGGCCTGAGGTTCCCCACCCCTCTTGGAGTAACTGGATGTAAGAAGGGGTTGATTTCCTTCATAAGCACAAATCACCCCCTGGATGGGCTAATCACAGGTGCAGGGTCAATCAATCTGGTTGTTATGGTAATGGCCCAGTGCCCCGACTATATCTGTGATTAATGTATGCCAGTTTCCAGGAGTCTGCAGTTGTCTATCTGTTAGTCCGTGTTACTTATCTGGTATTACGTCTTGAATTGCTGAAGGTATTTAGAGTAATATTTGTATAAAAGGTAAAGGGACCCCTGACCATTAGGTCCAGTCGTGGCCGACTCTGGAGCGCTCATCTCACTTTATTGGCCGAGGGAGCCGGCGTACAGCTTCTGGGTCATGTGGCCAGCATGACTAAGCCGCTTATGGCGAACCAGAGCAGCTCACAGAAATGCCGTTTACCTTCCCGCTGGAGCGGTACCTATCTATCTACTTGCACTTTGATGTGCTTTCGAACTGCTAGGTTGGCAGGAGAATATTTGTATATATCTGTATAAATCTGCATCTGCAGAAGCCTACAAGCTGTGTGTATATATATATATATATATATATATATATATATATATATATCTGAGCATCTTGAGAGATGAATGCAGGGTCTGCGTTGGTTCATGTGTGGAGAGGCAGTCCTTGAGGTATTGGAATCATGAGTCCCATAAGGCTTTATAGGTTAAAACCAGCACCATGAGTCACAGAATCATAGACTTATAGAGTTATAAGATGCCCTGAGGATCTTCTAGTCCAACCTCCTGCAATGCAGAAATCTCAACTAAAGCATCCATGACAGATGGCCACCCAACCTCTGCTTAAAAACCTCCAAGGAAGGGGAGTCCACCAGCTTTCATGAAAGTCTGGTCTACTGTCGAACAGAAACTATTGAGAAGCCAGTGCAGTCATGCCAGAATTGGTGTGCTATGCTCAGACTACCTTGTCTTGGTCAACAATTTGTCCAGTTGCAGTATCTGAACTGTCTTCAGATACAGCCCAACATAGAGGTTATCTGAATGTAGGCAACAGAAGCTGTCCTATCCAGATAGGGGTACTGAAGCTGATGGATTGCACTCTGTGTTGCAGAGGCCACTTGGGTCTTAAGCAACAATAATGGATTGAGAACTACCCACAAGCCATGTACCTGCCCCTTCAGGGGGAGGTCAACCCCATCTAGAAGAGGTTGACCCCACCTATGCAATCAAAGAAACCACTCACTAACAGTGCCTCATTCTTATCTGGGTTGAGCTTCAGCTTACTGGCTCTCCTCTGGTCCATTGCTGAGAGAAGACATTGATCTAGCACATCCACTGCCTCAGCTGCAGATGTGAAGAAGATATAGAGCTGTGTGTCATCAGCATATTGCTGACAGCATACTCCAAAACTCCAGATGACTCTGCTCAGCAGTTTCATGTGGATGCTTTAACCAAATGTGTGTATACCTGGCCATACTGAGTTAATTTATTGGCCCATCTGCTTCCATTCCTGTAGCTAGCAGGTTGTGGTTTTCCAAGGTCTCAAACAGACATCTTTCCTGGTCCTGCCACTTTTAAAAACAGAGGCAAGGATTTTTAAAGGAAAAGGAAAAAAGGTTCCAAAATCTGAGATCCTCTGGATAAGGAATTCTGTTTTTGATTTACGAAATTTCACGTGTGCACAGTACACACATGGAAGTACAAAATATATAGCCTGAGCATCATTTCCTCCGACAACAAATGAATTTTCATTGAGTTCTGGGCCATTCGGAGTATATGAGCCAAGCCTGATGAAGGTTAAGAAATTATGTCTATCAGCCTGCAACAGAGTGCAATCAGTAGCCTAAAGGTCAGACATTCATAACACATACAATCCCCTGAGCCACTTAATCCTCCAAGAAGGAAGGGCTTTCTATTGGATAACGGAAGGTCTTTGCCAAAATCAGAAAGAAGCTTAAAGAATAGCTTTGAGGATATGAAGAGGGATGATAGATGATGAGGATAAAATGTGTCTGAGAAGGTCTGAGTCTAAAGAGCCATGCTGCATTATCAGCACATGTTTATCTGAACTTTCTCGGCTGCAAAAGCTAGTGTAAGATAATGGCTGAAAGTTGTTGTTCTAACAACAAATCTTAAGATCAATTCTCACTCTCACTGTGAACTCACACAATAACCTTATTATTTCGTACCAACCACGCTATCTGCAATACGTGTACATTAATATTGATCTACCTTAAAGGGTTGTAAATATTTCAGAGACATTATTATCACTGTAATATCACAATCAATGGGGAGCTCTTTGAAAGCTGAGAAAGAACAGTAGAAACCTAAAGTCAATTTGTTCCAATATGAATCTGCTGCACAAATGAACTCATTGAAGTTGAGTTCAGTTGCTGTTGTCTGCAAAAGTCAAGTGTCTAGCTACCTGTGAGAGGGCCTTTTCTGGGGTTGTACTCCAACTATGGAACTCCCTCCCCAAAGAGATCTGCCTGACACTTTCATTATGATCCTTTAGGCTGGGAATGAGGACCTATGACCCTCCAGATGACATTGGACTTTCATGAGCCCCAGGCAGCATGGGCAGAAGTCAGGGACGATGGAAGTCAGATTCCAAAAACATCTTGATGGCCACAGGTCCCCCATTCTTGCTCTGCATGCCAGGCAAAGTCTGTCCTGTTCAGGCAGAGCTTCTGGAAGTTCATGGCTGCTGCTTTCATTGTTATTTATTACACTACGCTTCCAGATTTGATGTCCTTGTTTCCCTGGTTTGCTCTGTGGTTTGGGCTTAGTGTTTCTGCTGGATTTCTTAATTGCTGCTTTTAAGAATAAATAAATGCTTTTATCCTGCTTTTTGCTTTTGTTTTGCAATGGTTGTTTTGTTTTTTTGAAAATGTGTTTATGCTATTTTGCTCAACCTCCTTGAAAGGCATGTGTTTGACAGAAAGGGAGCACATAAAGCCCATAAATAGACAGATAGCATTTCCATACTGTCCAACAACAAATACATCATGCGGAGCTTGCTGGTGGCGTGTCTCTGCACCTGAGTCACTGCTGTGGTGAAATGGCTGTTTGTTTGTTTGTTTTGCTCCAATGAAGTCTCCACTCAACACCAAGGAAAGTGGCGATACAATTTGCCCTTACCTGTTGGATCGTTCCCTTTGTAGTGAAGAAGAAGTACAGCATATATCCTGGGATCAAGATCATAGATGACAAAGCCATGGTCCAGCCAATCCCTTGGCCCCAAGCAGGATAAACGTATTTCCCTAGACTCAGGGGAGTCATTTCAAACACACTGAAGAAGAAAACGCCCTGAACAAAGAGAAGAAGAAAATGTTGCAGCTCAGCAACAGCACAGAAAGCAACAGATTTGTTTGAGGATGCTGACCTTTCTTCTAGACCAGACTATGCCAACCTGATGTTTTGAACTACAACTGTCATCAGAGGTAGTCCAAAATGTCTAAAGGGCACCAACGTAGCAAAAACTGGTCTAGACTCTCCATAGATGACTTCTCCTCTGCCCTCAGCCCAGGGAGCTACTCTTAACACGCCCCAGGGGTGGCTGTGTAATAGCACCCATACAATCTCCTTTCAGTGTAACTTGTGCAGTTCATTAAACAAGTTCACAGAGGATAAGAATATTAGTAGTCACATTTCAGATGTAGACAAACTAGCTCTATCTAAAGGCTAAGGCCCCCTTCCCACACCCCATAGTTCTTAGCCAGTTCAATCACTGCTGCAGCTGTTGTTGTTTTAAAAGGAAACACAAATGAAGGACTATTGACACCGACACTTACTATCTTGTCTAGTTTGGCCCTTTAAAAAGAGACCACAGACCTGGAAATGAGATTCTTAGGTTTGACCATCTTACCAAGCAGACAAGTGGAGTGAAGAAGGCCCAGCAGAGCTTCCACCATCCACAGGGCTTATAACCAATCATCTCTTCAATGTTACCGTAAAATCTATTCACACCTGAAATCAGAAATATCTGTTAAGCGGATGGAAGGAGAGGTGTACTTTGGATTCAGATGAATCCCTAAGGTGATTGTTGCCACTTTTGGTGGTACAGAAATTGTGTGAGCAGACAGACAGTCAGGTGAACAAGCTGGCCCAGCACAAAGTGCCATGGAAACCCAATCCTGACCCTGATGGAGTTTGCAAACAGGGGCCAACTTACTTACCATAACACCAAGAGATGGAGATGGTCTCGAAGAAGACAAGGAAGAGCAGGCACATGCCACTGGCTGAGTAATAATCAAACAGCTTGAAAACATAGATGCCACCCTGTGGGGACACAATATGAGCCCTTAATGCACTTAGAGAGCAAGCAAAGCAAATGAAATTATAAGAATTTCATTTGAAGGGAGGTTTTTGCCTGGAGCTTCGCAATACTGTCTCATGTGCAGGTTTGACAGTTAAGAACAACATTGCAGGACAGAAGTTGTGCATGTTTTTCTTTCATTTCTTTAAAAATAGAAATACTAGGCTTGTATTGCAAAATAGGAGAGCAATTAGGGCTTGGACGTCACCATGTGAGAAGGATGCCCCCAACATTGACTCCCTTGCCATGATCTTGATGAAAACCCATCCCCAAGCTTCTAATTTATTATTATTATTATTATTATTATTATTATTATTATTATTATTATTACTAAAATTTGCATACTGCCCTACACCCGCAGAAGCATGCTATGGGGAAGAAAGGGTGGAATCCCTCACTCCTTCTATGGCATGGTCTTGATCCTTGATGTGGGCTCTCCCTAGACATGCCATTTTGTCTGGAAAAAATGAAACCCATGCAATGCAACCACACATTTCTGGTATCTTCCAGTTTTATTCCAGTCATCATGGATTTCCACAAAGACCTCTGGGATGGTAGCTTGACCAGGGTAGTGAGATTATAGGGCTGCCCACTAGCCTGAAGAAAAGGCCCATGTCTACTCTTTTACAGACATTGGCTATGGACTTCTCTTTTCCAGCTTTTTCTACATGATTACAGTATTTACTGGGATGGAAAGCTACATACCCACTCTTTGGCTCAACCCCTCAACCCTCCTTTCCAATTGTAGCTTTATATGTTGCTGTAACTGCAGTTGTCCCAATCAATCCCTTATGACCTTTGACTTTCTCTTCCTCTCTCTGTTTTCTCCATTGCACTGCACTGGGAGGCCTCCCAGGAGTAACTTTGAAGCAAGTGGGAGACCAACCTGACCCTACCATTTACCAAAGAAAGGATACCAGCAGAGAGCTTCATCTCCTTCTCCCTGCCAGAAAGAGCACTGTGCTCTGTCTGCCTGGTGCTGTGGGACCCTATGTAGAAGCAATGATGAAAGCACACTCTGTCCCCATCCAAGAGTCAAAGAACAGGAGCCACCAGATGCTATTCAAGCAAAAGCTCCAGAACAGAAGGATCACTCTTGACTTGAAATGGATAACAGTTGCCTACTTAGAGCTCCCTACTTTGTTTGGGCCTTGAATAGAAGAGACTTAGAATATTGGGTGCACACCTGAATAAGTACTGAAACTAAGAGATCATCAGCATCTAATAGTAAAAGGGTATGCACCGTTTTTAATACCTGGGTGATGTTGGAGAATCCAATGAGGTAAGAGATGAAACACACCACTGCAATAAAGATTTTCTTCCTTGCTCTCAGCACATGTGGAAACTCATCCATCAGGGCTGTGATGAAGCCTTCCACCGTGCAAAACTGCAGGAAGAAATTAATAGGAATACATCAGCAACCTCCTTGTTGAATCTGTATCTCCTTAGCTTTCCACATCGGCCTTTGAATCCACACAGTAGCTTGGTTCAGACATAACATCAAACCGTGGTTTGATGCTATTAGAAAAAGCGTTCAAAGGGCCACAAATTTTTTATGCTCCCCTTCCTTTCTCCTTCCATTACATGTTCATGGCAATTCCCTTCCTTGCTTCCTGGTTTAAGGCAAACCATTGTTACACACCCAGGGCAGAGAGGGAGGGGGTTATTGTTTGGTGGGGTATTTTTATTCTTGCTTTTATTGCCTATTTTGTGTTTATATCTTGTATTTTTATGTTGTGAACCACCGTGAGATCTACAAATGAAGGGTGGTATACAAATTTAATTTAAAAAATAGCAAACTATAATTTGAATGAGGAGAATTTAGGAAACCTGCATTTTATTTTTATTTACTTATATGGAGATTTCTACCCTACACTTCTAGCATCTTTGCACCACTCAGGGCAAGCCTATAAGAATTTTAAAATCACATTGTCTTAAAATATATATATATAAATGTATTATAAATACAATAATTTTTTTAAATACGCAACATTAAAAATACAGTGGTGACATCCAATGTTAGTCGTGCACAGAGCAGACCCATTGAACTCAATAGGCTCCAGTAACTTCATTGATTTCAGTGGGTCTGCTCTAACTTGGGGTTCATCCACACTGTCACATGATTTCTAGTCACAGGCCCAAGAAGCTTTAGTTTTGTCCCACCGCTTTCTCTGGGAAAATCTACTTTTACTGCCGAATTGGAACAAAATGTCTGTGAGATAAATTAGCCTCGTATAGCCAACATGCTAAGGTCTAATTGAAGCATGAAGGGGTTAAGACCACAGAATAAACTGTCCTGCCAGGCTTAGCTAGGTCACTTCCCCTCACCGTGGGAGGGTCACCAAATACTTTGTTCTCTCCGGTTCCACCATTACCAATAAGGAAATCTAAGATGGATGCTCCAAGCTTAGACTGTATGGCTTAAAGAAAGTTGTTTTTGTGTTTCTATACAAATAATTTAGAAATTTTTACCATTTTGGAACCTAAGTTATACTGCCTGTCTTTTCTTGCTGCTGTATGGGAAAGCACATGAATCTGACATTTGAACAGTTTGTAAGTAAACCATTTTTAACCTACAAAATGTAGGTTACCACCTATATTTAACCACCTATATTTCCATGCTTACTTTGTTGCATGTTTTGTAATTTTAAATCTCTGCTGGGGCTCTGTCACCAGAGAGTACTTGTCCCAAAACTGAACCTAGACATCCAGGAAATTCTCCTTTTATTTTACCTACACTTCCCCTTTTATCAAACACACCAACATCTATCTGCAGAAAACGTTCCTTCTGATTCAGCAGTACATAGCAGATTTTCCCAGGGAATGCAATGGAACAAAACTAAAATCTCTCAGATTTTCAGTCATGGAACAAACAGAAGTCTGAATGAGCCCTTAGTTGGATAGCAACCAATAAAGGCAAAGAACACAGGTAAAATATGACAGAATAAAAATGTATTTCCCAATTGGTAAAAGACAGCCAGAGGAGAGACCATCCATACTTCACAGGGCACTGTATTGGGGCAGACACTGAGAAGGCCCTGTTGCTTGTTGCCACCAACTGTGCCTTCAACTTACATAAGACACAGAGAAGGGGCTCTCCATTTAAACTGAGGATTTTCCCATATGGTGTGTCTGTGTTTTACCAACAACAGATGTGCAATCCACAGAGAAGATGGCATTAATTTCATTTCACTTCCATGCTTGCTATATGAACAAATAATTTTTGCAACAATGCTTCATTTGCCCCCACCCGTTGTTTGATTGGCAAGCTGTTTGTCTGAGGAACACCCCCCCCTAAATTCTTAACCTGAAAGGCTTCAGGGGTAAGCCTTTGTCATGACATATGTAATACTAATGGGCCTGGTTGAGAGGGGGCAACTCCAGACAGCTCTCAGATGTCACTCTTCAAAAGGACTCTTGAACGCCGCAACCCTGTGGGCCACTTCTGTGTGCAAACTGATTAAGAAGCAACACGAAAAGTCATTAATTTTAGAAGTGTTTGAGAGCTTAGCGAGAGCTGTCACTTTAAAAGAATCCAAGAGGCACCTTGGGGAAACAAGCAGCACTCGATAAAATCATGTAAAATTAAATGCTTTAAGAAAAATGGTATTTAGTGGAATAAAAAATATATATAATGAATTAAAGTAGCTGTTCAGTTAGCATTTGCGTCATTTTTAAAAGGTCTCTAAATTATGAACTGGGTCAAATTCAGCTACAACTGCAGCTCCTAGGAGTATTAAATTATAAATAGCCAACACAATATATGGAAAAGAAATGGAGTTTGTGTGAAAGCAAGGACACACACACACACACACACACACACACACACACACACACACTTCTCTTAAAAGGCTGGGATACAATATAAAATTGAAAGCCAATCAATTTGTCATGGATTCCATAATAGCTGCTACTATACACACCGCAAAAGCCTACCCCATTTAATCATTCAAACTGCCTATAAAATTAGAATGTGGAGGAGAAGAGTTGCAAGTTAGCTAAAACAGGTAATTTTCTATATACAAGGATTCCCCCCCTCCTCACAGCAGAACATTTGACAAAAGGAGTTTATCCCCCTGCCTCACCTGCAGTGTGAATTGTACAGCCCAGGAGAAGTTGCATCACATGGTTCTGCTGCATGTGTAGATAGGTTCTGAGATGCAGCTACATTATTATATTTTATATTTCTAGTTGGTGTCTAGGGTTGATTGATTCACAGTTTATACAGGGCGAATAATCTCACCACAAAGCTATGTGAAGCAGTAGCTTGAGGTGGTAGATTCCAAAGGAAGCACCAATTTCATGCCTCCAGCCCTCATCTCTAGAGAACTCAATCTTAGCCTGTCATTGAAAAAAAATGAGTTCCTGTCCAGAGCAAGAATGGAGAGTTATCATGCACTTACATTTCAGGTACATAAGCAACTATGAAGGCCTCACTGATTTTGCATTGCTTATTTATTTTATTTGTCATCAAAGCACTGGAGCTCGAATTTCAGGCGAGCAAATTTAGGAGAAAGATCCTAAATATAAGGGTTCAGCAATGGGATGAGATGGCATGGGAATTAGCAGCAGAAGTACAGAGGTGGGCTGTTGCCGATCAAAGATTCATGATAAGGGAGGCAGGTCCTTGGGATCGGAAGCTTGTGGATTCTGACCAGAAGACCCTGTGGGCCAAAGGAGCTTGACCCATGCAAAGGGGAAGATTCCCCCCCCCCATATTTTATTCTTCCATTTTCTCATTTTACATAAATTTAAACAGAAAAACAATCTTTACATTGTGTTGTCTTCAACTTCCTTCCCCTCCTTTCTGTGATTACTTAGTCTATATCTTTTTTACTATTGCATATCCCATTTATAAAAAATTATTAACTTCCCATTGTATTTTCTTTTAATTACAGTGGTACCTCGGGTTACAGATGCTTCAGGTTACAGACTCCACTAACCCAGAAATAGTGCTTCAGGTTAAGAACTTTGCTTCAGGATGAGAACAGAAATCGCGCAGCGGTGGCAGGGCAGCAGCAGGAGGCCCCATTAGCTAAAGTGGTACCTCAGGTTAAGAACAGTTTCAGGTTAAGAAAGGACCTCCAGAATAAATTAAGTTCTTAACCTGAGTTACCACTGTATCTCTTGCTACACCAGTTTATGTCAACCCTGCTAAGAAGGGGGTGATTATAGAGAAGGGAGGGGAATTAGTACAGTCTGTTGCTACAGAACTTCCACCTGTAAAAACAGTGGTGATGGCCACCAACTTAGATGGCATAAGACAAGTCCATGGAATAGAAGGCTACTCCAGGATCAGAGGCACCATGCCTCTGTTCACATAGTTGCAGGAGGGTGCTATTGCACTCATGACCTGCTTGTGGGCTTCTCAGAGGCACCCAGATGGCCTCTGCGAGAAAAGGATGCTGAACCAGAGAGGCCTTTAATCTGATCCAGCAGGGCTCTTCTTACTGCACAGCCATACATGATGTTATTTTTTAACGGGTTATCCTTACCTGGCTGTCAAGGCCAAGCATCATTAGCATTGAAAAGAAGAGGATCGACCAGAGAGGAGACATGGGCAGCTGCGTGACGACCTGCGGGTAGGCAAGGAAAGCCAATCCTGGACCTGTAGCCACCAAGGACACAATGAATGGTTATAGTTTTATTTTGTGATATGATTTAGACACAAGTCACAGCAGGGTGAGCATGTTATTGCATCTCTTAAGCGGTTACTGAGTTATGGTCAGTTGTACTTTCCACAAGCATTTTCCCTTCTGCCAAAAGGTTCAGTGGTGTGAGATGGAATTGTCGCTTGGAGCAGGGATACTGGCAACAACATCTGGAAGTAACAGATCAGATACTTGGGCTTAATCTTAATTTGGGCTCTCTTTAAGATTTGGACTGATGGGATTCAATCTTCGATAAACATTTCATGTTGTAAACCAGGGGTCAGCAACCTTTTTCAGCCATGGGCCGGTCCACCGTCCCTCAGACCTTGTGGTGGGCCAGACTATATTTTGAGGGGGGAAATGAACGAATTCCTATACCCCACAAATAACCCAGAGATGCATTTTAAATAAAAGGACACAATCTACTCATGTAAAAACCATGCTGATTCCCAGACCGTCCACGGGCCGGATTGAGAAGGGGATTGGGCCGTATCCGGTCCATGGGCCTTAGGTTGCCTACCCCTGTTGTAAACTCTTTGATCGCTGCCAATATTAGATTAACCAGGTGTCAAGAAAGCTGACAATACCAATTGTGAATCAATGGCTAAGTAGGGTTCTTGTCAAAGTAGATATGCTATCTGACAGTATATGAAGAAAAGATGGCCCTTATTGCATCCGTCTCAGTGCCAGGGAAATGGAGGAACCCTTTTTGTAATAACATCTTTGTAATTTGCTATGGGATCATCTGGTGTAAGTACAAATAATAAATAAATACAAATGCAGCTGCATTTCATCCAAGAAGTTCATTTTTGCAAGCAAATGATGATAAAAAAACTCTTGCAGGGATGTGAATCTTGGAGCTCCACCAAGATTGTGCCTGATTAACAGGTATAAATATTATACAATGAAGTACCTCTGAACATGCGTATTATGGTGCAAGATGGTCCATGATGGCAAATGGAGCACCGCTTCACCAACCTCAGTCTGCCCTTAACAGACTACCCATCTCAGTTCCTTCCATCCCATCAGTCCCAATGGGAACCAACAGCCACCACTGATGCCTCATGTGCCTTTCCTTCAGCAAAGAACAACTGCAGCCATTACCCCACAAAATAGTCCATTTTTTATAGAAATGCCTGATGTTTAGTTTGTTTCCACAGTGCTGCCAAACTTATGCTCCTTGACTATACCGGCTCACATTCCCTATTGAAGAGATTGTACCTGAGGATGCCAATTCAGCTATTGACTTCTTGGTGATGTGGGCCATGAAGCCGACGATGGAGAAAATAACAAATCCTGCAAATATGCTTGTTGAAGAATTTATGCCACAAACAATTATGGAGTCTCTGGAGGGGGAGAAGAGAGAGGGAGAAAATATATGTATGTATTTTCTGCATTGCTTTTCAGCCTTAGGGTGGCTTCTGGATTAAAACACAAAAATGCAATAAAAATAATGAGATGAAACCAAGCACAATATAAGTCAAATCGTTAAAACAGCCGCCTGAGGGCATGAGGGAAATGGGCCAGTTTACACTGCCACTTCAGCTGGTTAAAATAGATTAAAGGCAGGATGGAATAGAAAAGTCTGAGGTGCTCCTAAAACATAAAAGAGAGGGAGCCAACCACTTTCAGGAGGAAGTTCTACAATCTAGGTACCTCTAGTAAGAATATCCACTCTCATGTCTTCACCAAATGGTGGAACTGTAGATAATGTTCGCATGCAGGCAGCCATGCACAGGAGGTGGTGGACTGTTAGATCCCAAACTATGTAGGTCAAAAGCAGAAACTTGAATTTGGCCCAGTAGCAAATCAGAATGCAGTGCAGGTTGAGAGAGGACTGGTGAAGAAGGACCTACAAAGCCCAATAAACAGTCTGAGGCCAACCAATCAGAGAGCCCAGCTCAAACTGCTCTGTTCCATCACAACCTCTGAAGTAGACAAGGAACTAGCAGTATTACGTTTCCTGCCTATGTAGCACAATAAGGCAGCAAAGGTGCAGACAGAGAGGTGATCTCAGCCATGGAACATCAACTTTGGAGTGTCCTTCAATACATCAAGGCATTTTTTCTAATGAAAAAAAATATGTTGCCTTTTACTGGTCTGAGACCCGAGAGGATGGTTTTCATTGTTCTAGGGCATTCTGATTCCAGAAATTCTTTCTCTATCATCTATCTATCTATCTATCTATCTATCTATCTATCTATCTATCTATCTATCATCTATCATCTATCTATTTTAGTTCCAGTAATTTTTATCCCACTTTTCTGAGTTTACAAGCCAAGTGACCCTCAGATATAAAAATCTAAAACTATCATGAATCAATAAAGTCATAAACTGAACAATTATTACAGCAATACACTTATATATTTTAAAACTTGCTGGAATAATAATAACAACAACTAATAAGAATAAGAATAACAATAATAATAATAATAATAAATAATAATAATAATAATAATAATAATAATTAATAATAATAATAATAATAATAATAATAATAATAATAATAATAGCAGCCACTACTGCAAAGACCCTGTCATGGAACTCACCACTTGAATACCCTGAAAGTTATCTGCCCCAGTACTTTGGAACATGATGAAATATAGAACAAAGGGATGAATGAATAAATGAGTTCAAAAGCAGAAATTATAACAAAAGAGCATTGCACAAAGAAGACAGAGTGAGATGGCAGAACAAATGAGAGCAAAGAGGAAGGCCCAGTTTGGTGTTTATGCAGCAGCTTGATTGCCACCACAAATTGTTTCTTCATGGATGGACCGCCTGAAATTCAGCTTGAGGTTTCTAAGCAAGGCCTGGGTTTCTCGTTAATGGGTTAAGAAGAGAAAACTGGGTTGAAGAGGTTTTCCGTGTGAATGTTTGAGGCCTCTTCAGCCTCTCCTGGGAAACATATTACCTATGAATAAGCAGAGGGCAGTCTAAACCCATATCTGAAGGAACATCTGGTGCTCAGTGGCCCTGAGAAAGGTTCCCCATAATGGAAAGATGGTGTCAGGGAAAAACTTAAGTGTTTGGGAGTGACTGGCACAGAGAAGACAGGACCAGATAGAAATTGTTATACAACTTTTGCTAATGAACCAAGAACGGTGATAGTGATGAATTTTAAACCACTTACTGATATGGGAATGTTCTCATATAGCAGTCTGCTGCCCCTGTTGGGCAGATTGTGTGCCGCTGAACGATCATCAGTCAGGAAATACAGTCAGGGGAAATAAACCTTGGTTCAAATCTCAGCTCAACCATGAGATGGCTAGGGTGGCCTTGACTAAACTACTTTCTTTTACCCTCACCCTGCCTCATCTACAATATGGGATTAAAAACAACAGCTGGGATTGCAATGAATGAATTCACGTGAAGTGCTTTCCACACCTGCAAATGTGATATTAAACGCTTTGGAAAAAGCATTGTTGGAATTATTATTGAACATAAATGTATACATGACAAACCTGTAAACGTTGTTGTGAAATGTGTTATAGCTTCCCAAGGCAATCAGAGACCCCAACCCCAGACCATAGGAAAAAAAGATCTGCGTGGCTGCATCCATCCAGACCTACAAAAGGAAGAAGATGGTTTAAAATCCTACAAGAGGAACATCGTCTAGAAAGGGATTAGATGTACCATTGTCTAGAACCTTGGAGAGTCCTTGCCTGTCAGCGTGTAGATAGTACCATGGTAAAGGTAAAGGTAAAGGGACCCCTGACCATTAGGTCCGGTTGTGGCCGACTCTGGGGTTGCGGCACTCATCTCGCTTTATTGGCCGAGGGAGCCGGCGTACGGCTTCCGCGTCATGTGGCCAGCATGATTAAGCCACTTCTGGCGAACCAGAGCAGCGCACGGAAACACCATTTTACCTTCCCGCCGGAGCAGTACCTATTTATCTACTTGCACTTTGACGTGCTTTCGAACTGCTAGGTTGGCAGGAGCTGGGACTGAGCAATGGGAGCTCACCCCGTCGTGGGGATTTGAACCGCCGACCTTCTGATTGGCAAGTCCTAGGCTCTGTGCCACCCGTGTCCCAATGGTAGGGAACATCTAATGAAGCTGTACGTTGGGAAGCAGACAAAATAAATTACTCATTCACAAAGCGTGGATTTAGACTATGCAACTGGCTCCCATGGGATGGCCACCAACTTGGAGCACTGGAACAATTTCATGGAGGAGAAGCTACTAGCCTGGATGACTATATTCCGCCTCCACAATTGAAGGCAAAATGCTTCTAAATACCAGTTTCTGGAAACTGCAGAAAGCGACAATGATCTTGTGTTTCGTTCCTGCTTGTGGGTTTCCCATAGGCATCTGGTTGGGCCACTGTGAAAACAGGATGCTGAATCCAGCAAGCTCATCTCATGTTCTTAGGCAGAGCAATGGTTTAACACTTGGGTGGGAGATTCCCATAGTGTTATGTACCTGATATTTTTAATAGGAGATGCCAGCAGGGCAGGGATTGGCCCTTAGACCTTCTTCATGAAAAGCACATGTTCTACCACTGCACTGTGTTCCTTCCCACATAAGAAGAGCTCTGTGGGACTGGCCCAAAGATCTACATTTTGTTTCCGACAGGAGCTAAACGGAAGCCTCTGGTGAGCTCTCAAGCAGGGTAAGAAGGCAACCACTGTCCCTTGTTAATGGATTGTCTGTTTTGTGATGTTGGGGTGGAGCAGCTGGCCTGCGGCAACATCTTCAGCATTCTCCACATGACAGATATCAAGCAAGAAGTGGTCCTGTGTCATGATGCACCAGGGCATTTATAAGACGTTCTTTGGGAAACATTGATCTAAATGATTCGATTCCTATTTCCATTTTAGATTCTAGGAACTTGCCGGGAGAACAGGCTGTTTATTGTCTGCAGCAGTAATTAGTTCCCCTGTCGCACGGATCAGATGAAAATACAAACCTCAGACTTGGAGAGTTTGCTGAAATCGGGCGTGATGTAAAAGAGGATTCCCTCCTTGGCTCCTGGCAAGGTGACTCCACGAAAGAACAGGATAAAGAGCATGAAGTAAGGGTACGTGGCGGAGAAGTAGACAACCTACAGGCAAGAAGAACAGAGAGAAAGGTTTTGGAAGCTGCTGTTAAATGTTAAAACTGAATCTAGTTTACCCGCACCACACTCCAAAAAGGTATCTCAAAATTAGGATGGGGGAAGAAATATACAGACGTCAGATTCTAAAGCAGATTCAGTTGTTAGTAATTATGGGATGCAAACTGCCTGCTAACATACAGTGGCAGTTGAATATTTGACAGTATTCAATATGCAGTGTTCAGCATGTGATAATACCCAGCAGCTGACCTGCAGTAACAATAAATATTTGACAACATCTGATATATAGCAATATTTGAATTTTTTGAGAGAGCAGATTTACAGTGGCAGTCAATATTTGATAACATCTGGCAGGTAGATGTTGGTATGTGGCAGTTTCTGGCAACAGACATTCAACATCAGCTAGCATCAGGATGCAAATTTCCAACAGAAGGAATTGTTGTTGTTGTTTCCTTGCTGGTTTGCATGTGTCTAAATTTTGCATGTTGTATTTTGTATTCAAATTTCATCACCAAAAGCTTACTTAAAATTTTCCAGGTTTCAAAATGGTTGTGAAACTTCATTTCACATCCGTTTACAACATGCCAAGCAGTCATTAAATCAAGCCACAAATCTCTCGGGTTCAAAAAGTGACTCATGCTAAGAACTCAGAACTAGAACCCAACAACCCCTGGACAGCCACACGTGCCCCATTTCTGCTTTGGCAATTTTAAAAGCTTAAATTTAGTCTTAAAACTCCTCAGCTTGTTCAGTTTAGGGGAGTTGGAAAATGTTCCAACAAGAAACCCCTGCTCACGTTTGCTATTGTATTGTGTATTTAACTTGATTCTATCCAGTTTTTAAGGTAACTTTATCACAGTATAAATGCAATAACGACAATTAAAAAATGCAAACTGCTTAGAGATTATATATATATATATATATATATATATATATATATATATATATATATAGTGATGGGATGATGAGCTGCTTGTGCATAAAGTCCTAGTCCCTCAGAGTTTGGCTAAGTCCACAAACCTCTGTCTGTAACGGAGCTCCTTAAGCATGGCTCCATCAGTCGCTCGTAGAATCGGACAGTGGGCGTTTACGGAACTTCTTCCAGCATAAAAGTTCCTTAACGGAAACGCGTCTTCTGGACTCTCGGCGTGACAGTTTCCGGCGAGGAGTGGGTGTCCCTATGGGAGGTCCTGAAACCTCCCCGCTATTTTCGCTGGAAGTGTCTCTGAGCCCTCCCTCCGACTCACTTTCCCTTGGAGCTCTTCCTCTCCCCCTGCTGGTCCCCTCCTCAGCGGATAAGTCTCTCTCAGCCTCTGTGAGCCCTTTCACCTCCTGTTTCTCCGATGGCAGTTCCCTGACATCCACCTCCCCTCCAGGGCCCCCTTCACCACCTCCCCTTCCCTCCTCTGCGGGAGGCGAGGGAGCAAAACCCCTGAAAGAACCTCCCTCATCTTCCGAAGTTTCGAACAGTTCCCTCCACCGGTTGCTGTTTCCGGTTTCTAAGTACGCCTCCTCATCGGAGTCTGTACCTTCTTCCAACTCCGATTCCCTGAATCCTTCCAGTTCCTCCTCCTCGTCGGTGGTGCCAAAGTACTCCCTCCGGAACCTCGCTACTGGCTGAGGTTTCCTGGGGAACCTTTGGTGGAAAGTTTCGATCAAGATCTCGTCACTGACCTCCTCTGTCGTCACCCAGGTGTTTTCCGACTCCGGTTACCCTTCCCACGCGACCAAATACTCCACCTGATTACCCTTCCACCTGGAGTCGATGATCTCCGCCACATGGTTGCTGCTTTCCCTTTCTTCTAAGACTGGCCCCCGTGTGGAGACCCCTTCACCTTCCCCCCTATATGGTGACAGTAATGACCTGTGGAATACTGGGTGCAGTTTCATGTGGTTCGGTAACCGGAGTCTGAAAGCCACTGGGTTGACCTGTTGAATGACCTCAAATGGTCCCAATCTTTTGGGTCTCAATTTCTTGCAACCCCCCTTGAACGGCAACCCTTGGGTTGACAGCCAGACCTGACTCCCCACCCTAATGGTTTCACCTTCCCTTCTGCTCTTGTCTGCCTGCCTCTTATATTCTTCTTTGGCCCTTTCTAAGTTGAGTTGGAGTTGACGATGGATCGCTTCCATTTCTTCTACAAAATGTTCGGCGGCCGGGACACTCCATCTCTCCCCTCCTCCCCCTGGAAACGCCCTGGGGTGGCACCCATAATTAGCCAAAAAGGGGCTCATCCCGGTGGACACATTCTCCGCATTATTGTAGGCAAATTCCGCTAGCGCCAACTTTTCGACCCAATCGTTCTCTCTGTCATTGACATAACACCTCAGGTATTGTTGGAGGATACCGTTTGCTCTCTCCGCCTGCCCATTGGTCTCAGGGTGCCTGGCAGTTGAAAAATTGACCTCTACGTGCAGTAAGCTCATAAGTTTCCTCCAGAACCTGGACGTGAACTGTTTCCCTCTGTCGGAGACCACCCTCAAGGGGGCGCCATGCAGCCTAAAAATATGTTCTACAAACAATTTCGCTGTCTCTTCCGCCGTGATTGCATGTGAGCAAGCTACAAAGTGGCCCATCTTAGTTAACAGGTCTACTACGACCAGTATGGCGGTTTTCCCCTGGGATTTCGGCAGATCAGTCATAAAATCTATCGATACCGCTTCCCACGGTCGTTCTGGTGTGGGTAACGGTTCTAATAACCCCGCCGGCGCCCGCCTTTCTCCCTTGGCTCTCTGGCATTGGTCACACCCTCTTACATACTCCCGTACATCCTCCCTCACCTTGGGCCACCAAAATTCCCTGGTCACCAACCACATGGTCTTGTGTTGCCCAAAATGCCCCGCTGTGGGGTTGTCGTGCAGCTGTTTGAGTACTCTCCCCCTCAATTCCCCTTTGGGTATATAAAGTGCCCCTTTGTAATACAATACCCCGTTTCTTTCTTCAAAACCTCCGGGGTCTTCTCCCTCTCTCCTTAAACCTCTGAGCTTATTCTGGGCGTATTCATCATTCACCGTTCCCTCTACCAGTTCCCTTTGCCCCACCCAGGCCGCCCCACACACCCAGCGGTCCTCTGGGATGATATGTCTCTTTTCAGGTGCTCCCTCCCCCTCCAAATATTCAGGTTTGCGTGAGAGAGCGTCCGCTCTGACGTTTTCTGGACCTGGCACATAGCAAATTTCAAAATGGAATTTGGAGAACTCTTGGGCCCACCTCACTTGTCGTTGGTTGAGCACTCGTGCCGTTCTCCAATATTCCAAATTCTTGTGGTCCGTGCACACTTGCACCTTATGCTGTGCACCAATTAGTAAATGTCTCCATCTCCGGAACGCTTCGTGAATGGCGAGTAGTTCTCGGTCATATACGGTGTAGTTCCTCTCGGATTTGTTTAGCTTACGCGAAAAGAAGGCACACGGTCTCCACTCCGACTTATTCTTCCCCGGCTGAAGAAGCACCGCCCCCACCGCCCGGTCTGATGCATCAGTTTCCACTCTCATTGGTTTTTGTAAATCCACATGCAGGAGCTGTTCTTCCGAAGCGAATGCCCTTTTCAATTCCTCAAATGCTTGCTCCGCCTCCGCCGTCCAAACAAATTTCTTCTTGCTGCTGAGACAGTCCGTGATGGGAGCCGTTAAGTGGGCAAAGTTCTTGATGAACTTACGGTAAAAGTTCCCAAACCCTAAGAATCTTTGCACATCCTTTTTCGTTTTCGGTGTCTTCCATTCCAGCACCGCCTGGACCTTGCCTGGATCCATGGCTAATCCCTTGTCCGACAAGCGGTACCCCAGGAATTCCACCTCCTTGGTGTGAAACTGACACTTCTCCAATTTCACCCACAGCTGGTTTGCTTGCAGTTGGCTCAGCACTTCCCTGACATCCTTTACATGCTGCTCCTCATTCTCTGAATATATCAACACGTCATCTAGGAAGGCCACGCAATTCTTGTAGAGCAGAGGTCCCAGGACGTGGTTCATGAACGATTGAAAACATGCTGAGCCTCCTTGTAATCTGAAGGGCATAACTAAATATTCAAAAGCCCCCAAAGGGGTGAACATGGTGGTTTTCCATTCATCCCCTTTCCTTATCCGTATCAGGTTGTATGCCCCTCTCAGGTCCAGTTTAGTGAATATCTTTCCCTTCCTCACCCTGGTCAAAATGTCATCAATTCTGGGCATGGGGAAAGCCACTGGTTCTGACACTGCATTCAAGGCTCTAAAGTCCACTACAAGTCTGGGTTTATCCGTGTGTTTTTTGTCCACAAAAAACACTGGGCTGCCCCCCACCGCTCTGGACTCTCTGATGAAGCCTCTCTTCAGGTTTTTATCAATAAACTCCCTTAACTCCTGCATTTCCCTGTCTGACATGGCGTACAGCTTGCCCACTGGGAGCTGGGCTCCAGGGACCAGGTTGATTTGGCAGTCAAAGGCTCTATGCGGTGGTAGTTTATCTGCTTCCCTTTCGCTGAAGACATTGCTCAGGTCAGCGTATTGTTTGGGCACCTTCCCTTTGTCCATTACTTCCGTCCCTGCTAGAAAGGCTTTTGCCCCTTCCGGCGCCTTTCCCTCTTTGCAGTGTTCCAGGCAATGTGCTGACCCAAAGGAGACCACTCTCTGATGCCAGCCCACTAGCGGATCATGCAACGCTAGCCAGCTCATTCCCAAAATAACGGGAGCCCCTCCCAGGGTGGCCACATTGAACGCTATCCTTTCGGTGTGCCTGGCCACCCTCATAACCATTGGGACGGTCTGTAGGCTAACTTCTCATCCCAACAGCTCCCTCCCATCGATCGTGGTCACCTGCAGGGGGTTACTTAAAGGGAGTATCTGTATCTGGTGTTCAGCTGCAAACTCCTTACTCATAAAATTACAGGAGCTGCCTGAGTCCAATAGCGCCTTTGTCTTTAGTGGGTGTCCGTTTGCCAGCTCTAGCAACACCTCTATCACTAGGGCTGGTCTTGGAGGTTCCGGCGTGGGCACTTTTACTGCTCCTTGGCCTGGCTGCTGTGCCCTGACGGTGGCAGCCAGGCGTTGGCTTTTACTTGCTCCTGGACTCCCTCCTCCTTCCCCCCAACAGCTCCCGCCATTCCTTGCCATTCCTTTCTTTGCGGGCAGACTCTGGCAAAGTGACCTGGCTGCTGGCAGAGATAACATTTCTTGGTGCTCTTCCCCTCCTTCTTCCGCCCTTCACTGGGATTTGAAACTGCGCGTGCGCGCGCTGTTCCAATTTCCATCGGCTCTCCTGCCGGGAAATTTGGCTCCGGAATCTCTGGAATGCGGAAATCCCTCCAACGCTCTCCTTTCCCTTCCCGCTTCTCCAAGGCTCTCGCCTCCTGGCACGCTCTAATGGTCAGCGCTGATTTGGTCAGCTGGTCCATAGATTCCGCCCTGGGCGCCCGGGAAAGTTCGTCTTTCACCGCCAAAGAAAGCCCCTCTTCGAAAAGCATTTGAATGGGTTCCGCCGATAGGTCCCACCCCAATTTATGTATCAGCATGGTAAACTCAGTCCAGTACTCACGAACCGATCGGCTCCCCTGTTTACAAGCCATCAACTGTCTGCGCACCAGTCCCTGCTCAATCTCGCTGGAAAACATCAAATCCATGGCGCGAAAAAACTTCCTCGTGTCCTTCAGCATTTCACTATTCCCTGCCATCAGGGGTCTAACCCAGTCTCTCACCCCCCCCCTTCGAGATGGCCAACCACAAACGCCACTCGCGATGCCTCGTCGGGAAAGTCGTCAAACTGCAGATTGAGAGCATACTGCATCTCTGTCCTAAAGGCTTGATAGTTCCTGGGGTCCCCCCCAAACTTCTGCACCAATCCTGGCATCTTTCTTGCTAGTGGGGCGCCTTTTGCCTTTTCTGCATCCTGCGCCCTCCTTTCCTCTAGCCTCGCCGTTTGCAGCGCTAGCTGGACCTCCAACACCCGGTACCTTTCTTCCAGGCTTGGACCCTCTCCAGCTCCTCCTGCTCCCCCGGTTCCGGCTGGGTTGCTCATGATGCCTCTCTGCACAAGCTGCTTTCAGGGACTGTCCGATTGCTGTGATGGGATGATGAGCTGCTTGTGCATAAAGTCCTAGTCCCTCAGAGTTTGGCTAAGTCCACAAACCTCTGTCTGTGACGGAGCTCCTTAAGCATGGCTCCATCAGTCGCTCGTAGAATCGGACAGTGGGCGTTTACGGAACTTCTTCCAGCATAAAAGTTCCTTAACGGAAACGCGTCTTCTGGACTCTCGGCGTGACAGTTTCCGGCGAGGAGTGGGTGTCCCTATGGGAGGTCCTGAAACCTCCCCGCTATTTTCGCTGGAAGTGTCTCTGAGCCCTCCCTCCGACTCACTTTCCCTTGGAGCTCTTCCTCTCCCCCTGCTGGTCCCCTCCTCAGCGGATAAGTCTCTCTCAGCCTCTGTGAGCCCTTTCACCTCCTGTTTCTCCGATGGCAGTTCCCTGACATATATATATGGAAAAGTAACCATTGTTAAAGCTGTGGCTGTGGCTGGGGATGGTTAAGGTCAAAACTGGATTGCACTAACACCTATTTAAGGTAGAGACCTTCATTATAGGCACTCAGGCAAATAAAAAATATTTAAAAACCCTGGAGCACATTTTAGTTTCAAGATAAAGAAATGAATGCAGCAATCAAAGGTACAGTAGTATTGGACAGCACAATGAGCATGAAGTACCTTTCCGGTCCACTCAACACCTTTCCATATGGAGAAATAGACCAGAACCCAGGCCAACGCCAGAGTGCCAGCCAAAGGCCAGCGGATATTACCCGGTTCCCCCAGGCCTCCGGAGATTTGGTGCATATTTCTCCTGCAAGAAAACGGGGAGAAAATAAGAACAACTGAGATCCAGAGAGACTGAATGACTAGATTCCCCAGAGGCTGAGAGTCATTTGCAATGGTGACTGATGTCCATTGGGGATGGTGGGAAGGGCAGCTAATGGTAAACGAAGCCAGCTGTGGGTAGAGTCAGGGGCAACAGCAGGCTGAGCTAACCCAAGACAAACTGGCATGCTTTCTTTTTAAGGGGAGAGGGAAAACAATTCAGTGGGTCTAGTTTCACATGTACCCAACTCTGTCAGATGGGATGCCAAGAGGTATGAAGGGGAGAAATCGAACACTTGGACACTGTCTGGACAAAAGTGACAGCAGCCTTTAGGATTCATTTAGGGGGCCAATGAAAGACCTTTTTTTCCTGGTCCAGAAGAGAGCAAGGGGAGCACAGAAAGACAACCTCTCAATCCCAGACAATGTTGGATGCTGCTGCTTAACTTAGTTCCATTTCAATCCAGTTTCAAGTCTGGTTTGGAGAAGCCAGTCTAGGGATCCCCTGGAAGGGGTGCTGGTTCTCTTTTGCCCTTCACTTAGCCAGTCAAGTAAAAGAAAAACCAAAGATGGAACTCCGTGCTATACAGGCAGTGCAATGGAGCAGATACCCAAGATGACTCTGCCCTGTGCTTGTCCATTGCGGAGGTATGTTGGCAGGAAGCTTGCTGGTCCCCATCAACCCACATTGAGGGAGGGGTAAAGCTGTGAGATCCATGACACCTGCGCTTGCTGGCCAGGGATGAGGAACAAGACCATGCCTTGCTCCTGGTGGGGGTTCCATCCTGCTCAGGCACAGGTTAGCTCAGGACACCAAAGCAGAGGTCTGGGGTGGTGAAGGAGAACACCAACCAAATATTAAGAACAACAACAAGAATGTCTATATTCAGTGTTTTGATGCCCACCTCCTTTTTCGCAACACAAATACTGTGTTTAAATATGAGTGGTGTAAGGGCAGGTGCTGTAACCTTCCTACACCTTGACTTCACCCCTCAAGGTGGACTCTCCCATTGTCTCCCAAGACAGACAGATGCCAACAACAACACCAACAAGAACAACATAAGGGTACTTCTACAGAAGGTGAATGAGAAAGTCCCACCACCCTTTTCATCCCTCCCTCCTTCCTTCTCACCCCAGCCCCTGCACTGATGAGATGACCCCAATGATGGCAAAACCTGACTTAGGCTGGGGACGTACTCCCAGAACTCCGTCACAGCGCTGGTCAGGTTGGTGGTGTCATTGAGGGAGTAGTTGGAAAAGCATTGGTCTGTGTTCCAGGCATTTCCACAGCTCTGCCATGGCAGGTCCTGAGTAGGGAAAGGTCAGCAGAGAGGGTGAAGGTCAGCTTCATCTGTTGAATTTCTGCCTGGGGGTGCAGCTGTCAGGTGCACAGGAGGCTTGAGGTTTTCAATGGCTGGGCAACCCAATTTCCTGCTGCGTGTGCCAGCAAAATGGTTCAGGAGAAGGCGGCAGGTGGGCAAACAGAGGCGCAAGAGATTCTCCTGTAATATAAGCTATTGTTCCATTGTAAAACTGTCACTACCCATTCTGGGCTCCAGAGAGGGCAAAGTCCCGATCTAAAGTTCTGTTTTGGAAATCCTCCAAAGCCCCGACAATGTAATCCGTACAAATGACTAGGCGGCATTTAAGTGACAAGAGCAGAAGTTGCAGGTGTCTGGTTTGCTCTGGGGACTATCGACATATGGCTCCGAAGTGGCTCAACAATACAAATATTTTGGCAAGATGTTTCACCGGTGTTTGTGGAACACAGTCAAACAAAAGCCCTAAAGTGGACAGAAGCCCAAGATACACACACAGCCTCTTAGCAGCTGTGTGTCTAAATAAAGTGGAATCCCAGGGCGCAATAAGCACAGATGCTTTGTATGTCTATTGATTGCATGGAGAGTCATCTTTCAAAGGAGCCTTTTACGTTGATCAGAATGGCTTCACTGCCATGAAATGCGTTGTGGAGAAAGAACCCAACAAACCCTGGTCATCACCCCCCTGAAATACTTCAGAAATAAGGTGCTAGAAGTCAATATGGTTACTGTTTTGCTCTTTCCTGTTTTCTATATGTGCCATATATTTAACTCAATGTACACTACAACTAAGTCTTTCGTTCTTAACAGGTCTGTGACTGCATTACAGTAGTACCTCTGGTTACATACTTAATCCATTTTGGAGGTCCGTTCTTAACCTGAAACTGTTCTTAACCTGAAGCACCACTTTAGCTAGTGGGGTCTCCTGCCACCGCCGCACGATTTCTGTTCTCATCCTGAAGCAAAGTTCTTAACCCGAGGTAATATTTCTGGGTTAGCAGAGTCTGTAACCTGAAGTGTATGTAACCTGAAGCATGTTTAACCTGAGGTACCACTGTATAACATTTGCTCTAGCAATTCCTTGTTCCAAACCAGAGAATGATAGCATGGCGAGCGGGGTGGTGGTGGTGGTCATACTCCCAGTATTCCCATCCACTTCACTCCTACCTTCTTGCACTGAGCCAAGAAGCCTCTCCATGACCAAGAACCCCACATTACCAGGGTTCCAGATCAAGCCTCTCTGTCTGCCCCATTCCACACCACACCCATTCTCTCCAGGCAATGCCCTTCACTGCCCCAGCTTCCCACGCACACCTTGAGTGTTTTTGCCCGTCTGGAATGAATCCTTCAACTCTGATAATGTCCCTTATAATGCCTGGGAGGAGGACAGAGAGTGATGCATGACTAGTGTACTGTGCAAAGGTGGAATTTGCATACATTGCTCCATCCATGTGCTTCACCAAAGAGAGGATGGCAGAAACTCACCACAGTGAAAGAGTTGAAGAGATAATACAGTGCCCAGGAAATAATGACAATGTAATAGATATTCAGCCAGAACGAGAGAACCACTGCAGCCAGCCCCACTCCTAAGAGACAAGAAATATAGTATATTGAGAAGCTGTCATGTCAAAGGGGTGGGAAAATCTGTCAATTCTGATTTATTTCAGTTTCTATTTTTCCTAGGCTCAAGTTCAGCTCTACATTTCTACATCAAGTTGTGATGTTTTTTTAAAAAAAGTTTTCATGAAAATTTGTCAGCGAATCCCCCCTAACACATCCATTTTTTGACAAAGCAGTTTCTCCTAATACAATGCATGTTGACATTATTTTCTCTAATGTATGCATTTTTTACACATTATTCGGCTAGAGAACTGCATTGCAAAATTCAGAGCAGTGCAAATTTCAAAGGATGGCTGCGTTTTGATTTACATAGAATCACAGAATCATAGAGTTGGAAGAGACCACAAGGGCCATCGAGTCCAACCTCCTGCCAAGCAGGAAACACCATCAGAGCACTCCTGACATATGGTTGTCAAGCCTCTGCTTAAAGACCTCCAAAGAAGGAGACTCCACCACACTCCTTGGCAGCAAATTCCACTGTCATATTGTGACAGTGTGCTGGAAAGTGTAAATTATGTAGGTTTGCCTTTAAATGTGAACCGAGTTAAATTTCTCTTCCCTCCCCCTTGTAGGGTGGTAGTGAAGAGAACAATGGATGGCAGTGACCTGGAAGACTTGACACTGCATTGTTGAACGGTGTCAGTTCAGGATTTTTTGTCAAAGCATAGGTGGCAGCAAATGATTAAAGGTGCAAATAAAAGCCAGAGCCAACAAGAAGCAAAGCCAAATAATTTGGTCCCCATCTTCCTCCCTGTTGAGTTCTATGAGAGCAACATCAAGTCTAGGTAAGAGGAAGCTGATAGCCAGCGTTACCAGGCCCTGGACTGGTCGTCTTTGGACTGGTCATTGGTAAGAAGGTAGGCAGGGGCTGGCTGAGTTGCAGACTGAGGTTGGTGGATCCGTGCCCTATTTGTCCTAATGCACAAGTCTCTACTGACCAAATTCCATTATTTCTGCCAGAGCCAATATGTGCAGTGGCTTTCAGGGTCTTAAAGTCTCCAGCCTCATAGGGATGCAACAAGCTGTTTGCAGTGCCCCTCGCCCAATGCTCACATCTACTGCAACTCTATGGGGAAGGGCTGTGACTCAGTGTATGGCAACTGCTTTGCATGCAGAAGGTTCTTGGTTCAATCGCCATCATTTTCAGGTGGGTAGTCTCACCTTAGCTAGATGGGCCGATTGCATGACAAAGCAGTTTCCGATGTTCCTGTGGCCTATTTATTTTGCATCAATGCCATGAGCTCATCATACCTTTAAACATGGGTGCAAGTTTCCATACTCCAAGTCCACCGACGGAGGTGTATTGCCCAAGAGCTGTCTCCAGCAGGAAAAGCGGGATCCCAGCAAACACCAATGTCAGAAAATAGGGAATCAGGAAGGCACCTTGGAGGAAAAAGTGGAAAACATCTCACTGCATCTGCTTTGTTATGGCTGGTAAACCGTGTGTGCATCAAGACCTGCAAAAAAAAACTTGGTAGAAATATATATATTTCCCATTGTTAATAAGTGCTTCATTCCCTTCAGGGTAATCTGTCAGTGGGGGTCACAGCCAGAGCTAAAAATGAGTAGGGTCACATTCATTTGTTTATAATCTCAGGGCAGCAGTAGAAGCTGGTGCCCATAAGGGCTAGGAGGGTGGAAGGCAGGGAGGACAACAGTAGGTGGAGCCAGAGCCCATGAAAGGCTAAGCCAACTAATTTTGTCCCCACCATCCTCCCTTCTGAGTTCTACAAGGGCAACATGGAAATTAGAGGAGGAAACTAGCACACAGTACAACCCTCTGGACTAGTTATAAGTAAGAAGGCAGGCAGGTTGGGGGCGGGTGGGACAGTGCCCCGTTTGCCCCCCCCCAATGAACTAACCTCCACTGACTGTTAAAGGTAAAGGGACCCCTGACCATTAGGTCCAGTCGTGGACGACTCTGGGGTTGTGGCGCTCATCTCGCTTTATTTGCCGAGGGAGCCGGCATACAGCTTCTGGGTCACGTGGCCAGCATGACTAAGCCGCTTCTGGCGAGCCAGAGCAGAGCATGGAAACGCCGTTTACCTTCCCACCAGCGTGGTGCCTATTTATCTACTTGCACTTTGACATGCTTTCGAACTGCTAGGTTGGCAGGAGCAGGGACCGAGCAATGGGAGCTCACCCCATCATGGGGATTCGAACCGCCGACCTTCTGATCAGCAAGCCCTAGGCTCTGTGGTTTAACCCACAGTGCCACCTGCGTCCCTTTTCCACTGACTGTTAGTTGTTCTTATATATATTGGCAGGATCATTGGCCAGTATGATAACATCTTCTTATTTTGCTTAATTGCTTACAAGTTCTCTAACAATTTGCTTCCTCGCTAGAGCCTTTTACACCACAGCTGAAACTTGCATTTCCCTCATCTATCAGCTGGAAGCAGAATGAAAGGTGTAGCTCTGTTCTGGCACCAGCCACAAACATGGACAAGCTCTTGCTGTGATTTTGATCCAAAATGAAGTCTCATTAAACAAAGATACCTTCCAATAGTAATTAAAAGTTTTCTGCTTCCTGTTGAGTGTGGCAGTGGGATTATTTGCAAATAACCCATTAATTGCCCCTTCAATAGCTTTTCTGAATTTCCAGTTTATGTCACCTCCTGTTCCCTGGAAGGCGGTTTGGTTGCTTAACTCCTCTCTTTTTTCTTTTATTTTAGTGAAATTGCTCTATTTTGCTATATTAAAAAGGGCGAAAGGAGGAGAATGAGAGGAGACATAAATTGACATCAAGGGACGGTAAAAGGTGAAAAATCCATAAGTATTATTCACATTTTCTGATTTCTCCCTTCTATATCCGCCTCTCTCTGTTCATTTCAACTATATAGTGCTTTCTTAACTTAATATTTCAGGCCTTTAAACAATATAAAAAAAAATATCTTTGGTTTAAGAAAATATTTGTTGTCCAGTGATGACCAAAGGATTATTGTAATGTATATATTACCTTCCCTAAATCTATAAGTATACACGAGAGATCATCATCATCATCATCATTAAAATTGACTCCCTCCCCTGACTTTGATATTAATAAGAATGCTATAAAATCTTCACTATCTGTTAGTTGACAGAGTCAGTTCATAGCTGTAAAGTGTTTAACAGGGCTGTAAATGTAATAAAATCCTCCTGCAAGACAAAGCCATTTCCAAGCTTAGGGAGGAGAGGGGGTTGCGGGTTAACCCCTCCCACACACACGGGGGCTGGCCTTTTGCCCCCGCGAGAACAGGGAATCCCCGGGCATGCCTTCGACCCTGCCCGCCAATCGGTGGGCTGGGGAGGCGGGGCCTAGCCTATTTAAGGCCAGGCACGCCCAGAGACCGCCCTCTTTCCCCTTTCCAGCTGAGCGGTTTTCCCCATCCCACCCACCCTTTAGGCTTAGCTAGCTATGACCTTGCTATGGACTCCGGTTGGTCGCTGCAAGGGGCCTGGTAGGAATTTTTCCAATTTGGCACACTTCTTGCCTTTTGGTTTTTTCGCCTACCTCGTAGCAAACGTCACAACTTTCGTGGTATTGGCGGTTAGGCATTGGCAGGGGGTTGAATTGTTATGCAAATGAATGGGGGGAAGGAAGCGCCATCACCTCCCCCCAATGAAAAGGGGCAGTCCGGTAGAGGACTCCGGGGGGCGTTGCCTTGTCCAAAACCTAGGGAGGTAAGGGCCTCCGGCACGCCCCCGAGTGGTGACACCCGTGGGATCCTAGTTGGCGTACTTCAACAGGACTCCCACGGCTTGTGGATAACCCTTCCCGGTCTCCATGCCGGGTAGTCGATAGGAGCCAATGCCTAAGGCCAATAGCTTTCAATTCTGCAATCAATAAAGTTGTGGCCTTTTTATGCCCATTAACCTTAAATAATGTGTCCAGTGTCTTCATTTCACATGGGGGAGGGGACTTGCCACGCAAATACTCTGTTATTAACTGCAGTCCCTGAGTGCTTCCTCCAAAATTCACTCCTGCTACTTCCCACCCCTTTCAATTTTTCTTATTAGCTTTACTGCAGTGGGTGGGACAAAGACATCCCAGGAAGCTTATGGAAACTTCTCTGGTTTTTGCTTCTTCTCCTTCGAAGAAGGAAAGTGGATAAATGTCTAACATTCAGGTAGGTGGCCATGTTGGTCTGGCGCAGTAGAAATATATATTAAAAAAATAAAAAAATTGTCCACTTCTTTGCATGCACACGAAAGCTCATACCAATAACAAACTTAGTTGGTCTTTAAGGTACTACTGAACAATTTTTTTATTTTTTAAATAAATGTCTAACAGGTATTATTAATTTAGGTCACTTCCAAATGACCTCTTTATGGAGTATTCAACCTGTCTTATTTGCGGTCAGGTTAGATGATGTTGCACCAAGCAAGTGTTCTCTTCCACTTTCAGGGCATTTCTCCAGGGGGGAGATTTCCGAGGGAAGCACGTTCCTTGCACAAAAGCTCCAAATCAGCTCCCATTATGCCACTTGAATTTGCCAGTATATGATTGGTTGCCCTCCTGAAAATGTGACAGTCTTGAATTGCCCTTCGTTTATAATTTACATCTTGATGGAAGGTTTTGTATGCCTGGAAATTCCTTCTGATTTGATTCTTTTTTTATTATCTTACCCTGTTTGGCTAGAAATGGAGGGCTCTGTGTGCCTAGCATAACAATGATTCCAGGATGAAACTGGCCATTGGAAGTGCCGAGGTAAGAAATTAGATCTGCAGCCGTTAATGTAAATGGTAACACAAATAATGATTCCTAATTAATACAGCGATGACTGCCAGTCTGGCTCTACTTATTGAGAAGAATATAAAAAAGGCAGACGAGGGCGGGGGGGTTGCAACATTGTCTTTCCATTTCCATAGCACTATTTGCAAGTTGTGAACAAAGCTATCCAGATTCTCAGGAACTTCACATTGTTTACAAAAATATGGCCATGTCCACCTTTTGAAATCTCAATCTTTTCTGTTAACTGGAAGTTCAACTGGCCTGTTTTTGCACAACGGCCTTTATTCCCACTTAAAGATCCTTCTTTCAGCCTTGTACCTGCATTTTCTACCCAGTTTGCTTTGGTAAAAAGAAATCTAGAGGGAAAAATTATAGTAAAACAGAGGTTGTAGTAGATAAGAGTATTGGAGCTGGACCGGAAAGAACTGGATTCAAATTGCTGCCCCTCTCTCTGGAAAGCCTAAGGGAGGCACCGTAGTATTTGAACACAGAAGCAGGTCCCAGGATTAATCCCAGACATGTCCAATTGAAAAGATCAGATAGCAGGAGATAGAAGCCTCTGCCTGAGACCCTGGAGAGTCTCTGCCAGTCAGAGTATGCAGTACTAGACTAGCTGAACAAATTAGCCTCATCTGACTTAAGGAAGCTTCCTATGTTCCTATCACAGGGTAGTTCAGTTTATACAAGATGCACCAGTTTCCCTGCTGATTTTTTGCTTTCACATAGCCATTAAAACCCACCAAAGAAGCAAAACAGCCATCTTTCAATGGCAGCCGTCTACATAGAGTCAACATAGTTCTTCTGTTGGAATGTTACTCTTCGACTTGATAATTTTATGCATTTTAAAGTTTTTAAAAAATATTTTTGTAAGTACCTTATGAATTTTGTCAAGTAAGCAAGATAAACACTTCTCAGAAATCATAATTCCAGCAAGAGAAGCTGTGTAGCTTCCTTATAGAAACTCTAAATCACACTCACAGCACATTGCTCAGATTTACGGCAAATCCCTCTCCATACTTGCGCATTAGCTTGTGGTAGATAAAACACTTTAAAGCCAATTTGATCAACTGCTTCAGACATGACAAGAAAACTCATGACTGCTGCAGTGTTTTCTTCTGCGCAATCACAAAAGGGAAGGGAAAGGGATGCCCTCTAGGTCGCGAATGGCTCTAGGCTGGCTAGTTATGCCATCAACCTGAAATAAGAAATTCATCGCCAGAAGAAGACAAAGCAAGGTGCTGAATTGAATATGTTAACTTTGCATGTGTAGATGCAAATTCATAAATACTCACTATAGCTTGAATCGAAGCACAAAACATTTGCCATAGTAGTGAAGAAGGTGAGCAGGTGACCTGTGTGCTTGCTCAGCCTGCTGTCTAGCTGCTAACTGTTGATGGGCAACTTCAAGGCCCCTGTGTCCTCTCCCTTCTGATGGTTCTTTAAAATGGACCGTCATATAGAGGACACCTTCAAGCAGAGGGCTGTCCTCTGTAAAGTAGGACACATGGCCACTGAATGCTGGCAACCCTAATTGGAACTGTTTTAGTAACAGATGGAGAGGCAATGATATAATTAAAATAAGTAGGCAAATTACATTAAGAAAAATTAGGAGCAATAGAGCCTGGAACTGAGGAGACGGGTTCTTTTTCTTCAAGAGCAACCACAGAGCCTTGCTTGAGATTTTCAGTTGGGTGTTGGCTTGATTGCACTTTGGAAGTCTTTTGTGCCCCTTTAAGACTGGAAGCCCCTGCTCACCTCTTTGGAGGCAGATCTCGTTGTCAGTGAGAGAGACTCACTTCTGAGTAAACATATCTAGGCAAGGCCGGCTCACTTATGAGGCAAGGTGAGGTGACTGCCTCAGGCAGCAGAATGCACAGGGGCAGCAGATCCATCCTCTAAGACAGCGGTTCTCAACCTGTGGGTCCCCAGATGCCGTTGGACTACAACTCCCATCATCCCTAGCTAGCAAGGTCAGAGCTCAGGGATGATGGAAGTTGTAGCCCAACAACATCTGGGGACCCACAGGTTGAGAACCGCTGCTAAAAGGAATGCATTACTTGCTGCTGCCACTGCTGTGGTGGCAGTGACAGCTGCGGTGCGCTCCTTGGAGGCAAGATCTTTCATCTCCTCAGCAGCAAGAGCTGTCCCTACAGCAGCCTCTCAGTGAATAGGAGGTGTTGCTGGTCCCCTCCTAAGGAAGAAATGAGAGGGGTTGCCCTTTGGGGTCTCCTCTGCACCTACCTGGCATGATTCAGAGTGCCCACACCTCCAAAGTGGCCTTTGATTGCCACTTCAGCTGGTGGGTAAGTTTGATTTGATTCCCCACCTTGTTCCCAACATAGATCTTTATTCCGCACCTGTTCCTGATGCAGATCTTCACTCACCGCTTCTTCCATGGCTGGAATAGGGAGGCATTTTGTGGTTCGCCTCAGGCGCCAACATGTCTTGGGCCAGCCCTGCATTTAGGATTGGTCTGTAAACATTCTGAAACCGCGAGAGAGTGTGAGGCCTAGGAACATAGGGAATGGCTCATCACCGTCAAGTGAAAATATATAATTGAATAATAAATTTCAGTAGGATTTATATCCTGAAATGTGGGATAGAAATGATCATAATGAGTAAACAAAGTCTTGATCAGGTCAATCTCACCTCCTCCATTCTTGCCACAGAGATATGGGAAACGCCAAACATTGCCTAAGCCAATGGCATATCCTATGCAGGAGAGCAGGAAGTCAAATTTGCCTTTCCAAGATCCTCTGTCCGGGACCTCCTTTTTCTTCTTGCTGGCGTATTTGCTTTCTGAGTCAATGGGCTCCTCCGACTCCTCTAGGGCAGCTTCCTTCATCTCCGAAGGCGAGTTCAGCTCCACAGACGTGGTGTCGATCTTTCCCATTTCTGCTTACATTTACGTCATGGAGGAAGGGGAGGGGAGACCCTCAGAAGATCAAGACGGTTGGATCACAGTGGGCAAATTCCTCAGTGGTACCTGAAAAGTATAAGAGAAGTTATCTTTGGCAGCCAGTCAACAAGAGGGTTAGACTTCTTGAGGCATGTTGTACGTAAAAGACAAAGTGTTTTAAACAATTGCCAGGCTTTGAACTGGATGCAAATGTGTGTGTGTGAATACCAGCTACTGGGAATTGCAGAAGGGGAAGAGTGCTTTTGTGCACGGGCATAGTTAGCTGCTCCAGCACCCAAAGTGGTGGGGGCGGGGCAAGCTGTGCACGGGGTGCCGTGGTGATCCGTGCTCTGCCCAGGGCGGGGGGCACTGTGGCGATCCACCCAGGAAGGATGCAAGCCCCACACTGCTGTTTCGGGCAGCGCGGGGCCCCAAGCCACTGCATTACTCCTAGAAGAGACGTGTGGCTCAGGCGTGCTGCAGGCCAGGCCCTGCAATAAGTGCCACCCCCCTGTGGTATGACATTTTGTCACCCCCTCAGGGTTGACACCCGGGGCAGGCCGCACCCCCTGCACCCCCTTCCTACGTCCCTGCTCTTGTGCTTGGGTCCCGCTTGCTGGTTTCCCACTTAAGCCAATATTGGGGAGGCGGGACTTGCAGAATGTCAAAGCAATTCTGCAATGGATTGCAAATAAGGAAGGCTCCCCCCGAAGGTGACCCTGTTGCTGTGGTTTAGGGAATAAAGTGACTGTCAAAGAGGTAAGATTATTTCTAACATACACATACCTTCCACCAAAGGTAGCCTAGAGCCATTGGGTGAACACATTGCTACATTTGAGGAAACTCTTGTTTTTTACTATTATTATTTTCACTTACACAATTTTGATATGGCAGACTAGAGAAGCACCATATTAGTTGAAAGAAACCAACTTGCTTAAGAACACCAAAGGAAATCACGGTCAAAGAATCTCCTCCCAAAAAAATACCCTGCGTCACCTATGATTTATAGCAGGAGCTCTAGGCCTACAGCCCTGAAACCATTTACCAAGCCAGTAAATTTCATTTAAATCTACGCCCAAGGTAATGACTCAGTAAATCTTCCAATATGTTTCTCCCCTGTCTGCCAGACTGGGTTGGAATAAGATTGCCATTTATTGGGGTTAGATGAAGACAACCTGATGAATGGCCAAACGCTGTTCTGCCAGCCCTGCTGAGCAGGAAGAGCTAGTAATAGCCCATCATGTCTCAGAAATACCTTCCTCTCTACATCTAGTGACAAATACTTTCTTAAAACCTTTCTCTTATTAACTGAGAGCAGCTCACCTATCCAAACTGGGTCAAGAGTAGGGATGTTAGAAGGCATCATTTTCTGTCCTGCCCTCTAGTCATTCCATGCAGCTCTGTTTCCGTTCTGCTGCAGTTGGTCTTCCACCCAAAACGACGCTATCCATCACACTGCCTTCCTTATGGTGAAATTCCATAATGTATGCAAATAACTGGGCAAGTTACATTGACATTATGTGATCCCATCCCCTTAATTTCATTTTTCAATAGGTTTGTATTGTTTTATCAGTTGTTGTTTGCTATGTAATCCAATTTTTCCCATTTGTGGACTGAAAGCAGCAACAATGGCAAATAGCAATTGTGTTTGCTGGACTGATTCCTGTTCCAGATGTGAGACAAGTAAGCAAACATCCCACTGGAGCTGACACAGTTCCTGCTATCACAGGGGGCATCTAGTGGCGCTGCTACAGCCACCAGCCTCCCCCACATGAGAACTCATGGGCCCATCTGGCTGAAATGGCACTGTAACCATCCCATTACAGTCCTACTGTTACCAGGTAAGCCTACTTGTATGTGGGGGGTGGGGACATGGTTGGTGACTGCATTCAGTATCACTGCTAGGCTCCCTCCAAGTTGTGGTAGATGCTAAGGGGGTGTCCAGTTGGATCTTGGGGGGTCACTTAGGGCAGCTTGCCCAGGTTATCTTAAAAAATATGGGGTTGGTCCAGATTTTGCTCCTCACTGTTATTCAAAAGAGTGTGCTCACTTTCCTATCTCAGTGTGAACAGCAGAGGAATTGATGAGTGCTTATTAAATTGAAGCATTCATGAGAATTCCTCTTCTTTACTATGAGCTGAATAATTTAACTCGCATTTTATCTTTTATGCAACATAATGGGAATGCACATTTTGCCTCTTCCAACAATGATCTTTAATGGCTTATCTGTTTCAGAAAAGCTGCTGTTCATTGCATGAAAGTCTTAATAGTATTTTTATTATTATTATTTCTTCTCTGCTTGTTTGCATTGGGTGAACATTATCCCAGCAAATATGACTGCCAATGCTTTTCATCTCAGCAGCATGATGTGTTTAATTTGCTGGATATAAGGAGGGACTTCAATTTGGTCTTTGAAATCAAAAGCTAACAAACCTTACAGTAAGCTAAACCTTGCATGGGAGGGCCTTCGCCACTGGTTTCTCAAGCCTACCCTCCAAGTGTCCTGATTTTCCAGGGACAGTCCTGGAATTATAATAACAATAATAAAATTTTATTTATATCCCACCCTCCCCAGCCGAAGCCGGGCTCAGAGCAGCTAACAACAGTAAAATACTACAGCAGTCTAAAATCAATTCATTATAAAATCAGTTCAAATCAAATTAATGGCAACCATTGGGCTAGAGTTCTGTAAGGATTACCAAAGGCTGTGCCTTGGCCAAAGGCCTGGTGGAACAGCTCCGTCTTGCAGGCCCTGTGGAAAGATGTCAAGTCCTGCAGGACCCTAGTCTCTTGTGACAGAGTGTTCCACCAGATCAGAGCCACAGGCGAAAAAGCCCTGGCTCTGGTTGAAGCCAGCCTAACCTCCCTGTGGCCCGGGACCTCCAATATGTTTTTGTTTGAAGACTGTAAGGTCCTCTGTGGGACATACCAGGAGAGGCAGTCCCATAGGTATGAGGGTCCTAGGCCGTATAGAGCTTTAAAGGTTAAAACCAGCACCTTAACTCTGACCCTGTACTCCACCAGGGGCCAGTGCAGCTGGTATAGCACTGGGTGAATGTGATCCCGCAGCGAGGACCCCCGTAAGGAGTCTTGCCATGGCATTCTGCACAGCTGCTGATTTGATCCTGGAATATCCCTTTTTCCTCTGCCAGTGCCAGTGCCAAGCTTGGGGAGGAGAGTGAACTGGCACTTGCCCTGAGTGGTGGCCGTGGCTATGAGAGAGCATCCCATTGCCTCTCCATGGCTGCCACTGCTGGCCTCCTCCCTTGGATGGCTCGTGGGGCTGCTGAAGAGCAGGTGAGGGCAAGAGGCTGCCATTGCCAAGACCCGACCCCCTCTGCTGGCTCTGAGGGGCAGGCAGAGGGCAGGGCCACCCTGGGTGGGGAGAAAGGGGGAGCAAAGTGGAGAGCAAGGAGTCTTGATTTTTATTTTTTTAAAAGAATGCTTTGTGTGTCTCTGTCTAATGTTGCCCCTTTCTAAAATTTAGCTGTTGGTGTGTCTTTTTGTAAATCTACCAAAACAGCACTGCTTGAACATGAGAGCTCAGGCTGGATGTATGCCTGAGAAGCTATTGTGTACAACAGAAACATATACACCAGGGATGGGGAACGAGGGAGCCAAATATTTGACCCTGGGAACCCACACCAGGTCATGCTCCCTCACTGGTCTAGCTCTGAACCTCCTAGAGTGTTTTTGCTAGGCTGAAATGGATGCTTGCCTTGGTGCAGAATAGAGCAGGGCTTTCCCCCGAAGATTCCTGGGAACTGGAGTTCGTTCAGGGTGCTGAGAGCTGCTAGGAGAACCCTATTCCCCTTACGGAGCTACTGTTTTCAGAGTGATTTCACCATTAATTGCCCCTTCCCAGGAAAATCTGGGAATTGGAGGTTTGTGAGGGGAATAGTGTGTCCTAACAGCTCTCTGAACCCTTAACAAACTACAGCTCCCAGGGTTCTTTGCCAAAACCCACAGCTGCTTAAAGTGGTATGATACTGCTTTAAATTTTTAGTGTAGGTGGGGCCTAAAATGCATCCAAGAGCCATTCAGAATTTTTTTTTAATGCCCTTTGAATAAAATAATGCTAATAATATCAAAGGCTCCTGAAACAGAAGAGATCAAAACATGTTTTTCCCCCCTCTCTCTCTCCAAAGAGAAAACATAATCACCATGTCTATGGGGGCTTTATTAGCTGGTCGCAATTCTACGCAAGTCATAATGGCCCCAGGCAAGTTGGCTGTCATTAAAATGGTGGGGACAGAAGCAGATGTCTAATTGAGTGAACAACAGCCCCAACTCTCAAATTAAATTAATTATAGAGCTACCTGTCTGGGTAAAAGAGAGAGAGAGAGAGAGAGAGAGAGAGAGAGAGAGAGAGAGAGAGAGAGAGAGAACATCTTGGTAGCAATTAGATATTTGCCAAAGGGACAGAAACATTTTCCCCTAACAATCCTTTGTAGCAATTTTTCTCTTTGTTCTATGTAAAACCATTTCACATTTGTGACAATTTCACCTTCCTGTGTAATCTGAATGGTTGTTTTATGCTGATCACCTCCGCAAACTGAAAGCACCTTTTCAATAGTCATTTCTCATGGTGGCTGCGGTGGAAAGTTGCAGGGGATGGGGAAGGTGTTCAGGCCTGAACCCTGTCTCAGCTCCAAGCCAAATCGGATCCAGATAGCAATGGGACTGGCTCAGGAAGCAGCGGATCCTAGTCCAGCTCAGTCCCACCCCTGCCTTGGGGTCGCCCTGTTTTAGGGCTTTCTCCTGGTCTCCACTGGTGGGGCTACACCACCTGTGAGAAGCTGGCTAAGCCAGCAGAACTGAGTGGAGGGGTAGCTCCACTCCATCCAAGCCCCTCAACCAGCCCAAGGTGAGGGGAGGACTTGGGTAGCTCTGTTTGTCTTGTACATAGGTGCTGACTGCTTTTCTAAACTGCTTTCCATCACAGAACAACCTCCTAGAGGTTTATATATAGCAACCAAAGCAATAAAAATACATAATCCTAAAATGCAATTTAAAACCACAATAATAAAACAATTAGGATCAACAGCAATACCAAAAGAACCCAGAAATGAGAAGATGAAGTATCCATCTATGATATCTAAGCAAGGGCAAAAGTGTTCTGGGCTACTGGGAATGTATCTATAGAAGTGAATATTGGAGAGGGACGACGACAGGGGACATTACTATACAGAAAAGCCTTGCTCAATGCCATATTCACCAGGTTTCCCCACAGATAGAGTTTAGACAGCAGGTTAAAACTTTGTTCATCCATGAGATGCAAAAAGTTAGCTAATCTTCCTATTTCCTTGTACAGTACTGGTTTTAAATGTTTCATTGGTATTACTACTGCACTGTAACAGTGTTGTTATGCTGGTTTTAAATACTTTTGCTTTCATTTTTTTCAGGGTGCCCAAATTCCATCTGTTAATTCATATGTATAGATGCAAATTTAGAAATAATTGATATAATTCGGTAGTGGGGAAGACACCAGGTGACTTGCGTGCCTTCTCAGTCTGCTGACCAAGATCTGCTAACAGTTGCTGGGCAATTCCAAGGTTCCTGCTCCCTCCTTCCAGTTTTTATGGTTTCTTGTTTTTAAGCCAGATCTGGATAGGACAGCACTCAGAGGAGACCTTCAAATAGAGGACAGTCTTCTGACAGCCCTTCAAAACAGAAGGCTGCCCTCTGCAAAGTAGGTCATATAGCCATCCAAGTTGCCAATCCGTCGATCAACCAATATAAATAATTTAAATTAAGTAAATAAATAAGCAACAAAACATGTATCTCCTATATCAGTCTCTGTACATAGGCTGCTAATGTGCTAAAGTCTGCAGCAATTGTGTCATGAAAAGGGGGAGGATGTTAGTATTTTCATTCTGCATTGCTGTTGGATCTCATGATCCACTGTTTACATTCCTTTGTGATAGGAGTGTGGGAACAGAACTAGACACTGTACTTCCATCCTATGTGCTTTTGTATTTCTTTTTTTCATTTGTCTGTTGCTTTCGGACAGAGCAGATGTGTGAAGCTGCTGCTCACACTAGCCATGTTTGTTGCTTTGATTTGTAAATAAGGGAAACTTTCGAGATGCCAACACCTCCACTTCTAGCTGCTACTCTGCTGATGCATTAGTGTGCCCACAGCTCCACTGGAGGTGGGTCGCTGGACACCTAAGTGCACTCCCGGACCAGGCCATGGCTGAGGGGACTGGCACGTTCACAGTAGGGGGTGTAAATCTCCAATGGTCTGACTTGAAATTCAAAGGTGCACTCCTCCTGAGACAGATGGATGTCAACCATACTGTGTTCACTTAAGGCAGGGATGGGGAACCTGTGGATCTTCAGGTGTCGTGGGGCCAAGACCCATTTGCTCTAGCCAGCATGTTCAATGGTCAGTGATCATCACACTTGTAGTTCAACATCTTCTAGCTTCATGTTGTAGAGTATGTGATACGTTTCAACAGCTTGTTGGAGCAAGGCAATGTTTTGTCAGGTTCTTCACAGATATTTGTAACCAAACAGGTTTATTAATAGGGTTATATAAGGTTATTAGGGACACGGGTGGCGCTGTGGGTTAAACCACAAAGCCTAGGACTTGCCAATCAGAAGGTTGGCGGTTCGAATCCCTGTGATGTGGTGAGCTCCCGTTGCTCGGTCCCTGCTCCTGCCAACCTAGCAGTTCCAAAGCACGTCAAAGTGCAAGTAGATAAATAGGTACCGCTCCGGCGGGAAGGTAAATGGTGTTTCCATGTGCTGCTCTGGTTCGCCAGAAGCGGCTTAGTCATGCTGGCCACATGACCCGGAAGCTGTACGCCGGCTCCCTCGGCCAATAAAGCGAGATGAGCACCGCAATCCCAGAGTCAGCCACAACTGGACCTAACGGTCAGGGGTCCCTTTACCTTTACTTTTATAAGGTTATTGGCAGGGTTCTTAATAGAGGCCTGCAATAGGTTTTCTCTTAGGTCAAAGGTACTCTGACATTTTGTGGGGATGATTAGGGAGGCAGGAGAGGATATATTATTTAATGATATCCTTCCTAACTTGTGCTAGCAAGTTCCATATTCTAGCAGAGTTCCAAACATCCCCCTTTTTTAATTATGCAGCAACCAGCTTGTTGCTGACTCATCTGAGTCTTACTATTAAAGATTCCTTCCTGGTAAAATCCCTTCTAATCCCTCTTAAAAAGAATAAACACAATAATCTGATTAACGTTAATATAAAAGTAGTTTACTCACAGATTCATTCAGGTTCACAGACATATCTCTGAAGGCAGGCTTAGGTTACATAACAACTAGAACTATTCCATAAAGAAGCTAGTCCCAAGTGACTGCATCTAAGCAGTCGCTTCTCCAAACACACAGCAACATACAAAATGGAGAACACACACACTGATCAGAACATGGAGGTTCTGTGCTTCTCCATGCTAGTACAACAGACCACATCCTCTGCAAGTCACATGTGGTGGAATTCTGTCCCAAAGTGGTACAAAACACCCCCAACATGTCCACTGTAGGAATGTTGTACTTGACTGCAGTTTTACATTCCACACATTTTTCCCCTGCACCATTTGAAAACAGCCAGGGGTCTTGGTGGATCACTTCATGCTTTTTTCTGCCTGCTGTAGCAATTGCAATGCACTGTGCAGGGTGCTGTATGTTTCTTAAATTGTATTGTATTGCTTCCTTGATTTATTTATATCATATTTTGAATATTCCATTGAATTCAAATTGTAAGTGTTCTCCATAGATACTCCACAAGCCACTGATGGTCATAGAATCGTAGAATTGTAGAGTTGGAAGGGACCCCAAGGGCCATTTAGTTATCTAGTCCAACCCACTGCAATGCAGGAATAAACTATAGTTTATAGACTATAGTTTGGGGACCCCTGTCCTAGGTCAAACGAAAACAGGAGAGGCTCAAGACTGGGCTGAACTGATGGAGAAAGTGTGCACCACAAACTCCCTGTGCCCAAATAATATGCAGATACATCCATTCCAGATAAATTAATCCAGAATGGGGGGAAAGTATGCACCTGTGATTGTTCCCAGTTCACGAACAGCTGTTCTTGTTTGTGAACAAAGCTCTTTCTAGAAATCGAGTACCTCATGTTACCTCCCCGCCCGCTCCTCTCTACAAAGACTTGTCTCTCCCTCAGCTCCCGTCCTCTGAGTTTCCAAACTTGAAAGCATTCCCTCCAAATCAGTTCCCCTCAGCCAGCTCCATTTGAGCTGCGCCTAAGGCTTTCATCCTGTAACTGGGTCACATCCACCTAAAGTAGCTCCAGCTGGGTTGAAGCAGGCCTGTGCCCAAGGGACGTTATATTCTGCCAAGCAGGATGTGCCCCCTGAGGGAGGGCCTCAATCCAAAAGCTATTAGAGAGCTTGTGCTACATGGAAGGCTAGCACCCATATATACTATATGAAGCTCCCAGCACCGCACATTAGGAGCCTTTGGGACACTACTGAAGGAGAAGAAGGCAATGAGTGACAGCAACAAAGCCCTGAGCTTGAGCAGTGGTTGGTGCTGTTGCCATTACCGCTGTCATCTCCTCTGCTTTCCCTGTCACAGGTGACTTGCATTCTCTCCTTATCACTGCCACTCCAGAACATCCTTTCCCTCTATTTTCAGATAGGGTGACACGTCGGATAAGTCCCATTCTACATCACTTCTTGCTACAGTGGCAGATTCCTAGGCACTTTCTTTAAGCAAGGTTGGCAGCCTCTACTACTCCCCCTCAACCGAGACAGTACATGATTCAAAAGGTTGATGGAAGAGGAGCGCTCTACTTTGGGTTTTGTTCGGTTGAACTGTTTGGCCTAAGACTCCTGTGAAGGCTTTTTCTGGGAAGTAAGTCTGAGCCAGGACTGGCCCAAGAAGACATTTTGGTTCCTGAGGGAGAAAAACAAACCCTGTCTTCGTCCGTCCCCTGCAGGAAGCTCCTGCAGCCAATCGGAAGCTGCAAAAGCCGCCCCGGACGTTCAGCTTCTGAAAAGCATTCAAAAACCAGAACACTCATTTCTGGGTTTCAAGTGTTCAGGAGCCAATTTGTTTGGGAGCCAAGGTGTTCGAGATCCAAGGTACCTCTGTACTGAAGATTCCTATGGTCCCTGGGACACCTCCTAGGGACCCAGCTTTCATGTACAAAAAAATTGGCTTTCTATGTGGTAGGGAAAATTTTGAAATGAAAGCTATTTGTGAGGGAAAACCAGTAATCAAACTCAATTTTTTAAAATAAAAAAATGGTTTCTTCTATCTCAGTTTATTCTCTAATAGGACATACTCTTCTGCAACAGCCACATTCAACTGTTGTTGGAAGAGCACTGATGTTCTTAACATCAAACAGAGAAATAATGTGATGGTTTTCTCAAATTATTTGCCTTTGCAGCTTTGGCAAATGTGGGTGACAGGCAATCTGGGCTACCTACAATAGCACAGAACTTCTAACTGCAGACTTTTTGCTTGGGAGTACAAAAACACGATGCAATACCATAAAATGGCTTCTGCTGGTCCTTTCGTTTGTCTCATTTGTTTTGTCTTCAGGCATAGCTAATTATCCTGCCAGCCCTGTATTCAGTCAGTCCCCCAAAGAGATTTTCAGTATTTTACTTTCTATGCTATTGTTTTCTTAACAAACCACTCTTTCCTTTCCTGCCGCTTCGCTACTCGAAGAAAGGAATTAGTTTTTTAAAAGCCAGGCTTCCAGCGGCAATTTGAATTCAGCTATCAAATCATGCCCAACAGGCTGAATATTTGGTAACAGAAGTTAATTAAAGCATGGGGCAATTTTAGCATCAATAAATGGTCTGTTCTGGCAAGAATGCCATGGCCTATTGTCAAGTGCATTCAAAATATGCCTCACCTAGACCTCTAAATAGAATCTCCCCTCCCTCAAGAAGAGTGTCCAGGATAAAAGAGAACATAAACATGCAATATGTGTGTTGATATGGAGCTCAGAACAGCTTTTTTTAGCCTCACCACAATCATGATAGAAGGCTGACAGTGAAGGTCAATTAACACATTATCCTTTTAGAGAGGGTGGGACTGCATGTAATCAATGCCCTTCATACCTGGGTTAGTATCAAGACCAAAGGTAGCCAATGTGGTGCTGGATGACGAAGGGTCTGAAGCTCATAATTCCCATAATTCTTAGCTGGGGGTAGAAGGATCTGCCAGTTTTGGTTCTCTCGTTTTTCCAGTCTTAAATTCAGTTCTCCACATTTCTGCAGCAATTGGAGAATTCTTTTTATGTATTCATTTAAAGAAATTCTCTTGAGAGTTCACCAGCATTTTAATGCAAATTTCTCCAAGGAAACACATTTTTGTATTTCTGGTGTTTTTTGCAAGCAATTTCCCCTAATATATAGCATTTTCATATGCTATTTTCATGAAAATGTTCCTTTTTAAACACACTTCTCCTCAATACATGCAGGTTTGTAAACACTGTTTGGGTGGAGTGCTGCATTGCAAAGTTCAGAGAAGTGTGAATTTCAAACGATAGCTGAGTTTCGGTTTACCTTTCTCACCTTTAAGTGAGTTCTCACCTTTAAATGAGAACTGAATCAAATTTCTCCTCTATCCCTAGTCCCAGACTTCATGGCCCAATGGTCAGAGATTATGGTAGTTGAATTCCAGCAACATCTGTAGGGCAGCATACTAAGGACTTTCACCTTCTTTCCTGTACAGTGGTACCTTGGGTTAAGTACTTAATTCGTTCCGGAGGTCCGTTCTTAACCTGAAACTGTCCTTAACGTGAAGCACCACTTTAGCTAATGGGGCCTCCTGTTGTCGCCGCGCCGCCAAAGCACAATTTCTGTTCTTATCCTGAAGCAAAGTTCTTAACCTGAAGCACTATTTCTGGGTTAGCGGAGTCTGTAACCTGAAGCGTATGTAACCCGAAGCATATGTAACCTGAGGTGCCACTGTATTCATCAAATGCTAGTGTTTGCATAGGGTGTATGGGGTGGCATCTCCTTCTGGGGTAGTTTTTCCACCTTTGGTTCCCACCCTGCGCTCAGCTTTCACCTGTGAGTCCTAGAAGCTGTTGGCATGTGACAGCAGCCACATCCCAGAAATGGCTTTGATTTGCCAGCTAAACCAGGTAAGGGGAGCCAATGGGTCTCAAACTGTTGCTGAGTTAGGGACTTTCCCTGCATGTGAAGACAGGCTCCAGCGGATTGACCGGACAAGACCAATAGTGGGTCCAATGGTTAAGGTTCTTCATGTGCTGCAGAGGGAAGGGAGGAGTAGCAGAGGCAGAGAAAGGTGGGTGTGGTGGGTGCAGCCTGCCCCGGGTGCCATCCCAGGGGGGTGACATCACCCCACCCCCCGATGCTTGCTGCGGGGGGATGCACCCCTGGGACACGCACCCTGCCCTCTGCTGCAGATATGTGGGATTGTTACATGTCACATGTCTGTTTACATTCCCGCACGTGAGTGGAACATCCACTCTGTATTGCTTTTGTTTTCTCTCTCTCCGAGAAGAACAACAAGGAGAGAGGCCATGTTTTTCTTTGTCCTGATTTATATATAATAAATGCGTAGTTTAGTATAGTATCCATGCCTCAAGCCTGATCTGTTGTGTGTTTACTCTGCTGTGTAATGTGTGCTCCTGCTAAATAGGTGGAGTTGTGGATGCATGTCGGGGGAGGATGACTGATGGATCTCTGCAGTGGCAAGGCTGAGAAGGGAGACACTCTGGCTGGGGCCAAGCCAGCTGGCTTTCCATCCCACGGTCCCAACAGCCCCACCCGCCAGGTGCACGCCGCTCCAGGTAGCTCTGCCTCTGAGGAGCAGATGGGGTTCATCAACCTGGGAAGGTAGCCCACCTAGGAGATGAAAAACTCTATCCTTAACCTCCACTGCCTTGTGGGATATCTTTGGGAGAAGAAAAGGCTAAGGAGTAATCTCTACACAAATCTGGAGTGGAGTCGGTTGGATGGTGCCTTGTATGCCTCCTTCCGGCAACTTCTGCAGCCAAGCTGGTGCCGATTGTGTTGCTCTGCTTTCCTTTGGACCACATCAGTGAAGCTGAGAGAGGGGTCTTGTGGTCTGGGCAGCCCAGGACCTCCACACACACTGCCCAAGCTTGCGCTCTGGAGAGGTCACTTGGGTACTGCTGATGCAGCAGTTTGACTTCACCTCCGGAGGTGCACTCCATTGTCTCTTGAGACAGATGGATGCCAACAACTGCTTTTATTGGCTGCCAATGGACAGAAACCTTATTTAAAAGGTCTCTGTCATTTGGAATCCTGTGCAATTGGTATCCACTTACAGAGTCTGCTTCCAGACCCCTCTCAGTCCCAGCAAGATTGACTGAAGAGGAGTACTTTTGAGCTTGTTCTGGGCACATTTACCTCCCTACTGAATCCAATATCTTGTTGCCCTCCTCACCTTACATCTAGGATCATGGTGTGGGTAGCTGATTGCATAGCTTTATGTCCTGATGCCTCTATTTTTTTTATATAAAAAAAATAAACAATGGGCTCCACATTTTTGAACCCATGAAAGAAATAGAGCACACCGGTGTTGTGCTGGAGTGGTTGGTCATACATAAACCACAGAGATCCAGGTTCAAATCCCCCACCTCTCTTAGAAGCTGATTGGGTAACCTTGGACCAATCACTTTTTCAGCCCTGCTTACATCACAGGGTTGTTTTGAGGTAAAATGGTATCAATTCCACTCCCCAAGTAAGCCATAGAATCATAGAATCATAGAGTTGGAAGAGACCACAAGGGCCATCGGGTCCAACCCCCTGCGAAGCAGGAAACACCATCGGAGCACTCCTGACATATGGTTGTCAAGCCTCTGCTTAAAGACCTCCAAAGAAGGAGACTCCACCACACTCCTTGGCAGCAAATTCCACTGTCGAACAGCTCTTACTGTCAGGAAGTTCTTCCCTAATGTTGGTGGAATCTTCTTTCTTGTAGTTTGGATCCATTGCTCTGTGTCCGCTTCTCTGGAGCAGCAGAAAACAACCTTTCTCCCTCCTCTATGTGACATCCTTTTATATATTTGAACATAGCTATCATATCACCCCTTAACCTCCTCTTCTCCAGGCTAAACATGCCCAGCTCCCTTAGCCGTTCCTCATAAGCCGTTCCATCCTGAGCTTCTTAGAGAAAGGATGAGAAGCAAATGAATGTGATAAATTAAACAGACTGCATGAAGAGCAGTTCCATAATCCCATGAATTAAATGCTGTAGGAACTGTCAGCAGTTTCCCCCCTGGAAGGTCTCCTGAAAAAAACCCAACAGCTGAAGCTTGCTACGCTGCTACAACTTCAAATCAGAGAAGCTTTCGCCGTTGACTCCTTGCCTGCTGTTCAGCTGCTTAAAACACAGGAGCACTGGAAGGAGAAAAAATATGCATGGACAACTGCAGTCTACAGCTATCACCCCATCAAGGGACTATACATTTTAAAAATAGGAAAATAAAAGGCAAGCACATAATATCCCTACAGCTATAGTGCATTGTGGGTATGAAATTTAATTTAACAGACCCTTGCAAACTGCTGAAGAAGGTATTGACTGAGCACATACTCTGAGCTCTGTTGATGGATTTGCCCCTGTTGCATCATATCTCCATGCTGAGAATTTCCCTAGGAATTCATGCTTAGAAACCCAAAGAGGCACCTACCTCCTATCAAGGTCTTGCATAAGATCTTTTTGTGGTATCCAGGGCAGCTGGAGGGAGCATCTGGCAGAGGAAATGCATACCAAACAGCCCCAGTTGGAGAGTTTGAGCCCCCACTGCACCGTGAGCTTGTGATCCTCCTCCCCACACAGTATGTCCTTACTGATATTGACAAGCTGCTAATAAGCTCTGAACTCATGTCTGATCAATTTGACACTTGGCTGGACTCTATTGGGGAAAAACACGACCCCACGTGTTCTTACAGCCGTGGCCTGGAGAGACGACTATTCAAGGGCACAAGAGTACATGGGGAAACCAGAGAGAGGCATTGCCAAAAAGAGCGAGGGCTGGCATGGGACTCAAGGAGCTATAGGAACTTTGAAGAACAGTTTAAGAGGAAATGTGTCAAGATCATACAATGGAATTAGAGTGGGCACTATGCACTGTGGCTGATTTTGCTACTTGATGACAGCTCAGGGGAAACCTGCTTAAGAGCCAACACTTTTGCTGGAGTAGCAGATGGATGTAATTTTTCTTTCAAGCACCATTATGGATACACTCCAAGCCAACTGTGTGTGCCCCCCCCCATGAAGTCGTGTGGGCTGGGTCATTGCATGGCATCAGATGTCTTAATCAGTTGAGTAGCCATGGTGGACATAATTCCAACAACCCAGCCCTCACTGAGGGCAGGCTCACACATGAATAGTCCTCATCTGATGACTGTGTGAATTAGAAATCATGGATCAAACACCACAGAGGCAACACCCATATCACTTCAACTGTATGCTAAGGCTTTTCAGTTGCGTGGATTTGCAAGTTCAGAGACAACACACACGATCTTAAATAATCAATCGCACCACTTCAGAGTGTGATAAAATGTTGGGATATCCCCCCATGTGAAGAGCTCCCCCTTGCTAATACACTCTCATATGTCAAAGGGGATGACTCCATTAAAATGTGCAGAAAGGTTTGTGTTTTTTAATGTGGGAAAACATTCAAACAACCGCCATCTCCATGCATTCAGAAGTGTCGAATAGTCTGGCAAGAAGTGAAGAATAGTCTGGCAATTGATACATCAGGTGCAGCTGCTAATTACGTAGCTTGGCTGTCAGCTGTGATTTATAAAACCATTAGGAGTAAAGCTGTGTGAATCGGATCTGGATTGGACTGATGTACATTTGCACAACCTCTCTAATTCATTTGGGCTGAGCTGCTTGACAGTGGAACAGACTCTCTCGGAAAGCGGTGGACCATCCTTCATTCAAAGTTTTTAAGCAGTGGTTGGATGGCAATCTGCCATGGATGCTTTAGTTGAGATACCTGCATTGCAGGCTGTTGGACTGGATAAGCCTCAAGGTCCTTTCCAGCTCTACAATTCCACAATTCTATGAAAACAAATAGGATCCTCTATAAGGAAATTGAAGAGAGCTTAAAGAGACTATTGGTACTGATCTTTAAAGCCCTAAATGGCCTTGGCCCAGTATACCTGAAGGAGCATCTCCACCCCCATCGTTCTTCCCGGATGCTGAGGTCCAGCACCGAGGGCCTTCTGGCAGTTCCCTCACTGTGAGAAGTGAGGCTACAGGGAACCAGGCAGAGGGCCTTCTCAGCAGCGGCACCCGCCCTGTGGAATGCCCTCCCTTCAGATGTCAAGGAAATAAACAACTATCTGACTTTTAGAAGACATCTGAAGGCAACCCACTTTGAGGAAGTTTTTAATGTTTGATGTTTTATGGTTTTTTTAATATTCTGTTGGGAGCTGCCCAGAGTGGCTGGGGAAACCAGCTAGATGGGCAGGGTATTAACAACAACAACAATGTATATTATTATACATGGGAAGATGAGTCTTAGGGGGCTCTGGGTCTCAGAGAATGGGAGAAGGGCAAGTTCTGGATCTGGAGCTGCAAGGCTTGCGCGAGTGCGGTGCCCATAAGCCAAAAATATATCTCGTAGAGTACAGTTGCACTCATGTTCTGCTTGTGGGTTTCCTATAGGCATCTGCTTGGCCTCTGTGAGAACATGGACTGGGTGTCTCTTCAGCTTGATCCACCAGGGCTCTTCTGATGTTCTTATAGATAAGGGCACCAAAATATTGAGGATCAGTTTAGTCTCTAAGCAGAACAACCTGTCCCCCAAAGAAAATGTCACATATTTAGTAGAAAGCCTATGCCACAATAAGTTTATTAGTCTTTAAGGTGGTACAGAACTCTTATCTTTTGTGGTGCGTAGCAGAGTTGAGCGAAATGCATATTTAAGAAAGAACATCAGAGTTTAATATATATGGGTGGATTTTCATCTGGACTCCAGTGCATAGGAATGGGAAGTTTAACCCATCCCCTCACAGCTGCAATCCTGACTAAAGTTCCCCTATGCTGCTGTTAGCTCTAGAAAAAAGTTCCTGTTGGTGGCACTTCATAGCAGCATAGGGACATTGTTTGTCCACATCACAGCTGGGGAGGGAAGGCTTAAACCCCTTACCTACATATGCTGCAGTCCCAATAAAAACCACCCTCCACAGTTATTATTTTTAAACCCTGATGACGTTTCTAATGACACATTTAGTCCAGCTAGTCCAATGACACACATCAGACATTCCTGTCTAGTTTGACCTCAAGAGGCAGTTGCTGACAGATTTAAATTAGCAGTGCATGAAGCCAATGGGCCACTGCTTATAGATGCCCACTCAAGTCTACATTGTTGAGCAGTGTCTGTATTTGATTCAGAATATGGAAATACTCATAGTACCCACTTCAACAACACCTCCGCCAGAGAACCAAATCCAATAATGTCAGTCAAAAATAGGGATGCTCTTTTGTACTTGTAATTTAACATCCTTGTTCTTTCAGCAAGGGTCAGTGCTTCTGAGATGCCCTCACATTGCTGAAGGCTCTTCTTCACCAGCTGTACGCTGCGTTCACTAGGCCAGTACTGACTTCTTTTTGTTTAAAGCATGTTTCCACACCCTACAATTAAAGAGGATACTGATCTATAATATGCAATCAAGTGTAACCTTTCAAGATGAATCTTGTCAGGTTCCACACTCTTGCTTTACATATCCGGGTGTGCAGTTAAAACACACCTAAAGATATAACACGTGGGGGCTTTAACAAATGCTCCAGTTGATCATGGAGAGAGAAAGGGCTTATCCACACTTACCTTTTCTCCATACCTTCCGGGTATGGTTCAAGCTTTAAAGCTCCATATCTGAGTGCTTTTTCCCCCCTCTGGAGTTTTGCCTATGAAAACCTGCTCTTTAAAGCTGAATCAGAACAAACAGTAATCTGTGGGAAACCTGAATTGCCATTTGCTCCAATTCAGCTCCAAGGAGTGGATTTTTGCAGGGAAAGCTCTAGAGCAAAAAAGGGGGCACTTAGAAATGGAGCCTTAAAGTGCAGACTTGTGCCTGGAAAGAGCGAGGCAAAGGGGTCAGTGTGGATAAGCCCAAATAAGAGTTGTAAGGAGCGATAAGAGGCCATTCCATCATGCTGCCCCACTGGGAAAGAAAGGGAAGCATTCCACCAGTTTTGCCAAAAGACCCGCTGTATCGGGCACCTCCTCCCCCTGAACTGTGCCAGCTAGTCATTATAAGAACAACTGTTTGAAAGTTGGCGCCTGAGATTGATCTCTCCTCTTCCCTCCCTGTCCGTTTCCCCTTGTGTGTCATTTTTTTGTTTTAGATTGTAAGCCTGAGGGCAGGGACTGTCTTGCTTTAATTGATTGTACATAAGCCACTCTGGGAGCCTTTTTTGGCTGAAGTCTGGGATCCAAATGAACTAAATAAATAAATAGTTGGAATGGAGTAAAAGGAAAGAAAAACAAGATAATTGTGGGAAGAGCCTGGAACGTGAAATGGATGTGAAGAGCGTCGAAAGGCCAGAGCAGAGCAATGCAGGGCAGAAAACTGTGTAGCTCGAGGAATGGTGTGTGTGTGTGTGTGTGTGTGTGTGTGCGTGTAAATCCTGCAGCTTGCCTGCTCATGTGACCTGTTGGCAGGAAATGAGCATTTGTCTCTGGTGATATGATTTCATCCCCCATGGGGGAGTTATTGCTGTCAATAGAATTGGACAGCTAGAAATTGCTTTGCAGTCACTTCATAGGCCATATGTCAGCCCCTTGGCAGTATTACTGGCTGAATTACCTGTAGGTGCTGATGACACCTCTGCCTGGGGTCACTGCAGAGGAGCCTCCCTCCCTCCCTCCCTCCCCACCCCTGGCCAGTTTCTTCCAACAAGAGAGGGAGACTTCCGAATGCTCTATCAAGGTTGCAAAGCATCTCTATTTATAGCGGCGAACCAAAGTCTCACATACTTGCAATGCCAACAGTGATATATTTATTCAGCAGGATCCTGTCACAACATGTACATCAGACCGGGGCAATTAAGAAATGGAAAATACAAGGACATTCATTCTCTTTCCAAGGCATTCATGCATATGTATTATTCTAGGGTGCAGAGAGCACGAGAACTTCATATACACAGTCAGATAAACATCTCATCCCATGAGCGAAGCCGATGTTTTCGGAACAAGTGCAAACCCTGCATCCCATAAGCACTGTGGTCACATACAAAACAGGACAGGATTGGCTGTACAGTGTCACCTGATTTTTCAGGACCAGGAGAATACTGGACTCTGATTAGAGCATCTTGGCTTAAGCTTTCTGTAGCTCCATTCTCCAGTGAGAAGCCCTGGGGGTACAGGAAACAGGGGGCTAACGCTTGACTCACAGGGTCCCCAATTTGAACTCCCTCAGTGCCTGACACCTTGACTCCTTTTTGTTGGCAGAAATTATCTGTACCTCTTTTAAGATGAGGAATTCATTCTCTGTTGATCTGATAGGCAGGCCACAACTTGTTTCTACAGTTAGCAGAGGGACCCCTGGGTATTCGTCACGATGCAGAAAACTTTGATATCTTTCATGAACCAAAAGTGCTTGTAAAGAAAACTGCTTAACGTTCTGCCAAAGGTTAGGAATAGCACAATAGGAATACATTAGAGGGATACAGCACCATCCCCCATCCATTCAAGCAAGAGGCATGATCACAGCTCAAGGACACATTCCAGACAGGCAAAAGCATTCGGAGCCTACAAGGAGGAGGACCAGTGAGATGTGTGGCCTGCGGTGAGGGGATGTCATAGGGAGAGTCTTCAGAGTCAGATTTAGGGTCATGTTAGACCACTGGACCTAAATTTCCCATTCTTGGCTTTGACAAAGAGGCTCACTTTTGTTGGTAATCAGATCTGAGAAGTTTAATTTTTTTGGTGGTGGGGAAGCCAGGTGTTTGAAGACTCCACACCCTGCTCTGAGAGAAGCCATTGTGGAGCTCAGCAGCTCACACTCTGAATTTCAATTCATTTCACATTTAAAGGCGAACTTACCAAATTCTCATTTTCTGAAACAAGATGTGAACCGAAACAGTGATTCCTCAAAATGTGCACTTTCCTGAATTTTGTAGTTCTCCAACCAAATCAGGAGTGCAAAAAGGCATACAGTATGGTAAAATGTGTGTGCACAAAAATGCATATATTGGTGAAAATAATGTACAAAATGGACTACATCAGGCAAACTTGCTTTGCAATAATGTGTATTGCCTATAAAAAGTTGTTTAGTGGGATAAATTTGCTGGTGAATTTTCATGAGGACTTTTTAAAAGAAATCACAAACTGAAGTAGGAATGTGGGGAACTTAATATAAGATTGTGAAAATAAGAAACAGAGGGAAACTGAAATTGACAGATTTGGTCCTTCCTACCTATGAGACAGGCGATGTCCCTTCTAACTCTATGATACTATGATTCTATGACCCTGAAACTGGAAATTGTGCACTAAATATATATAAAAAAATGATTTAGTTTAATGTACGTATGGTGAAACAATCTCTACAAAATAACAGTTCAAAAAATGTAGACACCTGTTGATGGCTCCAAATTCATCTTGCTGAGTGGCTGGAAAACAGTCAGATCACTCAAACAGGAAAGATTCCCCACATGGGTAAATACAGTTATTAGCTCCAGAGATAGCACCTGTTGGCCACTCAGTGATTGCTTAGAAGTGCTGCATCACTTCAGTCACAGACACTTCCGAAATGAAAGGGCTGCTCAGACCATTGTATATAGACACCATAGCCAAAAGGCATGTATTGTCACAACTATGGTCCATGATGCAAAGCTTCAACGGAAAGATATTTATCTGTGGAGAAAGGAAAAGAAAATTGAACACCTTGAGGGGAAAATTTGAGCTGCTGACTATATGAACATCCGTTGTGAAGTGAAAGGCTTGACATTTAGGAACAAAAAACCCACAAAACCATGGTGAACTTAAACCATTTTAAATGGAATGGAGCAACATGTCCCATCATCCTCAGAAATGGGTGAACTCTTCTCAGTTTGATTTGGAACTGGTTTAGTATTTACCAGCTTTCTTAGTGAGGGGAAAAAAGTCCTAGTGTTGGTGCATACACACTGATGTACCACAATCATGTATGTTATGGCATTTCCCCCTAGAAAGTCTAACATGGGTTCCTTTGCCTCAAAACCTATGGCAGAGGGCTGCTTGGAAGGTCACTTTTCACTGCCATAGGGAAAGGGTCATAACTCAGTGGTAGAGCACAGGCTTTGCATTCAACAGATCACAGGATCAATCTCTGGGAAAGACTCTTTGCTGAAGTCCTGGAGAGCTGCCACCAGTCAGTGTAGAAGAATTGATGCTTTTGAATTATGGTGCTGAAGGAGACTCTTGAGAGTCCCATGGACTGCAAGAAGATCAAACCTCTCCATTCTTAAGGAAATCAGCCCTGAGTGCTCACTGGAAGGACAGATTGTGAAGCTGAGACTCCAATACTTTGGCCACCTCATGAGAAGAGAAGACTCCCCGGAAAAGACCCTGATGTTGGGAAAGATTAAGGGCACAAGAAGAAGGGGACGACAGAGGACGAGATGGCTGGATTGTGTTCTTGAAGCTACCAGCATGAGTTTGACCAAACTGCAGGAGGCAGTGGAAGACAGGAGTGCCTGGCGTGCTCTGGTCCATGGGGTCACAAAGAGTTGGACACGACTAAACGACTAAACAACAACAACACAGCTTCCTGTGTTCCAAGCAAACTTCCTTATTCAATTAGGGTGACCATGATTACATACAAACTTGCTCAATGAATTCCAATTTTTAAAAGGATATTATGGCAACACTGTTTCATTTTAATTGATATGTAGGAACCCTTCAAACATCTCATAGCATTCCAATCAAATGCTGGTGCATATTTTTTTCCTGACAATGATTTATCTATCTTCTGTCCATTATTTGGATTTTCTGACTTGCACATCCAGTGTCTCTCAGTAGTTAGTGTGTTTCTTCCTTCATACAGTGTATCACCCACAATACACTTCAAAACTGACTTTTCTCTTCCTCTCCCCATCTTATGGTATTGTATTGTTAAGGTGATGGTCTCTGTTGTTTGTTGCTGTTTTTGCCTTATTTTTACCTGTATTTCAAAATAACTTTCCGTGTCAAGCAGAGGGTTTTACATCTGGGATGGAGACCAACAACCCTATGAAATGTTTACAGGAAACAATTAAGAGAATTGATTGGCCACTCACCCATCAAAAGCTTGCTTGGTCAAATGTACTCTGTCTGTGTAGTTCAGAAAGCAAACAAGGTGAATTTTATTGAAAGTTAAGTGAAAGAACTTCTCTGCAGATTGACTACGAAGCTGGTGGTTTTGTGGTTTCACAGCAACAAACAAGAGTTTCATCAAGAGGAAAGGGGTAATATTAAGTAACTTCTATGACTGGGTCTCATTTTTGGCAACTGGTTTGTTGAACCCCGATAGCTTGTGTGCAGGATCTGAGTTCACCTTCTGAGCCAGAGAAGAACTTTGTGGGGAATTTATTTATATTATTCAATTAAAAATATGTTTATACTGCCTTTCATACACAGTAGCATACACATCAGATGTTGATGGCAACATTTAACAGGAGTGTGTATTTTTAAAAACAAACAAACATTAAATTTATACTAATCACATTTTTCATGGACTTCCCAGTTCCTTAACATATTGCAGCATGAATGAAGATGCTGGACATCCCGGCAGAGTTGCCAGGAACGCTGCCTGCATTTCTTCCTGGGAATTCCTTTCCTTTCTACATGACTTTCCATGCCGAAGCTTGATGAACTGGAACAGACAGACGGATCTAAAAATAAACACCCTACTTGAGAGAAAAGGGTTGTAGGTAGGAGGCACAGAACTGTGTGTGTTGTCTTTTTTTAAAAAACCAATGCTTTTGTTATTTTCTTTTATACTGTTTTTAAGATTCAGTTGTGCTGCTCTCCCTGCTTCCCAGAGGCAAATTCCTGCTTTCTTGACAACTGGTGCACTGGCAAATGAAGCATAAAATGACAGCAACATTCACGGTGGAAGGGAAAAAGCAGGGGGGGGGGCAAGCTCATGAGCAAGCCCCTTTTCTGGTACCCATGCAGTATATAGGCTGATCCATTGGGGCTCAGCCCTATCAAGCAAAATGCCAAAACGTTTTCCCCAAAATCTCAATACCATGCTCTTTCCTGTTACACAGATCCTTCTACAATCCATTTTAACAGAGAGAGGCTTTTTCTGTCCCTCTCCAATCCGTGGCCAATCAAATCTCTGCACCACTCAGTCAATCTCCATCCAAAAGGATTGCTATGGCCAGGAGGTCCCACCCATCTGTCCCCAGACTGGGGGGCGGGGGATATGTTGTAGTAATTTTGATCTTACCAGAACTACTGGCTGTTAGTCCTGGCTGTGCAGTTTCTCTCTCACTCCTGTTGTCATGATGGCAGCTTTATAATAAATTTCATTTTATCAGGTCTGCAGTCTGGGTTGACCTGAGTCAATACATTTGTTTTGAGCATGCTCAGAGTTGTTTCCTTGAAGGCCACACCTTGTCCTTGTTAGCAGTCCTGTGTGGCACCTTTTACCAATTAAAGCTGCAATCCTACACATATTTATCAGAGAACAATCACCATGGAATTCAGTGGGGCTGCTTCTGAGCAGTGGACAGTTTCTTTGGCATGAACCCACATTAGACATTCGGAACCATGGTAAGACACTTAGGTGTTAAATAATAATAAAAATGTGGTGTTTAAAAACCCACTGTTTCTTTGCAAAGGTGACTAGGGAGAGAACCAGAATAGCTGGGAAATACACAACATTTCTCCTGGGAGAGGAGCAACTGTGACAATTTCTCAACCAAAGTAAAATACTTTTCAGTTTACTTAGGTGCTAAGTATTTGTAAAATTGCAATGCTTAAGTGTCCACATTATTTTTGCAAGCACATGTGCTGCCATGAGCAGAGGTGTTCACTGAATTTTAATCCTATGCACACTACTCTGACCTCCTTTCCAGGAGAGGGGAATGGAATGTCCCTCAATTTCCAGTGTCCAGGTTGTGAATGCCATTGCTTATGAGCCAAAATGGCACCATGCAAATAGCACCCACTCGACTGGGGGTGAAACCACAACACTTGCAAAAATACAAAAAGCAATTAGGAAAAATCTGAGTTGAGAAGACCATACACACACAAAGAATTTGTTCAGTAGTCACAGAATGCTGAACTCCACTCATGCCAGCCAACAACAAGATCGCTGTAAGGAGCCTCTACTCCAGCCTTTCCCAACCTGGTGCCATTCATGTGCTTTGGATGACAGCTCCCATCAACCCAAGCCAGCATGGCCTGTAGGCAGAGATGATGGGAGCTGGAGTCAGCATCTGGAGGGCATCATGCTGGTGTATATTTCCATGAGCTCAGAGATGCCTGCAAGAGCTTGGGAGTGCTTAACTTTTTACAAGGGACTGAGGGTAACAATTGGAACCAGGCAGATACAGGAGGAGAGGTAAGTGAGCATGGGTAAGTGATTGAGGCTTGAGATTAGAGCCATTTGTATATCTAGTCCATAGAACCATAGAATTGTAGAGTTGGAAGGGACCCTGAGGATCATCTAATCCAACACCCTACGATGCAGGAATATGCAGTTGCCCCACACAGGGATCAAACCTGCAACCTTGGCACTATCAGCACCATACTCTTAACCAACTGAGCTATCCAGGCATTTGGAGAAACTGTACCATAGTTTCTCAGAAGTCTGGGGTAGGGGTGTCTGTTCTTTTCCTTTTTCTCCCCCCTACATTGAAGAAGAATGCCACTTTGCAAGACTGTCTTCATTCTCTACCAACGGTGTGTGTTTGAAAGGTTGAAAGACAAATCACAGGCCTCCTCCAGCAAGCATTTTAGCTTATCTCAAGGCAGAAGGGGCTGGTTCTGTTGAGGCAAGAAATCTGCTGCATGCTCCCTCCTGACCTTCTGTAAAGTATCAGTCAAATATTTTCTCTTGCTATTAAAATGAAGCATAGGTTGTGTCCAAGTTCACGGCTCAAAAGCGCCACTCCTTCCATTAAATTCTGTCAGCTGCTAATAGATTGAAATTGTCTGGGTTTTTCTCTTGACCAGAGGTTACGTCTTCTGGACCTCCTCTTCTCCATAGAAAAGAAAGCAAAACCACAACCATTGTTGGTTCATAATTAAAGAAATGCTGTTTATTGCGTATATCTTAAGTACAAAAGTTTATGAAAAATATAAAGATATAAATGTACATCTATGACAAATAAAACACAGTGAGCTGGTGTTGCCAGCTCTTTCTTCCTGTGCAGCCTGACATTTAGCCAATGATGCATTCCCCAGTTTGGAACAATCAGAATCAGAAGAATCTGTATTTGCATCGGCCACTAGCCATAGCAATAAAACAAAACAAAATGCACTAAAGACAGAGGTAAAAACTTAACTATACAAAATACATTTTGGAGGTTTACAACAATAATCAAATAATAGATCTTATTCTAATTGCACCCGCTAAAAACTTGCTTTTTCGCTGTCACCTGATCATATTGATCTGCTAAAAGAAAGGACACGGTAGCAATGGTTGAGTGACCTGGCATGGACAATAATAGAGGGGTAATAACCTCACTCCTCAAATCTTTATAAAGAGTGCAAGCCAGAAGCACATGAGCCACTGACTCTATATTGCCATTACCACATGGACATAACCGTTTTTCCAGTGGAATTTTTTGAAATCAACCCTCAAGTACAGCCGAAGGCAGTATATTAATCTTGTGGAAGTGAAAGCGCATCTGTATTTTCAAATTGTTAAATTTTGCAAACAGGGTGCCAAAGGAACATGTAGGGTCATTGCTGGCAGCTGAGAGATTGTCAGATGGAAGTGCTATTTGGATAGATAATGCGAAGACTTGTGTAGCTGTTGCAATTTGCAAAATAGTGGTAGCTTAGGATTCTGGCAAACGGCATGGACACCACCTGGCTGCAAACCTATTGCCTCCTGTGCTTCTGTGGCACTCTACCAGGAACTACTGAAGACTGATAATTGGTCCAAAGTGATAGGAAACACTTCAGTTGCTTCATTTCTGCATACCAGGCTGCTAGGGAAGGATGGGAGCGGGGGGGGGGGGAACACTTGTCAATCCTTTATGGGATGTCTTCCTTACACACAAATGCTGTAAACAAGAGTTAGATGGCTTTTTATGAACATTCAAGTTGCTGATGAACACCTTGGAATTAGGAATAACTTCTGCTGGTGGGGGGAAAAAAACCTGACAGATCAAAACTCTGATGAGCACATCATTTCTATGGGCTGTGTTCAGTGTTTTGTGTCCACTAGCACAAGGGTACTTGTGCAAGTGGGTGGCTGAGTTTTAATGTTATGCAAGAGGAATCTACTGCAACAGTTGTGCTAGCAGAAACTTGTTCCATATGAGTCTCTTGTACAACAAAGTTACCAGCAAGGTGCTTATGCATTCTCTCATGCATCAGTGCTCCATTGGTTCAACACATTTTTCCAGTGAAACAAGTATACCACTAAGAGAATTTAACTTAGCACTGCATTGGGTCAAACTATTGTCTACAAACAGATCCTATGAACATTCGAAGAGACTCTCCTAGGTAAGCGTGCATAAGTTTTGTCATAGCAGAACAAGAAACAGGCAGCTGTTCTGGGTCATTGTGGGACATCTGAATGGTGACTCACAGACCCATATACCTGACATGAGGGCCAAAGGTAGGTGTTAGTGCTGGTGTGCCCTACCAGGCACTTGGCTCTCAACAACTGGTCAAGGAGTTCCAAGTGCTGAAATGGACCCTGGCTCCACATCTGCCTCCTGTTGACATTCGTGGTGTATGATTTGACCATTTCAGGACTAGCCTTTCCATTACTGAGACAGCACACCTTGCCCAATCTGGGGGTGGAGGTGAAATTTGGCTCAACTTGCATTTTAATGCAAGTTTATGTAATTCACACTCCTTGAAGCAACAGGCAAACTGAGATGCAGTAAACCTTTAACTCTTTTGCTCTCCAAAATTCTGCAAGGAATACAAAGGAAACACAATGCAAATATGGGAGAGAAGGGTTGGAATCAATTGCTTATCATTTGAGGGCTGAAAGCAACAACAGCAGCAATTACTGATCATACTCAATGGATTTCCAGACATGAGACAAATAAACAAACACAGGCAATTTCCACTCCTGTTTCCATTTTTGTCAGAATTCTCCAACATCCCTAGCTGCAGCCACAACATTCGCAATGCAAAAAGAGTTCCCTCTTGGTGTTTAGGATATTGAATTGACCTTGGTTAGCAGTGAACATTTACACAAGAAATAAATGAAAGCAAACCAGGACTCTGTGCGCAGAAATTGATTTTCTAGCTTGTTGCGTCTTCCATTTCCCTCCCACCCCCACTACCTCTTATTTTGTGCCACAGACCATATGCCAACCTCTGTATCACAAATGCTAAGCTAGCATCATGCGGTCAGAGACTTCAGCTTTGTTATCTCCTATATGATCCAGACTGTCCTGCACTTCTAATGCAGTTTTGGCATTTACTTATATGGCAGTTGCATTCAACTTGCATTTCTCAGGTTTTTCCAGCAATTCAAGGATGTCACACAGAGCTGAATCAAACAATGGATATTCAAGCTGAAATACTGTCTGCCTGCTCCATTTCCTTTCTGCACTAGTCTCTTCTCAAAGGGGGAAAAAAGAGAAAGATATTAAGTGGCTTTGACATGCTCTTTTTCTGACAAACTCATCTTGCTTCCAATTTATCGCCTTTCCCCCCTCCAGGGCCTCCTGCGTAATGGGAGAGGCTGAGTGATCAAGCTCTGGTTTCTACATCCAAATGAGGATTGTTGCCACTCTTCTTAAGATAAAAACAAAAAAAGGAATCTCACCTACAGCAGAGATCTTTGTGAATTTCAAATTTAAAAACAACGCAACAGTAATCCACCAAATTTGCTACAATTCCTGCAGTTAGGTCATGCAGATATGGCTGAAGATTCAGGTGTTCAAGGAACGTGAAATGTTTTTGCCAGGGAGTTAAGCTAGCAGTGGAAGAAACTTTCAGGAAGTCACTGGGAACTTGAACTGGCTAGCTTTATTCACTGTCTTTTCCGACATCTTGCTGCTAATTTATTTCTTATAAATGGGGAGGAGTGTATAGCACAGTGGTTAAAGCACCTGTGTTGCATGCACAATATGCCAGGTTCAGTCCCCTAGCACTGCCAGTAAACAGGAATTCAGGTTTTCTCTGGACCCTTCACAGACAATTTTTCACCTGTACAGTGACTGTTCCATTGGCCCTGTTCCAGTCTGTATGCTAAGTAAATGCAAAGGGAAGAAGGTGCTGGCATCTTAAGAGACCCTGAGCAGCAACTCATCCCAGATGTAAGCAGAAGACAAAAGGAATAAGGAGAGATGTCTCCAGAAGGTAAAGAAGTTCTTCCCTGGGAGGTCTAGAAGTTGGTTTCCTTCTCTGTGGTGATGAGCACATCCTTGCATGGATGTTGACCTCCCGGCTTGAAGTACTGTCCAGATAAGGCAATCAGGTGCTTCTTGGGCTGGGGCAAGTCCTCTGCTGCAGAAGTGAGCTGGCGTAACCGCTGTAGAAAGACGAGCAGGGAGCAGACAATGTAGCCGTCAATATAGCTGTTAGACAGACAACCACTCAATAGCCATCTGTATCCATTGCTCTGGGCAAAGACATTCCATGAGCAAATCCATTGTACTTCCTAATGCATGATTATTGGAAGACACATCTAAAAGAGCAGAAGGGAAACAACGTAACATTCTGATCCATTTTGCCTTTAGGCTCACTTTTTGTCACCATGTGGTAGAGCCCAATAAACATTCAGCAGTGCTTACAGATGAGTGGATAGGTAGTGCGGTTGGCACAGGTTTGGGGAGAACAGCAAAGCATCCTGGGACACCTCAAAGTGTGATCCTCCAGGCCTCTCTATCTGGCCCTAGGTCACACCTCCTCAGCCACACCCCTCACCCCAGCCACACCCACAGTGGAGTGATTTTGCCTGGCTGGAATGTGTCCTCAAACTCTGATAGTGCTTCTTGCTCGTCTGGATGAATGACAGAAGAACGGTGTGCATTAGTAGGTGGTTCCCCTGGAACTGCTCCACAGGAGCATGCAGCTGCAGACTAGGTCACAGGCCCTTTAAAACAACAGCTCTGCCAAGGGGACAGAGACATTTGAAAGACAGGCCCTGCTAGCCTTTTTATAGCTTTGTTAGCTGAGACATCTTGCCAACTCAAGTAGCAGGGCCCCATGGGAGCTGACCAGGGTCCTGACTTGCCTCGTTTCAGACATGACTCACTGGATGAAATTCTAAAATTCATTGCCACGTCCTCCGTGCACCCCAACCCGCAGCAGAACAATATATTAATCCGTCTTATTTCAGCATTAGATTCAGTAGGCCAGAGCAGTATCTCTGCTTGTGATAATGGACAGCTTCAACTATCCTTATGTTAACCAAGTAAATATATGTTTGGCTTGAAATACAGGTTGGCTGTGTTTCAGTTGCTTTTGATTTCAGAAAGTGCATAGCGATAGATGGACTTCAAATGCAACCTGAATCAAATTCCTCCCCTCTGCTACTTGTGGCTGACAATGGTGGTAATGGTGACCTCTTGGTGGGTGTGCTGGGACAAGGTTGGGACAAGGTTGGGAGAGGGGTGGAATGACAGCAGCCCCACAGATACATTCTCACCTGGAGTACCCCTGATCTCACTCTCTTGCCTTGCCCCATCTTGACAAGTGCAAAGCTGCCAATGGAAGGATGCTGCCGCCTCCACACACCAGCCTCACAAGCCACTGCTGGCTGTGCTGAACCTTCTTAAGCTTCACGTTTTTCAGGCTGCTGCACTGCCTGCCTTTCCTCCAGAGCAAGCCCTCAAACAGCTTATTTGTAACCATCATTTCAAGCAGTAGCAGTTCACTCCAGCCATCAACTTAAGGAGCAGGGGACTCCTATGCTCACTGCAATGCCAATGCAGATTAGCTGCCCCACTATGGAATACAGAAATGCTGAATCACTTAATACAGTGCCATTTTTTTTCAGTCCCATGGAGTTGCTTTCTCTTTTTGATAAAATGCTCAAGATCTGGCCCAATCTGGTGCCATGGCAAGAGCATCCACTTATTATTAATACTAGTAATATTAATATCCCGCCTTTTGCTCAGACCGAGACTCAAGATGCCACACAGACGTATAGGAAGTACCTGTCTAAAACAATAGCGGAAAACAGCACCCTTCACTTCCTTAAACTAAAAGCATGTGCTAGCATAGGTCAGTTAAATGTCAGAATTTGCATCTGGGAGTTTTGCAAAGTTAATTAACCTTGGCACTTCACAATTTCAGAACTGGGTACATTGCTCTGATTCATGAAGCACTGGTTAACCCAGCTGCGGTGAGCAACGTGAGGCCTGGAAGCTTGTGATGAAGCCTTAAGAATCTCAGTTCTCGTTTTTTGTGTTTTTGTTTAATAAAGTCTCTAGCCCTCAGGATCGCTGAGAGGAGTTTGAAAAATATGATGGCAGGAAAGTACATATGCCTGCCTGTTCCTATCGTTACTGGAATCCCAGAAGCAAGAAGAAATGCTTTCATTTTTGAAAGTGTTTCCTGGAGTTAATTAGTTACTCTCATGTTTCTACAAAAGCCTTCTAAACATAATAAATCGAGAATTCTTCATGTGAGCAGAAGGCACCAAATCAGAATGATATGTCAGCAAGGGAGTGGGCTGCTAACTGAAAGGTTTTTTTAATCATTTAATTTTTCAAAACTTTTCAAAGACAAGAATAAATTCACAGAAATGCAGTTTGCTGCAAAGTGTGTAGGTTATTGTTGTTTTAAATCACTTCTGGGATTGACTCAAAGTATGAGGCCCCTTCCTCCTCCCAAACCCATGTAAAAAAAGTGACTTTCAGTAACGCCAACGTGGTGCACACTTTATAGCATAAAGTAAGAGGAAAGTAGCAGAAGGGATGTAGCTCAACTGTAGGGCAACTGCTTGGCATGCAGAAGGTCCCAAGTCCAATCACTGGTGCTTCCAGGTATGGATGGGAAAGATTCCTGCCTGAAACCCTGGAGAGACATCGCCAGTCAGTATAAAGGTAAAGGTAAAGGGGCCCCTGACCGTTAGGTCCAGTCGTGGCCAACTCTGGGGTTGCGGCGCTCATCTCACTTTATTGGCCGAGGGAGCTGGCATACAGCTTCTGGGTCATGTGGCCAGCATGACTAAGCCACTTCTGGCGAACCAGAGCAGCACACAGAAACACCATTTACCTTCCCGCCGGAGCGGTACCTATTTATCTACTTGCACTGGTGTGCTTTCGAAATGCTAGGTTGGCAGGTCAGCCAGTCAGTATAGAGAAGACTAAATTAGATTGAGCAATGGTTCGATTCAGTAAGAGGAAGTGCCCAACAACCCGTTCTCACAATGTCCAGCCAGATGCTTATGGGAAACCTGCAAGCAGGACCTCAGTGGAACAGCTGTGGCTTCCAGCAACTGGTATTCAGAAGCGTTACTGCCTCTGACAGTGATGCCCTGTGGTGTAAGGTGATTGGTATGTTACTGGACCTGCCCACCTATCAAAATTGAGCCCCGAAGCCCCATCTGCTCACAGATTTTGCAACACAGCTTCAGTGTGCAAAACACATGTGGGGGGGGGGAATATGTATTTCACATAAATATGCCTATTTTGCATTGAAAAGCATTGCAAATGTGTGTTTTATGTACAAAGCACATAGAAAATGTGCCCAATTTCAATGTGGGCTTTTCATGTGCTCTTTAAAAAAATACTCCACACAAAGGGGAACGGAACATTAAATGCCAGCAAAACTGCATGCAGATGGAATCAGCCTATTTAGTCCACTCCTAGCTGTAAACCCTCTAGAGAAAGTGTCGGTTTGAAAATGCTGTAAATAAATGAATAAAGCAATAGCAGGAGCTAATCAGCCAGCCTAGGCTGCTCCAAGAAGGTTCCACTTCTCCTCTTGGTCAAATGCAGCTCTGCAGGCCTCTTTTCCTGGTCCTCAGGATTCCCCCGAAGCCACAGCCACTTCCCTGGCCATGCCCCTCATGGCCCCCTGCTCGGCACTCTCCTCAAGTGCTTTTGCCTAGCTGGAATATGTCCTTGTACTATTATAATGCCATTTGCTTGTCTGGATGGAGAGTAATATGTGTCTATATAGGAAGGTAGAAACATCTGACTTCTGCATGGGTGGAATGTAGCCGCCTGTAAGAATCCCATCCATTGCACCGCCCACTATTGCCTCTAGCCCCGCCCACAACTGGAATGATGCCTGCAAGGGCGGGGGGAGAGATCCCCTGCCAAATATAAATGGCACTTGGGTTTCTCACTAGTTCTTCACTGCCTGTATCTTCACAGCTGGTCCATATTTCCCTAGGAAATTTTCTTCAGATCTGAATCTATCATGTGACAAAGCACAAAGAGAGGTTCTGATGCCCCCCATGACCAGGTGAATAGTGCTATAAACACTGGATATGTGTTTCTATTTGAATTGGTGGCTGTTCTTCACAATGACCTTCTCAATGTCATTTATTGTTAAAAGAATTGTTATGACAACTCTGTTCTCATCCGGTTGTACTTTAAGAATTGCATTTTTTTGTTTCGTTTTTACTATTTTTCTAAGCTACTTGAATGATAGAAGAAAATATTAGCTTTCCTGTTATGCAATCCAGTTAATATCAGAAATTAAGCTTGAAGGGCAAAACTGGTGCTGTTCTTGCTTTTCTGGGTTTCCTAAAGGCCTGGATTTCATTTCTGGTGGAATTAAGTAACTTGGCAAACCAGATCATCTTGCTGCTAGAATGTTTTGCACTGGGGTTTTTAAAAAGATAATAATATTTGTTTTGTTTTACCTAATTAAAAGTTGTGCAAGAATTGCTCTGAACCAAATGATTTTTTTTAAAAAAACACACACAAATCTTTATTATTTTAATTTTATTAAAACAGAAAGTGGGGAGAGTTGATATTTGTTCCATTTGTATATATTTAATTGTTCTGTTTTGTAATGTTTTCCCCATCTGTGCATGCTAACTATATTCAGTGGTATTTGTTATGGCCTTTGGCTACGACAATAAACTGGAATCAACAAGGCAATCCAGTACAAATGGTTTAATGCTGTCTATTTCTTGGGTTATTGGTGCTGTAGTTTCTTTTTATTGTCTTAAGCTGATTCCACACCAGGGCCTTTTAATGCTGCTCAGGCATTGCTGTTCCACAGCCAGCTGGAACAGAGGCTGATTCAAAGAAGCCAGAGCATCGTAGGGCAAAACGCATATGACAGAGACATAAAGACACATTGTGTGGAGGTGTTTATGTATTAATGCTTGAAGACTCCAAGCTGAGATGGGTGAGGTGAAGTGCTTGATTTTAAAGGAAAGGATAGATGATATAGTGAGCACAGCAGAAACCTGGGGGAATAGTGACAGAAACAGTGGGGGGCTCTTATCTCGAGATAAAAGTCTATAGGAAGAACAAGGGAGGGCATAATGAAGGAGACACCAATATGTATGTCAAAGACATACAAGCTAGAAAGCCCCAAAAAGGGCAGACTTATCCACATACTCACTGTGGATGGTAATACCTGGAGCAAAGAGTAAGTTAGTACTGGGAACATACAACCGTACCTTGGAAGTCGAACAAAATCCATTCTGGAAGTCCGTTCGACTTTCAGAATGTTCAAAAACCGAAGTGTGGTTTCTGAGTGGCTGCAGGAAGCTCCTGCAGCCAATCGGAAGCCGCCGAAGCCCCGTCGGACGTTCGGTTTCCAAAAATAGTTTGCAAACCGGAACAGTCACTTCTGGGTTTGAGGCATTCGGGAGCCAAAACATTCGGGAACTAAGTTTCTCGACTTTCAAGGTACGACTGCACTAAATGTCCAGAATTATCCTGAGATGCTGAATGAAACTAAGGAAGCATCCATAAGAGGAAATGCAACAATGGCCCAATACCTTCACATAGACTGGTAAATGTTAGTTCACATAAACAAAGAGGTAACATTGCTAGATAGCCTAAATGACTATGCCCTAGAACTGAGGAAAAGCAACCCTAGACTTAAAGTTACATGGTGCCTCTGGTTGCTCTCTGATGGTAAAAGGCAGCAGCAGAGACCTATTTCTTATCTTAGCGGTGTGGTCTCACAGCACTAAGATTGCAGGTGCTGCCTGAACTTCGACAATTCATTGTTGAAAAGAAGTCAGAAGCTTATCTCTGATCTTAGAGCTAGGGTGCTCAGTGCTAAGAGCGAAGATAATAAATGTCTTATCTCCATCCCTGATGTCAGGTGAATGACAGGTAGGTGTGGTTTGCCCAAAATGGCCTGGCAGGCCAATTCGCAGGCCTGGTGCCCTAATAAGACCCATGACCCAGAGGTCTCCTATGCCTGGGTTAGTAAGACAGACCTTACCCTCACAGAAGCCTTGCTGGTTTTGCTTCAGCAAGTCTCGTTTTTCCGTATGCTTGGTAATTCTATATTTATGCTTTCTACCAGCTTTCCCAGAACAGATGTTAAGGTAACTGACCTGTAACTTCCCAAATTCCACTCCGGATCCTCCCCCCACCTTTAAATGGAGTTATATTGGCCACTTTCTGGTCCTTGTTGTGTAGAAGAGAGAATTTCAGCAGCTGTAACTTGCCAGGTAGCTACACTTGCACTCCTCTTTTGTAGCTAGCCAGTAAATCAACGTCTTCATAATAAGTGTGTAAATTAAGAATTGTCAATTTCACATGGTTTTTACTTTCTGGAAATCACTAAGGCTACAGTCCTAACCCCATTTGCCAGGGAGTAGTCCTCACTGAATTCAAAAGGACTTACTTCTGTGCTGTTAGAGTGTTGCTCAGAAACCTATTAAATTACGGCAATTATTATTATTCCTTTTGAGTGCAATCCTCAACAATGGAGATATTCACATCGCTAAGCTCATCATGTTATGACTTGAAGACAGGAAAGTACCGCATATTGAAGACAACACATTTAAAGGTCATTTAAAGATCTTACAGTTAATACCTCAGAAGCAGTGAATTGAAACCTCCAGAGAACAAAGAATATTCCCTTTCATTCCACCTTGACCGTATGAGGCATGCTGTGTCAATACAGTTGACTGGAAATGGGGCAGCTGTCTTCAAAGGTGTTAAAGGCAACATCAAGGTAGAACCAAATTGTCTCCTGAAAGCACACCTTTGCTTTCCCTCTCCAAACAAAAAGTTGTCCACCTGTCAAAAACTCCACTAGCAATTCACTCCCTGTCAACGAGTGAGCCACATCCCTCGTTTCCCTTCAGGTAGGTGCCCTCCTCATCACACACAAGAAAAAGGGTCATTGTACTACATGCAGCTGTGGATACACCCAACAGTGAGGTCTTTTTATAATGCAATATTTCTGATCTTTCCTTCCCACTGCATATTTTTCATTTGTTTGTGCCCTTTGCCTCATCTGTGTGTCTTCCTCAAGGCTCCCCTTCCTTTTCTTCCCTGTCCGGGGCTTTGCCTCACAACTTGTCCACCTGAGGTGGACATTAAATCAGCGCCGGCGTACAGCCTGTCATTCCTCATTATGTTAGAATCCCTAGTCAGTAAACAAGGGCCTGCGGGCACAACATCACCTTCCCGGAGGTCAGAGCACTAGGAAGGGCACCCTCTGCAAAGTTCATTCTCTTCAGTGCTAGTGTGCGAGATTTCCCAGCCACTTGTCACTGCGACTTAAATTGCCTCACCAGGAAACACGCAGACGCACCACCCAACGAGGTGTGCACCTAGAAGATTGCATTTCATCCTTTTCAAATTATCTGCCATTCCAAAAGCTGCAGTTTCCAGCAAGCCCACAACAATGATCTTGCACCAAAAATGCACAAGATTAAAAGTCAACGGCTCGATATAGACATCACATCAAACTGTGGTTTGTATGAAGCATTGTTTAAGAACCCCAGAACAAGCTGCAAGGGTTCAAATTGGGGTGAGGGAACTTTCTTCTATTGAAGGCCTCATTCTCTCTGCAGTGGTCTGCCAGGGATTTCATGCCAGTGGTGGAAGGAGATAACACCAGAGGCAGGCAGGGCTGCCCCTTCTCTATCTTTCTGCCACCTCTTCCCCACTCCATTTGCCTTCCCTCCCACTTCCTGCCAACAGGTAGCTGGGGACTAGACAGATCATTCTTGCCAGAGTTATGAACTGATCGCCTGCAGAGAGCTTTCCCCTCTCATCTTTCCATCACTCCGCTAATTTTGGCTCCCTTCTCTATTTTTCTTCTCCCAAGGCTCAGGGCTGCATAAAATTAGGTCAAGGTCTGCAGGTTGCCCACCCCTGTTCCAAATTTGCAAGCAAATCATAGTTTAGAACTTCTTGGTTGCTCTCATCTGCTCAGCACTCCAACCTTTAGAGGTGGAACAAGAGCTGTAATTTGTCAGTTCAGACACCGCATCAAACCATAGCTGTGACAAACCCTGGTTTGCCAGCTGACTTCAAACCACGGTCTCTGATTTGAGTTTGCCAATCAGATTTTAATGACTTGACTTTTAGCATGCTCTTGTTATACTGATTGGGTTTTTAACAACTTGGGGTGTTGAAGGTGGGTTAAACATTTATTAAATAAATAAATAAATAAATAAATAACATCAACATCAACATCACAAAGCACAAACAATGATCTGTCCATTCACACATTACCCAAAAACAGAGTAAACTTTCCCAAACCATAGTTTGGCATGATTCCTGCTGTTGTATAGGGGTCTTCCTTTCCCCAAACAGATTGGCCATTACCTTGATGTAACAGTCCAACAAGGGCCTTGCATAAGGCTCTTGGTCTGCCATACTCAATCCAATGTATGGTGGTAATCTGCTGTTCATGGGGAACTGCATGTATATCAAGCCAGGTATGCTTTTAAATATGCTAATAAGTTTTTAAAAAAGGAATGCCTGCAATTAAGCAGAATTCAGGGTTAGGTCCTCTGAAATAACCAGAGCATTGCTTCATGGCTTAGGATGTCACTAACACCCAATTATTTTGGGACACAGCAAACCAAGGCCATTCTGACTTTCTGTACTACAGTGAAAATCACCGAAGCTGCCAATTTCACATCTTGCAAGCCAGTGAACAGCCCTGCCCAATAGCAAACCAAAGTTCTGTGACCTTATTCACTGCATGCACAGTTATAAAAGAAAATGTTATGAAAATGATGTACCAATGGTATGTAACACCTGTGAAGTTAGCAAAAATGTATAAGATAAGTAACAAATGTTGGAAATGTAAAGAAAAAGAAGGTACCTTTTTTCATATGTGGTGGGAATGTAAGAAGGTAAAATGCTTTTGGGAAATGATTTATAATGAATTGAAGAAAATGTTGAAATATACATTTATTAAGAAACCAGAAGCATTTTTACTAGGCATTACAGGTAATGAGATAAATAAGAAAGAAAAGAAGTTATTTTTATATGCAGTGACAGCAGCAAGAATATTGATGGCCCAGAAATGGAAACAGGAGGAATTACCTACGATAGAAGAATGGAGAACTAAAATGATGGATTATGCAGAACTGGACAGAATGACACGAAGGATCCGGAATCGACGAGATCAAAGATTTACAGAAGATTGGGAAAAGTTTATCCAATATATGCAAAAACTGAGTGATAATAAAATTACGTTTGTAAGCTTTAAGGAAGCTCTGTGAGGGGAAAGGGTTAAAAGGGCAGAAATGTGTAAAAAGTAACAATAGGAAGGAATGGCAGACAAATTGAGGGAAGTCAAAAAAGAGAAGTAAGATGTAATTAAGATGTATGGAATGTATAAATTTGTTTTTGTCTTTGAAAACTAATAAAAATATAATATATAAAAAAACCAAAGTTCTGTGACCTTAGAAATGCCTCGTTTTCTTTTACCTCTTTTAATGATCCTTTGGTTTTCAGGAGGATGAACACAGCGTACAACGGGATGCAGATAATAGAGGACAGCGCCATCAACCAGCCCACAGCAATACCCCATGGCGGATATTCGTATACTTGGTTATACGTGAGCGGTGCGTACCTAATGAGTGAAAACAGGAAGGTGGCCTGAAGAAGACAAAAGCAGAAGGCATGACTGCTATGCTAAGTGCAATGAGAAGATAACTCTGGAAAAGAGCTGTATACTGATATTTATAACTTGATACTTCGTAGCAGAATGATTTAAGCTGTGGAGAGGAAGACAACCCACACTGAACCTGAGTCATGGTAGCCCATGGAGAGGTGGTTGTGAAGATCCTCTTGGGCTGCCCTTCCTGACCTGGCACCCTCCAGTTGGTGTGGACTACAGTTCCCAGCTAGTATGACCAATAAGCAGGGGTAATGGGGGCCTTCTAGCGGTTCCCTCACTGCGAGAAGTGAGGTTACAGGGAAACAGGCAGAGAGCCTTCTCGGTAGTGGCACCCTCCCTGTGGAACGCCCTCCCATCAGATGTCAAGGAAATAAATAACTATCTGACTTTTAGAAAACATCTGAAGGCAGCTATGTTTAGGGTAGTTTTTAATGTTTGAAGTTTTATTCTGTTATTAGTATTCTGAACTACATTGTTACTTTAGCAACACTGCAACAGAAGAACAAGAAGTTCTTTACTGCAATCCTCATGGAAAGTTCAGTGTTTCATCCTCATTCAGAGATGCATTAATGACCCAAAACACGGCACAAAAGATACAATCTACCTACCAGACAAACTCCAGGTGTGAGAAAGAGCCAGCACACTTTAACCAAGGGCCATGGTCGGTAGCCAATCATATCCTCGATGTTGTCATAGAAACGGTCTGCTCCTTGATGCCCACAAAGAAAGCGAAGGGTGGTTTTTAAAAAAATCAACATAAATCCATAATATTATGAAGCAGATGACACAGATTAACTTGATTACACACACACACACACACACACACACACACACACATCCAGACAATCATCAGCTCTGTAGTTTGTATGTTTCCATTCCCTCTTTTCTCCAAATAGATCTGGGCAACCGAACAACAACCATATCAGGAGACCATTTTGTCAACTTCACGGCTGACTGGGGTTTTGAAGCTGGGTTTCCTATATCTCAACCATCACTAGCCCAGGGATGGGGACCACCTCCAAACTCCCATCATCCCTGAGAATGGGTCTTGCTTGCTGGGGGAAGTTGGGAGTCCCCACCTTGTCCAGAGGGCCACAGACTCCTCATCCCTGTTCTAGCAACTTCACTTCATCACCAGTGATGAAGTAAACTAAGAAGATCTGGCTGTTATGAATAAGATTAAATGGTGTATTCATATCATTATGTTTTTATATGTGTTGGAAGCCTCCCAGAGTGGCCGGGGCAACCCAGCCAGATGGGCAGGTTATAAATAATAAAATTATTGTTATTGTTGTTAGGCCATTTTTTAATGAATTGAAGGGAAACCTGAAAACTTCTATAGTGCTTTGGAATGCAAACAAAGTTCTGTTAGAAGTAACCCTTTTTGGTGATTTACAAGGCATTTTATTTATTGTCTTCTCGTATCTTATCTTCAGAGTTAAAATGTTTTATTGTTCTTTTTCATCTTTAGGCATAATGCTGTTTTATGTTCCATAAAAATAGCAGTTGTTGTTCTTATACGGTTGGTCGGTTTTAGTGGTGTCTTATCTGTTTAGTCATAAGGAGTGCTGGGTCTGGTGATTTTTATAAGCTGGGCTGGGGGGGAACACCCTCTGAAGATTGGATTAATCTTTAGAGGTAGGGTGAAATTCTAAGAAGTTTCGAGGTGGGGTGTTATGAGATGGCCAAGGATTCCCCTCACCCTTTTTAACCCAAAAGAAAGCCTTCAAACCAGAGTTTGGCCACTCTCAGCAAGAGGGCCATATTTATTGGACAAGGTTCTTGCAGGGTATGGCAGACTGCTTCCTTCATGGATGTGGGGAAGATCTGCCAGTATCTAGTTCAGGACATTCCCAACCAGAAGCCACAGCTCTGCCAGCATTCTCTGACTCAGGGGATGAGTCCTCTGTAGTACCTCTGTCTCTGCTGCCTTGAGGACTACAGAATGAGGTGATTCCCCTTTCACAACTCCTGCAAGGCAAGGCCTACCACACTCCAGGTTTCGTCTGCTTACATAAGGCTTCGGGTGGCACCAACTCCCTGCAGAGGCAACATCTACAGTTGTTACTGGCTTTCAGAGCCGTCCAAGGTCCTGTTCTTACCTGCCCACATTTCATTAGCACCAGTCACTGCCTGCTTCCACTATGAGTCTCCACCTCCCGTGGCTCTGGACGTTAGGCATCCCTGTATTGCCTAAAAACCTGTACAATGGTCCTTCTTGCCAGAAGAGAGTGAGCATTGCACAGTTGCCTAGGCAACCCAGGGATGCTTGCCTAGCTTCTGGGGCAGTGACATGAAGAGACAAAATGGCCCTCTATTGCCTAGGTGATTGTACAATGCTCACTCTCTACCAGTGACAGCAAGCATTGCCCAACCATCTGGGCAATGCAGGGATACTTGCCTAAATTTTTGATGCTAGGCTGGAGCAGAGCACTAGAAGTGCTGCGGGCATTATTATTATTATTATTATTATTATTATTATTATTCACTTATAGGGCACCTAATGATGTTTTCTAAGGGCTGTACATATATGAAAAGATAAGGCATGTTTCCCTTAAAAATCACAATCTAATAGATATTACAGAAAAGAGGAGGAAATGTAGTTAGAAGAGGAAGCAGGGGTGCTGGGTCCCAGTCAATCTTAATGGCCTGGCTAGTGACAGAGACCAGAGTATGGCTCCGTTCATCTCTACAATCCTGGGGCAGTCACTGAGCCACCACAACCCAACCCTGCCCATGGTACACTGGTGCATTTCACTCCCAACAAAAACCCAATTCTCCACATTTTACACCAAATTTGTGGGTGATACTTTAACCTAGCGGTACTTTATCCAGATCTATGGATGAATGTGTGGAGGTCAGGAACTGGAACTGTAGGCTCAGGCCTGGTCCCTGCTCTGTGAACATTTGAAATGGAGTATCACAAAACATTAGCCATAACTTGTCCTGCTTGTAGCACCGTTGAAGTTAATACTAGTTTTTAAATTTCAGGGTCAAACAAGCAGCAAGTACCATCTCTCTGTTTTCATCTTCAGGCTCTGACTGAGCAAACAAGGAATCATATTCCAAAGCCCGTAGCATTTAGACAGAAATGAAAGAGTTGCATTTAATTAAAAAGTTACTTCTGGAGCTGGGATTCAGAGTCAAAGGTCCAAGTGCCTGATCCCAAGTGGCTCAGTCTCTCTGTGAATCACAGCAAGTAAACCACTGGCAAATCACAATGAAACCTTCCCCACACCCCAATGCACATATGCTTGCTGTGACATCAGGGAAGATTAGCGAATTGGGATGCAAGCAACATCAGAAGTCAAGGATGACTTATTATGAGATACTGAGATACAACTTTTTATAAAAAGCAGACATTTTGCTAGTTCAGGGGAATGGTAATCTAGTGGGTGGGGAAACATTTTAGATAAGTAAAAAGTGAGTAACAGCAGCGATTTGGGACATATTCACCAACACTGCTCATCTGGTAGAGCATGAGACTCTTAATCTCAGGATAGTGGGTTTGAGTCCCATGCTAGGCGAAAGGTTCCTGCCTTGCAGGGGGTTGGACTAGATGACCACATGGTCCCTTCCAACTCTGCAATTCTATGATTTTATGACTATGGTAGCATTGTTAAAGCTTTCTTTACTCGTCTGCCTCCTGCAGAAATGCTGCACTGCAAAGGTTTCAGCCCAACCCATCAAAGGCAAAGGGTGATGTAGTAGAAAGCAATGGAATCTGACACGAATGGATTTACTGAGTCCTTGAACAGGGAGGTTGGCATGCTCTATATTTCAAAATGATGATGAAAAAAAATTAATTAGGCTTAAGGAGTCATCAGTTCAGTCAGCCTGCGCTGCTTTCCGGCAAAAGTGGAAGCTGGAAGAAGGATGTGGCACAGCCTCCCCACCCCCGGTCATCTATTCAAAAAGATTATGTACACTGCCATAGAGAAGGGCCTTGAATAACTCCTTAGGGAGAGCTTTGTTTAAGTAAATGGAGGTGTTCGCTGTTATCCTGGACAACCTAAAGCACACAAGCTGAAATACGGTCACAAAGCAGCAGGCCATGAAAGCAGTATGCGCCGTGTGTCAAATAGCTTCTTGGTCCCTGGTCATCCCAGCAACTACCACGCAACAAGGTGCTCCCCATGCCCCAAGAAATGGTCAGTGCTCCACCTCTGTACCATAGTATATCTTCAGCCTGCTCCTGATTGCTCACTGGGCATAGGTGTCCAACTTGCAACGCCTCTGCCCAAATACAGTGGTACCTCGGGTTACGTACTTAATTCATTCTGGAGCTCTGCTCTTTTTTTTTTTTTATAAAATTTTTATTAGTTTTTCAACATATAATATAAGACAATACAAAAGACAAACACTAACAAACAAACATATAAACATGTATAATTTCAAAAAAAATTTCCATATACCCAATTTCAACGACTTCCCCATGCCTCCCTTTTCTGCATCCCTGTTTTAAATTTTTCCAGCAACCCCTGGTCTGAATTATTTATTCATTCCTTTCTTTAACCCTTTTCTTTCCTCTTGTCCAATCATTTATCGCTGCAAATCTGCTATGCTTACACCATGGCATTTTAACAGTCCATAATCTTACAAGCATTTTTAAGATAAAGTTTAAATTTCTTCCAGTCTTCCTCCACCGTCTCTTTCCCTTGGTCACATTCTGGAGCTCTGCTCTTAACCTGAAACTGTTCTTAACCTGAAGCACTACTTTAGCTAATGGGGCCTCCTGCTGCCGTCGCACCGCCGGAGCCCGATTTCTGTTCTTATCCTGAAGCAAGGTTCTTAACTCGAGGTACTATTTCTGGGTTAGCGGAGTCTGTAACCTGAAGCGTATGTAACCTGAAGCGTGTGTAACCCGAGGTACCACTGTACTAGCATAACCATACTTAGCATTTTAATAGCACATCTCAGGCATTCTGAACATGCACCCTCCCCGCCTATTATTGCAGAATCCTTTATAACAGTTCTGAATCAAAGGCCAGAAATATTATTACCCACTCACTCTGAATATTGCAGAGAAAAGCTGAGGGAACTGCATATTACCCTAATCTTAATGCGATCTTGCAAGTTTGCAACTGGGTAAGATCCGAAGGGGGTGGGAATATCCCATTTCACAGCTTGCACTCTTTGCCACACCAATTCTGCCTATCTGAATTTGTCTGTGTGCTTGTGCAAGAAAGATACATTTATTGGAAATTATTAGAGACAGGTCATGGATTCATTTCAAGGCCACACAGAAAATTGCCCTGAGCATTCTTTCACCCAGTGCCAAACCTGGTTATCTAAGATTCCAACAGCTTAAAGCCGGATTCTTCTCCAGCAGGAGAAGATCTCTTTCTGAAAAGGTAATCTTGGGGTCATATACACTGGCGCTGTTCAGAAAATGCTCCCTGGGCTGTGTTATTATTCCAATCTTTTTAAAACATGCATGGTGTGTGTGAGAGAGAAAGAGAGGGAGGGAGGGAGGGAGGGAGGGAGGGAGGGAGGGAGGGAGGGAGGGAGAGAGAGAGAGAGAGAGAGAGAGAGAGAGAGAGAGAGAAGACTCCCATCTAGACTCTTACTTTTGGCAACAGCAACAGCAACCAAAAGTTGGCTGGAAGTGGCATACTCCTTTCACAGAAATAAAGCCATATGCAGGAAATCCTCAAATCTTTGTCACGATGTCTGCTTGACAGGCAGGGGGAAAGCTGCCAGGCTGTGTGGGTGGCACCATCATGGCTGCCAACAGGCAAGTCTGAAACATGTGTCTTTATTTACGATGTTTGCTGTAAACCTTTGCAGCATAAGCGAAGCAGATCTGGGCTGCCAAACTACATATCCTCAGGTGGAGAGAGGGCAAGAGGAGCAATAATCCCTGGGCAGAAGTTGCCCGTTTACCTACATGGTATTTCATGCCAACATAGAGTGAGGTTCTGGGATGGGGGAGGAAAGAGATTTAGAATGGAGTGCATATAATTAGGCATGTGAGCTTGCACACAGGAAATCAGGGGATCCTTCCTAAGCCTTTCCAGAAATAGCGTTCTGTCACCAAAAGAACTATGAGTCCAGTATACCTGAAGGAGCGTATCCACCCCCATTGTTCTGCCCGGACACTGAGGTCCAGCAGTTCCCCCACTGCGAGAAGCCAAGTTACAGGGTACCAGGCAGAGGGCCTTCTCAGTAGTGGCACCCGCCCTGTGGAATGCCCTCCCACCAGATGTCAAAGAGAAAAACAACTACCAGACTTTTAGAAAACATCTGAAGGCAGCCCTGTTTAGGGAAGCTTTTAATCTTTAATAGGTTATTATATTTTAATATTCTGTTGGAAGCCGCCAAGAGTGGCTGGGGAGACCCAACCAGATGGGCGGGGTATAAATAATAAATTATTATTATTATTATTATTATTATTATTATTATTATTATTATTTCTCTTCCAACAAGTCCCTCGTTTGCAGAAGGAGTTGCTGGGATGTTAACACTGGGATAGTTCAGGATGGGCAACTGGCATAACAAGAGAGCACACCAGTCAAATATTGAAATTAACCAGCAGGAAAAGCAAATAAACCTATTTTAGATGTACACCTAAACATGTCACACGAATGAGATAAGCATGTGTTGAGAAATACACTTGTCATGCAGGTCAAGAATGTGATAACTACCTGCCCCGAGGGGCACATCTTAGGATTGGGGTGTGGAAACAACAACCAGGGGAAAGAAAGACGTAACATCTTACAAGGACCGGAAGAAACACCATGGACAGAATCACTTCCACACACACTGGAAGAACAAGGATATAGTCTGAGTTCCTCACTTGTAGTTTTATAAATCATTTAATGTGTCAACACGAATCGAAGTTATTAATATTGCAGTTGTTGTATAAAGGATTATTATTATGACTGGAAGATTATGGAAATTAATAAGATTTTGGAATGCAGAAATAAAGCAAATAATCAAACCATCAGTTCTAGCATGCGGGGGGCCACGTTATCTAAATTATATAATTCGGCACTCAAACAATTGGTATTAATAATTGCTTTATACATTAGCATTGTTATAATGAGGCTATTATTGGATTGTAATTGAAAACTAATAAAAATTATTATTATTATTTTTAAAAAGGAAATTCAGGTTTGCTCTCTTCCTGCATGGACAGCTCAGGAGACAGACTCAGCCTTGCACCCTGTTCTCTGCTGCTGAGCTGTTTCCTCCTAATTGGCAGAGGAGAGATCAGGAGAAGAGAAAGTTTAAACTTCCCCTTCCCCTCTCCCTGCTGATTGGAGGGAAAGATCCTTGCAGGAGAGAAGGAGGGCCCTTTTCAGGTGCTGTTTTCACTAAGACATGCATTTCTGTGCACATTTTGGGGTTGGGAAAATGCATTGCAAAATTCACCAAAGTGTGATTTTCAAAGGACAGTTGCAGCTCAATTCACACATCATTTCAGGAAGTGCAAACTGTGGATATATATGCTTTAAAATGTGAACCCGAACCAAATTTCTCCCCAATCCCAGAACTTCTACATACCATAAACCCATCCAATGCAGACGACTTCAAAGATAGCGAGGAAAAGCAGGCATGTTCCACTGGCTGCATAATAATCAAACAGCTGGAAGATGTACATTCCACCCTGCAAGAGGCACAAAGGGGAAAAGGAAGACCATTTGCAAACAACTAGAGCAAAATGGCTGAAGAAGCCAACAAACCAGTGAGCTATATTGTTGTTGTTTAGTCGTTTAGTCGTGTCCGACTCTTCATGACCCCATGGACCAGAGCACGCCAGGCACGTCTGTCTTCCACTGCCTCCCGCAGTTTAATCAAACTCATGCTGGTAGCTTCGAGAACACTGTCCAACCATCTCGTCCTCTGTCGCCCCCTTCTCCTTGTGCCCTCCATCTTTCCCAACATCAGGGTCTTTTCCAGGGAGTCTTCTCTTCTCATGAGGTGGCCAAAATATTGGAGCCTCAGCTTCACTATCGTTCCAGTGAGCACTCAGGGCTGATTTCCTTAAGAATGGATAGGATTGATCTTCTTGCAGTCCATGGGACTCTCAAGAGTCTCCTCCAGCACCATAATTCAAAAGCATCAATTCTTCGGCGATCAGCCTTCTTTATGGTCCAGCTCTCACTTCCATACATCACTACTGGGAAAACCATAGCTTTTACTATACGGACCTTTGTTGGCAAGGTGATGTCTCTACTTTTTAAGATGCTGTCTAGGTTTGTCATTGCTTTTCTCCCAAGAAGCAGGCGTCTTTTAATTTCGTGGCTGCTGTCACCTATATTAGTATGGTGTTAAGAAGCACAGAAGAACTCACCTTGCTATTAAAAAAATCTGTCAAGCAAACCCACCTAAATGCCTCCTCACTGTGGCAGGGTGTTGTCAAAATGCCTTGCAGCAGGGATCTGTAGCCCTTCAGATGTTGGTGGACTCCAGCTCCCATCAGCCCCAGCCCACATGGCCGGTGCTTAAGGATGCTGGGAGTTGTAGTCCAGCAACAATTGGAGAGCACCAGGTTCTCCCTTCCTGGATTACAGGTCTTAGTGAAAGAGGATCACAGTCCTTCTCATTTCCTACATTCCACAGAATGCCGACACATTTTTGCAATTCCACAAGGCGGAGGGACTTGATGTTGTGCACATCCACCTGGAAAATAGAATGATTCATGAGCCTCTGGGGCAAGTTCCCAATACTCCATGGAATAGGGGCCTGAAAGAGGAAATGGAACGAGACTCCTACGCTCTTCTGCTGCTGAGAACATGCCTGACCTTTGGTGCCAGCTTTGGGTTCCTTGCACAGATGGTACATGTATGTTCTCTAAGGTGGGCCATTTGAGGGCTTGATGCAAAGAAGAAGAAGAAGAAGAAGAAGAAGAAGAAGAAGAAGAAGGAGGAGGAGGAGGAGGAGGAGGAGGAGGAGGAGGAGGAGGAGGAGAAGGAGAAGGAGAAGGAGAAGAAGAGTAGTAGTAGTAGTAGTAGTAGTAGTAGTAGTAGTTTGGATTTGATATCCCGCTTTATCACTATCCGAAGGAGTCTCAAAGCGGCTAACATTCTCCTTTCCCTTCCTCCCCCACAACAAACAGACTCTGAATCCTCACATAGTACAGATGTGCCTCATATTCTCCATCATTTCACAGTGGAAATGGGGACACTTGCCTTTGGGGTCCCTTGTGTGACACCCATTGGCATCAAAGCACTCTCAAACCTTCACCAAGGCCCCCAGCCTCTCCTCTCACAATGAATGGAGACTTTGGGGGCTTTTTTGATTGCTTGCCTGGGTGGAGGATGGGTTTGCGTGAAGAAACCAATAACTTCTGTGTGGCTGGATATGTAGCCTAATGTACAAAGATAAAAATTGTATTTGTTGTTCCACCCACTTTTGCCTCCAGAAGATGACCTTTGAAGGAACACAGCTCTCAGGCTGAAAATAGTTCTCCACCCCTGGTTCAAAAGGCACCCCAGAGACAGGAGGAAAAGAGGGGTAGTGATTTATTTGGGTCAGGCACCAAAAGACATGGACTGTCACTGGGGGAAAGGATATATACAGTCATACCTTGGATCTCAAATGCCTTGGCTGCCGAACAAATCGGCTCTGGAACAATCAAAACCGTGAGTGTTCCAGTTTTTGAATGATTTTTGGAAGCTTCCACGACTTCCAATTGGCTGCAGGAGCTTCCTGCAGCCAATCAGAAGCCACGCTTCAGTTTTTGAACATTTTGGAAGTCAACCAGATTCCCGGAACACATTCCGTTTGACTTCCAAAGTACAACTGTATAGCATATGGAAATGCAAATTGCATTGCAGCTTCTTCTAACCATTTATGTGAACTTAGAGTGCTGGATAATAATGATTGTATGCCATTGTGTGGTTGATAGGGCAGATGTTATTTCCAAACGCCTCTTCTGCCCTCCCACTGAGCTCTGCTTCTCACCTCAGTGACCAGTAGCAAGCCAATCAAGTAGCAGATCACTGCAATGCCCAGGATCAGCATCTCCCGACGTCCTTTCTTACAGAAGATGTCCGGGAACAAGTCAACAATGGCTGTCACCAAGCTCTCGACACAGACAAACTATGGAAGAAATAGTCGTATCAGGAAATACTACGTTCATGAGCTCCCCTTCCTCGGTCCTCCCTCTCCTCCAATTTCCTTGTCAGTGTTCACTCTTAGTCAGGAATAGGCAAACTCCGACCCTCCAGATGTTTGGGACTACAATTCCCGTCTTCCCTAGCTTAACAGGACCAGTGGTCAGGGATGATGGGAATTGTAGTCCCAAACATCTGGAGGGCCAGAGTTTGCCTATGCCTGCTCTTAGCCATAACTTATTGTAGCCATAACCCGGTCATGCACATCTCCCAGCACATGCAGGACTGGACTTGAGATACACTGCTGGAAACCAACCCCACCCTGCCACACACAGTGTTTGCAATGGCATGCCTCACGTGGCCTGAATCCTTCCATGTGGGTGTGTGCATGACTGCCTTGGCACAAGTTAAAGTGGCTGCAAGCCAAAACTTCCCCTTGCCCCTGGGGAGGGTTTGTAACTTAGCGATGGGAGAACATTTTTTCTGCATGCAGAAGACCCGCGGTTAATTCTTGGCAGCTCCAGTTAAAAGGCTCAGAAGATACCTCCATGCAAGACCCTAGAAAGACTGTGCCAGTCACCATAGAGATTACTACATTAGATGGGCCATCATCTCTCTCTCTCTCTCTCTCTCTCTCTCTCTCTCTCTCTCTCTGTGTGTGTGTGTGTGTGTGTAGATCTATAAATAGTGGCCACCATGCATTGTAATGGATGCATGTTAGTATATCCTTAGTTAGCCAATTCAGCTGCTTTTTCTTCTCTAGACTGGTGACTGGGAGCAGCCGCTGAGACCACATAACACCAGTCTTGAAAGACCTACATTGGCTCCCAGTACACTTCCGAGCACAATTCAAAGTGTTGGTGCTGACCTTTAAAGCCCTAAACGGCCTCAGCCCAGTATACCTGAAGGAGCGTCTCCACCCCCATCGTTCAGCCTGGACACTGAGGTCCAGCGCCGAGGGCCTTCTGGCGGTTCCCTCACTGTGAAAAGTGAAGTTACAGGGAACCAGGCAGAGGCCTTCTCGGTAGTGGCGCCCGCCCTGTGGAATGCCCTCCCACCAGTTGTCAAAGAAATAAACAACTATCTGACATTTAGAAGACATCCAAAGGCAGCCCTGTTTAAGGAAGTTTTTAATGACTGATGTTTTAATGCATTTTTAATCTTTTGTTGGAAGCCGCCCAGAGTGGCTGGGGAAACCCAGCCAGATGGGCAGGGTAGAAATAATAAGTTGTTGTTGTTGTTGTTGTTGTTGTTGTTGTTGTTGTTGTTGTTGTTATCTCTCCCCACCTCATAATATTTAACCATGTAAGCAGCTTGGGAAATGAGGTTTCATTTGGGAAACCAAAAAGGTGGTGGTGGGGAAAATGGATGCAACAAGAAGGAAGTTTGCATTTGTGTTAGCAAAATCTGTGGATCGTGAAGGCTCACCTGGCATCTTCATTACCTGCCTTTAGGCTCCAGGCAAAAACATTTCTCTATAACCAGGCCTTTGGCTGATTAACATTCTATGGCCTTTTAAATGTGTTTGTGAGAAGGGGTTATTGGTGGTGGTTTGTGGGTTAAACCACAGAGCCTAGGGCTTGCTGATCAGAAGGTCGGCGGTTCAAATCCCCGCAACAGGGTGAGCTCCTGTTGCTCAGTCCCTGCTCCTGCCAACCTAGCAGTTCGAAAGCATATCAAAGTGCAAGTAGATAAATAGGTACCGCTCCGGCAGGAAGGTAAACGCCGTTTCCGTGCACTGCTCTGGTTTGCCAGAAGCAGCTCAGTCATGCTGGCCACATGACCCGGAAGCTGTCTGCGGACAAACGCCGGCTCCCTCGGCCTATAGAGCGAGATGAGAGCGCAACCCCAGAGTCGGTCACGACTGGACCTAATGGTCAGGGGTCCCTTTACCTATGTATTTTTATGTTGTGAACTTCCCTGTGATCTTTGGATGAAGGGAAGTATAAAAATTTAATTAATTAATCAGTTAATTAATTAATAATGCACATCTGATGCAGGTCGAAGTGACAGCTTCCCACATCTTTTCACCAATCTATACAACAAAATTAATGCTTATCATTTATTCGTGTCGCTCCTTTTTTCCAGATACCATTTAGTAGGTTTCCCCCCTGCAAGATACTATTACAGACATACCACCCCCAAACTCAGGAAAATGATAAATATTTTTCCATACTTGACTGTCCAGTCCCAAGAAGATCAGCATAAGGAAGAACAAGCAGGCCCAGATCTGAGACACAGGCATCATGGTGACAGCTTTTGGGTAGGCAATAAATGCTAAGCCAGGACCTACCAATTGAGCAGAAACAGGTGAACTGATGTTTCACTAACCCAATTGATAAACTGGGTTGATCTAGACACATCTACATCTATCATGAGGTGTCTTTCCATGTACAACAAGGTGGAGGGAAAGGGCCAGATTCAACTACCCCATTCAGCTGTCAGAAATTGGTGCAAGGACTTCCACTAGCAGAACAGGACTTTCCGCTCCCTCCCCTCATTCACCCTGTGCATCCCCCAAATCTGCTCTGGAGGATTTGGCAAAATCCCAGAACAGTGAACAGGTGGGAGGAAAGGAGAGATTCTTCCATCAGACAAGCATATAATGGTTGTACTGATAGAACAATCTCCTTTGTGCTACACAGAATTCCACCCAAACAGTTGCATCAAACCAAGTCATACTCATCGCAGACCTATTCACACCAATGGACTCAAGTTAGTCAAGTCCATTGAACTCAATGGGTCTACTCGGGATATAATTTATTGGATACAACGCAGTGCCCTTTATCTTTCTAACCAGATGCTCAATCTAATATTTTATGCTGGCCTTTCTAGCAATTTTTTTTAACCTCCTTTGGTGTCATAGTGGGACCTACAACAAAAGCTTCCAGGTCCTGGGATCCCATCCACTCAATTCTGGCCCTCTCATTCCCAACAGTCAGTCTGGATTCCACACCCTCTAAACATGCTCAGTCCATCCCATCAGGGTGGGGGTCTATTATTCCTCCCCACATCTATTTTACCTTCATAACAACCCCAACAAGTAGGTTAGGTTTAGAGCTTCCTGGTTGAGTGGGGTCTTCCTATTGTCTCTTTGGTCTCAGTCAGTGGATTTAACTAGCTCTCATAATGATCCATAACTGAGCTACTATTTGAAAAGCCAGGTATTGCACAATAATACAGAATGGATCACATGTTCTAGGAAATTTTGCCGGGCGTGAATGCAATCTTGGCTCTGAGAAGTGGCATGAAGATATGCATTATTCCACTCTGTTTATGTCCAGAGGAGGGCAACCAAAATGGTCAAAGGCCTGGAAACGATGCCTTATGAGGAACGGCTAAGGGAGCTGGGCATGTTTAGCCTGGAGAAGAGGAGGCTAAGGGGTGATATGATAGCCATGTTCAAATATATAAAAGGATGTCACATAGAGGAGGGAGAAAGGTTGTTTTCTGCTGCTCCAGAGAAGCGGACACGGAGCAATGGATCCAAACTGCAGGAAAGAAGATTCCACCTAAACATTAGGAAGAACTTCCTGACAGTAAGAGCTGTTCGACAGTGGAATTTGCTGCCAAGGAGTGTGGTGGAGTCTCCTTCTTTGGAGGTCTTTAAGCAGAGGCTTGACAACCATATGTCAGGAGTGCTCTGATGGTGTTTCCTGCTTGGCAGGGGGTTGGACTCGATGGCCCTTGTGGTCTCTTCCAACTCTATGATTCTATGATTCTATGATTCTATGTCATGTCAGCTGGTTCTGGCCAAAGAACAAACTCAGAACATCAACAGTTTTAGAGGCAATAAAAAATGTTTTCCACCCGTAGTCCTGATAACTTTTATGCATCTCTTCAGGCTTGGGAAGGGCCATAGCTCAGTGGTAGAACATCAGCTTTGCATGCAAAAGGTCCTGGGTTCAAACCCCAGCATTTCAAGGTAGGGTTGGGAATGCCCCCTGCCTGAAGTCCTGGAGAGCCACTGCTGGTCATTGTGGACAATACTGAGCTAGATGGACCTATGGGCTCAGTATATGGCAGCTTCCAGTTCATAGTTCCATTCTTAAGACCCCAAGCCATGCTTTATATTTCACTAGTCTCTTTGTTGCAGTCCCTGCATGCTCACCTGATTCAGCCACATATGAGACGGGCACACCCTGTTCATGTGCCATGAAGCCCAACACGGAGAAGATGGCAAAGCCAGCCACAAAACTGGTGGCACTATTCAGGAAGCAGAGCATAAAGCAATCCCTGCCGGGGCAAAACAAAGATGAGTGGGTTACAACTGGAGGATGTGCCTGTCCTTTGCACCACCAGGCTGGAGCTTGTGCATTAAAGGCTTGTGCATTAAATTAAATTAAAGCCCCCCTCCACCTTTTATCCCAGAATTTGAGCACTGGACCTACCAGTACTCATTAGCAGAGCAAACAGTTTGCAAGGCAGAAGATCTTACATTCAAGCCCTCACATCTCCTGATAGGTCTCCAAGAGACCTTTGCTGAGGAGGTTGGAGTATGGTTCCTAGTCTCGTCATAGTCAACAGTGTTATGAATTCATATATGGCGGGTGTGTGTGTGTGTACTCTCTCTCTCTCTCTCTCTCTCTCACACACACACACACACACACACACACACACACACACAGGCCATCACTCCAAAAAAACCCACACCCCAAAAGCAACCATTAAATCATTGTTAGCTGAATGTCCTCACAAAATTAATCCAGGTCATTACTTTATTTACATTACTTATGAAGAGCCTTTGTAGTCTGCCCTTCACCTCAGTGGATCCCAGAGCTTAGTACAAAACGGAGAAGGTATAAAATCACATAAGGCACAATAATAAATAATAAATCATCAATAAACAATAAGAGCAGCTAAAATAACAGAACAGGCTAACCTACTATCAACTAAATGATAACCACTGCAAATGCAGAGGCAAAGAGACAAGCCTTTAATTGGCACCAAAATTATATGTGGACTTTTATGGGGAGGGTATTCTCCAAGTGGCTCACAAGTCTCACTGCGAATGAGATTGGTTGAATCATGATGAGCATATTGGGGGTGGGGTGCGATGAAATAATTTGGACAACTCAAAAGGAAGCATCATGAGTAGAGGAAAATCCATGTCCAAAACCTTGGTGGGGTGAAAAATTCTACTCCAGTCATGGAATTTGGAACTGCTTGCTGCAGAATCCCAAGGGAGCCTGATCACAGTGAAGCAGAGCTGAGCAGGGTTGCAATATCCCCCAAAGTGAAAATCTGGACAAAGTTTTTGAGTTTTTTGTTTGTTTACTTTTTGTCAAAGTAGCTGAGATTTTTTGGGGAATATCTCCTTACCTGTAGCAATTGTTGTTGTACTTGTTGTAGCTGCCCAAAGCTATGAGGCACCCCTGGCAGATGGCATAAGAGAAGAAGATTTGAGTGCCTGCGTCCATCCATACCTAGAGCAAAGCAAAGGGGAATCATTTCTAGATTCAGAAAGCAAACAATCACAGTCTGGCAGACAGGGCATCATTTGAGATGCCAGGCACAAATCCTGCATCTGTGTCAACTGCCGTGCTTAGGTGACGTCTTTTATGCCCATGTGACAATTGCTGCTTTGGCAACAGAGTGGGAGAAGCCCTATTAACTTTCTTGTGTTAAACGTGCATTCTTGACCTTTGTAATGTTTTATTTTGAAATCTTTAAGATAATATTTCAGTTTCTTGCTTATTACACTGCTTTGAATGCACACTTTATATCCAACTTTCTTTGGTGATGTTTTATTCTGGGATGTTTTATTTGATGGTTTAAGGTTTTTTTAAAAACAACAACAACATGAGATGACTAAAGATGAAGATGCAGCACCTGTCATTTCCATCATGCTATACATTTAGCTGAGCATAGGGACAGAGGAATCTCTCAACTTCAGTTTCTCTCACTTTGTTCTCTTCCCTACTTTATGCTTCGTTTACTCCATTTCTGCATTTGCACATTTTCCTACAAAACATTCACAAGAAAATTCATGTGTGTCAGGGGCTCAGGAGCAGAAGCACAGGGGAGAGAGGAAATGGAGAGCGAAGGGGAGGAATCCGAGGGGAGCGTAGGGGAGTATGACAGTGACCCGAGAGATTCCATGAGCTTCTCCAGCGAATCAGAAGATTCCCAGAAGGGGGCGCCGATGGTCAGGGCAAGGGGGGTCCCAGGGGGGACGCACCAGAAACAGGGGGCCAGCGGGGACTCCCAAAGCAGCAGCGGGGGATCAGGACCAGCTTCCCCACCAGAGCGTAGTGGGGGGGAAGAGTCACATGTGTCAGGACCAGCGTCTCCTCCAGCGGGGAGAGAAGATGAGTCAGGGCTGACCATGCCTCTATCGGAGAGTGGGGGAACGGAGGGGAGGTCAGTTACAGCTAGCCTCCCCGAAGGGGGAAGCAGTGACAGCAGCAGTGAAACGGTCAGGAGGAAGGTTGCCGGCTGGGCGCGCGCGCCAAGTTCAAATGTACAGGCGCGCGGGACAGCAGGAAACCCGGATTGGGAACCAGGTCCTAAAGCCCGCCGGAGGGAGGGGGAAGACTCAGGGGACTCAGCGTCAGAAGAGTCTAGGAAGGGCGAGACCCCGACAGACAGGCGGAACCAGAGGAGGAGAGAGCAAAGGAAGAGGTGGAGCAAGGCTAGAGTCTTAAACTGGTGTCTGGGGGGAGGAGATTCAGACGGAGCTTCAGCGGTCTAGAGTTTGAGACGTAGAGCTGCACGCTGCGGCTGTGAAAGTGAAACTGAACTTCAATAAAGACTTTCGTACTTAACAACGAAGCGGCGTTGGTCCTTTGTGAGCTGGGACCTCGGGCAGCTCTGACAATGTGCATTTGTGTGCAGAATTCTCCTCCTAATATGTGATTTTTTTGTATACAATTTTGCACAATATATGCATTTCTGGAAACTTCCTCCTCTAATGCAATGTAGTGTGTATGTGTGCTTTATTTTCATTAATATATGTACTTTAGGGCACACTTTGGGGTTGAGAACAGTATTGCAAACTTCAGGGAAGTGAAAAATTCATTGGTTTTCATATACAGTGGTATCTTGGTTCTCGGACTTAATCCGTTCCGGGAGTCCGTTCGACTCCCGAAACTGTTCAAAAACCAAGGCACAGCTTCCAATTGGCTGCAGGAGCTTCCTGTACTCAAGTGGAAGCTGCGTCGGACTTTCAGCTTCCGAAAATCGTTCATAAACCAGAACACTTACTTCCAGGTTTGCGACATTTGGGAGCCGATTTGTTCAACAACTAAGCCGTTCAAGAAATGTGAGTTATATAAAGGTAAAGGTAAAGGTAAAGGAACCCCTGACCATTAGGTCCAGTCGTGACTGACTCTGGGGTTGCGGCGCTCATCTCACTTTATTGGCCAAGGGAGCCGGTGTACAGCTTCCGGGTCATGTGACCAGCATGACTAAGCCGCTTCTGGCAAACCAGAGCAGCGCACGGAAATGCTATTTACCTTCCCGCTGGAGCGGTACCTATTTATCTACTTGCACTTTGACATGCTTTCGAACTGCTAGGTTGGCAGGAGCAGGAACCAAGCAATGGGAACTCCCGTTGCAGGGATTCGAACCGCCGACCTTCTGATCGGCAAGCCTTAGGCTCTGTGGTTTAATCCACAGCGCCACCCGCGTCCCATGAGTTATATAGGTTGGTACTAACATGCAAACCCTTGAGTCTTGAAAGGGTTGGTCCCCCATATTCTGTCTCATTCATTTCCACTTGGCCTAGGAGGGCAGGGCCCTAAATGATGCCAGCTGCAGTCTGTTTCTACGAAATGTTTTGCGTTGCTGGCTAATAATTGCTACAATTGCTAATACTACCATATTTATGAAGCATGTCTGATATATTTATGTTTTAGTTGTACCCATTTACTGATTTGTTGACTGCTTGGCTTTGAGCATTATTTGGTTGCTTGTGCTCTCTGTTCATTTCTTGGCTGCTGAAACTATTTGTTTAATCTGCTTTCTGGGTTGTATTTTCAGCTTGCCTTGGTTTTATTATTGTTTATTTTCTATTGCTAAAGATATAAGTTAACAGCAGTGGCATGTGGGGTCGGGTGGAGCTGCCTGCCCAACGTTGGCAATGCGACTGATTATCTGCTTGGGATCAAGTGGTCATGTGATCATGGCGCCAACAGAGCTACAGACAATTCTCACACCATCACCACCCAACATGTAAGCAATGTATGAGTAGCCCGTGTGATCAAAAAGCATGGTAGAAATGTCTTTAGAAACAACGGACACAAAACACCCTCTTTAAAAAAAGAGTCTGTAACCTGAAGCGTCTGTAACCTGAAGCGTCTGTAACCCGAGGCACCACTGTACAGTGATTTTTTTGGTAAAAAATAATGAGATGCCAGTGCTCATATCTTGATCAAAGTGCTGTGGGTACCTGCACATTAAAAGGCTACAAAAGTGGATGGTACTCTGTACCGGCAGGTATAATCACAAAGAAGCATTGCATTTGTGAACCACCAAAATAGAGGAAATCCATCCCTCCCAAAAAATAGTAGTGCAGAAGAATTTTATAGTATTTGCATAAGAATGTGATGCTGGTCCTACTCAGAGTAGAACCATTGAAATCAATTGCCCTGACTCACTTAGGTGCATTTATTTCAAAGGGTCTACTCTGAGTGGGACTTAGTTGATCACAACCCAATTACTATAATTTCAATAGCAATGCAACGCATCTGACTACAGTGAGAAGATGGTGGCCTCTATGCCTGCTCAGTCTGAATGTTAACTTGCTGATGGGCAACTTTAAGGCCCCTGCCTCCTTCTTATTTTTTTATCTTTAAACCAGTCTTGGACCCAACAGCCTTTCACATAGAGGACCCAGCTACCCTGTTCATAATTGCTGAACTACAAACTATGCAGAAATAGTTCCCATATTTCCAATATTCCTGACTGCTTGCAGTTGAGATGATAACTATGTGATTTTTTCAGGGGTTTTTCTTTGGCTAGAAACTCTGGCCTCTCTGGGGAAATTCTGATGTTATCCATGAGAAACTCAAGCCAGATCCCAGTAAATTAGAAGAGACATTATCTTTCTCTTTCTTAATCATTTTCACTTAGGGCTCGGTGAAGCCATCTGTCAGGTATTGAATATTTAATAGAAGCGGCCGCATTTGCTGTGCCTTAAGTGCCAATGGCCTAACATATCCATATTTTAAAATATTCTGGCAAACAGCAGTCCTCGTGCTAGAGTAAACTTCTGCTGCCCTTTAGAAAGGGCTGTTGCCTTTAAGGTGGAATGCTAAAAACTGCTTGAGAGGGAGCAAGGTTGCCCTGTGTGACCTAGATATTTTTGTCCATGAGGATTCTTTTTTAAAAAATAAAAATAAATCCAAACTGATGCAGAAATATGAACTTAAGATCGGAAAAAATGAGAAACTGAGAGAAACTAACAGATTTCCCCATCCTCTTTAATATGTAATGTTTTATGTTTGCATGGACATTTTATTCTACTGGTTTAATCTGGTCATGTTCTTAGATCTTTGGTTCTTCAAGTAGTTATGGAGGAGAAAAATCAGATCTTGTGATTTCTAGCCACCAAATTCAAGCCCATCAGATCAGAATCAGCCATAAACTCACCTGGGGATCTGCTAGTCTTGAAATGTCTGGCTTCAAATAGAAGAGAATCCCTTCGGTTGCACCAGGAAGAGTGACTCCTCGAACCAGCAGAACAATCAACATCAGGTAAGGAAATGTGGCAGTGAAGTAGACCACCTGCAGGCAAGCAGAATGGAGATGTAGAGACAAAGTCCTCCTGGACTTAGGACTGTGATCAGGGTTAGAGAAGGAAGGTAATCTGAGAAAGTGGAGCTTATTTACAACATACTAAGATCCAAGACACAATCAACCCATGCAGGGGGAATATAGAAATAATAAGGTTAGTACTAGGTACTTAAACATACATAACCCTGAAGAAGGGTATGACAGTTACAGCAATATTATGGGAATATTATAACAATGAAACAACTAAATTCACTGGGCGTTTTAAAGGTGCTAAAACAGATTATTTTATCTTGGGCTGAGCAAAAACTTTTTTTTAACAAAAAAGAACTATTGTTGCTGCTGTTAAAAGCAGGTGACATTTAGGGACGTCTCATTGGCAGTCAGAACTGCCAATCAACTCAAGCAAAATAACTATGTTCACATATCACTCTAAGCCAAGCCATGGTTTGGTGTGAATGTGCATAGGCTTCTGGATCAGGAGAAGGTGGCTGCTTTGCTTTTCCTCAGTCATTCAGCTGCATTGCTTCACTGCACTGCATTAACCACAGCTCATGGTTTCAGATTAAAAGACATAATCCATCGGACAAACCTTGGTTAGTCTAGAGAGAGCTAAATCGCAAGCCTGGGTGTGGGAGTCATAAAGCCATGGCAGAGGCTTGTAATACTGCAGGGTGCCCCCTGACCTCGGCTGACTCACACTGTGTGCCTTACAATGTATTAGAATGTATTGACCTTATATGGCGATGGGCGTAGTAAAAGCCATGACCGGATGAGGTAACGTGAGACATTGGCAAACGGCCATGTGGCTGGAGAGAACAAAGGAGAATAAAATCGGGGGAGAGCGGACGAGGGAGCTGCTCTTACCATCCTGAAAATATAGCTGGCTCTCTGTGTCTTTTTTCTATTCTGTGCACCATCTCATGACGGCTGGACTTCCGTCACCTGGGTTCAGACAACACTCTAAACCAACCCATGGCTTAGCTCAGCTCTGTAGTAGAACCACCAGGCAGAAGCAAAGTACCTGCCATCTCCTCTTCCAGAGCCCACACATTTGCACTAAACCATGGCTTAGCATAACATGTGAACTAATATTATGTGTGAAATTACCCAGCATTCTTGGGTGACAGAGCACTGCACATTTCCCTGCCTCCAATATGAGCATGCTGTGAGCCAAGGATGCTGGAATGCACCTTGCCATTACATCACCACACACGGTAGGTGATGCTACCTGAAATTGACCCTCGGGTTTATCTTCGGCTGAATGGAGGGATGAAAGGAATCTGCGAGCTTGCCAAGGAGTTGATCAGGTCATTACTGAGTTATTTGCAGATCACTCTCCTTCCCAGGCTGAGAGGGGGGAAATGGCGAAAACAAGTTATTTATTGGGACAGTGTGATTTTTGCAGCTGCTGTTGAAGTTGCAGAACAATCAAGCACGGGACAGAGCAATGGAGAACTTCTGGAACAACAATGGGATATTAGCTCCACCCAAGGCATGAAGGAGAACAACAACAACTGGGACAGAAAGAAACATTGTGGACTGAATAATTGCCACACACAGGAAGAACAAGGATATCGTTTGAATGCTTCACCTGTTGATTTATAAATCATTTAATGTGTCTATACGAATAGAAGTTGTTAATATTGCCGTTGTTGTATAAGGGATTGCTATTTTGACTGGAGTGTAATTGAAATTAATAAGATTTTGGAACGCTGAAATAAAGTAAATCATCAAACCATCAATTCTAGCATGGGGGGCCGCCTAAATTACATAATTTGGCATCTGAACCTTTGGTATTAGTAATTATATTATAATTTGGCATTGTTATAATGACATAGCTGTCAACGTTTCCCCTTTTTTAAGGGAAATTCCCTTATTCCGAATAGGATTCCCCACAAGAAAAGGGAAAAGTTGACAGCTATGTATAATGAGGCTATTATTGGATTATTGTAACAGAAAACTAATAAAAAAATATTAGAGAGAGCGAGAAGGAGAGAGAGGAAGGAAGGAAGGAAGGAAGGAAGGAAGGAAGGAAGGAAGGAAGGAAGGAAGGAAGGAATTGACCCTTGGGTCTCCTCCCTTTTCCTTTCTGCTCCTCCTTTGACACAGGGAACCTGATAGGTCAGGTCAATATATTTTAGGAAATGACAAGCACACGGTTGCTCCTACTTTGCCAGTGGACTTGACTCCTTTCCAGATGCAGAAGTAGCAGATGATCCAGGCCAGCAGAAGGCAGAGAGCCAGTTCCCACCTCACGGTGCCCAGATTATGTATCCCATCCGTTATTCCCAAAACTCTCCTCCTGCCAGTGCAGATTAAAAGACGAGATATAGGGTGATGTCCCAAACCTGACATTTCACTATCAGCCAACTCCAGCCCCTTCCTGAATATTTTAACTTAGACCCCCATATAGTCGGTTTCCTTTAGAACCCATCACTTACAGTGCCAATGCTAAACAACTTTCCATCATCTTCCTCCATTTGGTCTTTGTACTTCGTTTCAATTTATCTTATCTTGAGCAATGGTCATCGCCTTCTTTCCACAGACTTCCCCTCCCTGCTCATCACATTGCATGGTTTCCCCTCCTTTGGACAGTGGACATATTAGTCTTTTTATCTTGCACAGAACTTGAGGCATGCAAATGTTCGCATCCTTGTCCCTGACTTTTTGTCCGTGCCCCTGTCAATAAACGCAGGAGTTCCCCAATGCCTGGGTCTTCTGTGCATGCTCCTTGTAGCTTCCCTTTGCTGGAACATTACAGAGACCACATTCAAAAGTCTCCTGCCTTTAAATTATGGGGGGGGGGGGAGAGAAATCAGAAAAATCTGAATACATACTCCCAGAACTCAATGGCTGGAGAGGTGGCGTTAGCTGGCATGATATTGTCCTCCGAACTCGAGCTGTTCAGAAAGTCCACACAAAGAGCTGTGGAAAAGCAGAAAGCGATTGGGTGAGAGTCTGCAGCACTCCAACAACATTCTGGCCTGACTTTGACCGGAACCCTCCCCTGCCCAGAGTTTCAGAAGGAAATGGCAGCTCCTTATTTATACAGAATCCAGATGTTTGTGGTATCCAGGTTATTACTGAGCAACACAGATACAAACTCCTGTTTCCCCTCCTCCTTTCCCCCACACACTCGCCTTCTGTCATCACTTAGCATTCATCCAAGTCCATCCTCACCTACACATGGTGGGGAGGGGCTGCGAGAGAGAGAGAGAAGTTTATTGGTGAAATTCCTGGAGAGGGAAGTAAGTCGCAGAGCATCTAGCAGCGGTGGCGATAGAAGCTAACAACGTATTTTGAATGAGTAATGAAAGCCCCAAGAGGAAATGCAAGAGATAGAGAAGGAATTAGCAAATGTTAAACATAAAGCCATCATCATCATCATTATCATCATCATATTTCTGGAAGGAAAGACATTCACAAGAAAAGATCCTCACTTCTCGATCATTTGGAGAAGCAGGACTGAACCTTTCTTGCAGTGGTGCCATCAAGGCAAGACTGTGGGGCAGGTGTCAATACCGTCCCCTACACACACACACAAACACAAACACACACTCATAGGGTGGCTCTGTGTCTTACTTTAGAAAGGGCAGATCTCTGTTTGAAGGAGCCCTCTCTCTATCTGAAGAGTTGTCCATGCTAAAGATGCAGAAGAACCACAAGAAGAGAGAGCAGTCAGGACTTTGACATTGCCCATCAACACTTAGTGCCTGGACAGCAGACTGAGCAGCCGCCCAAGACACTTGGTCACTTTCTTTCCCAATATTTCTTTCTTTGTTGCCCTTGGCAGCCATTGTGTGCTGGCACACACATCAAGATAGGAATACCAGCACCTCTCTTAAAAAAAAAAAGAAATACCCCAAAAAGCATTGGGTGTGTTGTATTCATTTTTAAGTGACAGTGATAATTTTAAAATTGCCTATATAAATCTAAAAAATCAAATATGGGCCCTCTTTTTTGGTGATGCTTCCAAGAACTTCAGTGTACAGAAAAGTTTTTAATGTTTGATGTTTTGTTGGGAGCTGCCCAGAGTGGCTGGGGCAATCCTGTCAAATGGGTGGAATAATAATAATAATAATAATAGCCCTGCTGAGCCAAGCCAAAGTCCAGCCTAGTCCATCACCCTCTTCTCTCAGTGGCAAACCAGAAGCCCACAGAAAATCTGCAAAGAAGGTCCTGAGTTTCACATCACACTCTCCCCCCCCACATCCCAGCAACTGTTCAGATATTCAGAGGCATACTGCCTCCAACAGTAAAAGGTAAAGGTAAAGGACCCCTGGATGGTTAAGTCCTGTCAAAGGCAACTATGGGGTTGTGGCACTCATCCTGCTTTCAGGCCATTTGTCCATAGGCAGCTTTCTGGGTCATGGGGCCAGCTTGACTAAACCACTTCTGGTGCAAAGGAACACCTTAACGGAAACCAGAGTGCACAGAAATGCTATTTACCTTCCTGCCACAGCTGTACATATTTATCTACTTGCACTGGTGTGCTTTAGAACTGCTAGGTTGGTTATGCGCCAAATGAGGGGAAATCTGATTTTTTTAAGAAATTGCATGAGACATTGTTGGACTATATGGACTACAACAATATTATTATGATGGGAGATATGAATGGAGTGGTATCCACAAACATGGACAAGTCGCAGAGACAAGTTGTAACTAAAGATGGCAGACTACCAAAAATCTTTTTTGAACTGGCTGACAATATGGACTTGATTGATATCTGGAGAACTAGGAACCCCATGGGAAGAGAGGGAACATTCTTCTCTGAAGCCAAAATGACATGGACAAGAATTGACCAGATATGGATAACTAGAGGACTGGCACCTAAGACTCGAAAAGTGGAAATTTGCCCAAAAACTTGCTCCGACCATAATGCGGTGAAGATGGAGATGAAACTAACACCAATCGGTTCCTTCAGATGGAGGATGAATGACACCCTATTTAGATATCAAGAGGTTACTAAGAAGGCCAAAAAAATCTTGAGAGACTATTTTGAGATAAATCTGAAGACTACGGTTGAAAAAAGAGTGATCTGGGACGCAAGTAAAGCGGTTATGAGAGGGTTTCTGATTCAACAGAGCGCAATAAAGAAGAGAATGCAAAATGAGAAAAAAGATAAAATTTTGGAAAAAATAAAAGAAGGAGAGAAGAAACTAAGAGTGAAACCAAAGTCGCAAGAGATTTTGAGAGAAATAAAGTTACATCAAGTACAATATATGAAAATGATAAATCAGGAAGTAGAATGGAAAATTAAGCAGATGAAACAAAAGACATTTGAATCGGCCAATAAATGTGGGAAACTGCTAGCTTGGCAGATGAAAAAAAGACAAAAACTAAAACTATCACAAACCTGGATGTGGAAGGAAAGAACATACAGAACCCATCGGAGATTAGAAAGTGCTTCCAGAGATATTTTAAACAACTATATACACAAGGGCCACAGAAAGAGACTGAATTAGACCAATTTTTAAGAACAAATGGATTACAAAAGACCTCTCAAGAAAATAAGATAATGTTGAACCATAAAATTACAGAACAGGAGGTGGAAGGTGCCATTCAGAACATGCAGTTGGGTAAATCTCCAGGGCCGGATGGCCTAACCTCCAAATATTACAGATCTTTGAAAGATTGGTTAATTCAGCCACTAAAGGAGGTCTGCAATGAAATTATGGAGGGGGAAAAGGCGCCAGTGTCGTGGAAAGAAGCTTATATTACACTTATATCGAAAACTGAGTCTGAAAAGACACAACTTAAGAACTACCGCCCCATATCCCTGCTTAATGTGGATTATAAAATTTTTGCTGATATTTTGGCTAATAGACTAAAAAAGGTATTAGTTGAAGAGATACATAAAGACCAAGCTGGCTTTCTCCCAGGTAGGCATCTGTCTGACAATACGAGGAATATAATCAACATTTTGGAGAAGCTACAAGTGAACATCAATACCAAAGCAGTTTTAATTTTTATAGATGCGGAAAAAGCCTTCGATAATATTTCTTGGAATTTTATGAAGGGTTTGAAAATGGTATAAGTGCAGTTTACTCAGAACAAAAGGCTAAATTAATAGTTAACAATGTGATGACAGAGGAATTTAAGATTGAGAAAGGTACACGACAAGGTTGCCCAATTTCCCCATTGCTCTTTATCTCGGTCCTGGAGGTTTTGCTAAATATGATTAGAAGAGACCGTTTGATTAAAGGTATTCAGGTCGGAGTCAAACAATATAAATTGAAAGCTTTTGCAGATGACCTAGTTTTGATGTTACAGGAGCCAGAATCTAGCACGAAAAGAGTATTAGAACTGATTCAAGAATTTGGTCAGGTGGCAGGATTTAAGGTGAACAAGTAAAAAACTAAAGTCCTTGAGAAAAATTTAACACCAATTGAGAAAGAGAGGTTTCAGAAGGAGACAGGTTTATCATTAGTTAAGAAAGTAAAATACCTGGGGGTTAATATGACTGCTAAGAACTTAAATTTATTTAAAGATAACTACGAGAAATGTTGGACAGAAGTGAAAAAAGATTTGGAAATTTGGTCAAACTTGAAGCTTTCCTTGTTGGGTCGAATTGCAGCTATAAAGATGAATGTATTGCCAAAAATGTTATTTCTGTTTCAGTCATTGCAAATTTTGGACAAGATGGACTGTTTCAAGAAGTGGCAGAAAGACATTTCTAGATTTGTCTGGCAGGGCAAGAAGCCTAGAATAAAATTTAAAATACTAACCGATGCAAAGGAAAGAGGTGGATTTGCCCTGCCAGATCTTAAACTTTACTATGAATCAGCAGCATTCTGCTGGTTGAAAGACTGGCTGCTTCTTGAGAACACAGACATTTTGGACTTAGAAGGTTTCAACAATGTTTTTGGGTGGCATGCATATTTGTGGTACGACAAGGTTAAAGCACATAAAGCATTTAAAAACCATATTGTCAGGAAAACATTGTTTAATGTCTGGATAAGATACAAAGACTTATTGGAAAATAAAACCCCAAGGTGGCTGTCACCAATGGAAGCAAAGGCTCAGAAAAAGCTCAATATGGAGGCCAAATGGCCGAAATATTGGGAAATATTGGAACAAGAAGGAGACAAATTGAAATTGCAGAGTTTTGAGAAATTAAAAGATAAGGTGCGAGACTGGCTTCATTATTATCAAATAAGAGAGGCCTACAATTTGGACAAAAAAATTGGCTTCCAGGTGGAAAAATCAAAATTGGAAACAGAACTGTTAGATCCCAAAACTAAGATACTCTCAAGAATGTATAACTTGCTGTTAAAATGGAATACGCAGTCAAGTAATTTCGTTGTCCCCGAGAGGGGGCAATGACAATAAAGATATGATGATGATGATGATGATGATGATGATGATGATGATGATGAAACGGTTAAATCTGCTATGATTAAATGGGCACAAGACATTGGTCATAACATTATGTTTGCTGACTGGGAACAGTTGTGGACTACCAGTATGAAATTTACGGCATGCAATGCCTTGAGAGAGAATATTATGAAAATGATATACAGGTGGTACATGACACCAGTCAAGCTTGCAAAAATTTACCATTTGCCCGATAATAAATGTTGGAAATGCAAAGAAAATGAAGGTACATTCTTTCACCTTTGGTGGACGTGCCCAAGGATTAAGGCTTTCTGGGAGATGATATATAATGAAATGAAAAAGGTATTTAAATATACCTTCCTGAAGAAACCAGAGGCCTTCCTCCTGGGCATAGTCGGCCAATTGGTGCCAAAGAAGGATAGAACTTTCTTTATGTATGCAACAACAGCAGCAAGAATACTTATTGCAAAGTATTGGAAGACACAAGATCTACCCACCCTGGAAGAGTGGCAGATGAAGGTGATGGACTATATGGAATTGGCGGAAATGACTGGCAGAATCCGAGACCTGGGAGAAGAGTTGGTGGAAGAAGACTGGAAGAAATTTAAAGACTATTTGCAGAAACATTGTAAAATTAATGAATGTTAAAATGATGTTGGATCGAAAATAAGTGGTATTAGCAACAAAGTCAACAAGAATATGCAAAAATGAATTGATATTGGATGAAAATATAGAGATATAAAATGTTAAGATATAGAGTCAAAGATAATGAAAGAGGGTAAGGATTTGCTGATCTGATTATGTAAATGGGAATACAAAAAGGGGAGGTGTGAGGAGGTCAAAGAAATAAGCAAAGGAGCTTAAAGTTAAGAAAAAAACGGATTTGTTTTTAACTTTTTTACTTTTTATCTGTCTTTTATATGTTGTATTTTTTTATCTCCATTTTTTTCTTTTTTTCTTTTTCATGTATTTCTTTTTTTTCTTTATATGTCTTTGTATTCATGTTTTTGTAAAACCTTAATAAATATTTATTAAAAAAAAATAGAACTGCTAGGTTGGCAGGAGCTGGGACAGAGCAACGGGAGCTCACTCCATCGTGGGAATTCAAACCGCCAACCTTCTGATTGACAAGCCCAAGAGGCTCAGTGGTTTAGACCACAGCGCCATGAGCATGAAGGACCCCAAATGCAGCAGGGCTGGCTTACTCCATTTTAAAGGAAGTGACGTTTTACCCATGGCCGTTTATAAAGAGATGACCCTCACCTGCCCCCCCCCTCCCAGAGAGGACCATAAAGAGTCTAAAATTAGCAAACTATGGGCAGATCCACATCACACATTTAAAGCAAGTTTAAAGCACATGACTACCCTCCCTCAAAGAATTCTGGGAACTGTAGTTTCCCCTTCACAGAGATGTCATTCCCCAGCACCATTAACAAACCACAGTTCCCGTTATTATTTGGGGGTGCCATGCTATTCAGATGTGCGCTGGATATGCTGTTAACTTGCGGCGTGGGTGCCTTACTTGGAAATTGTGAAGGGAAGGCCACCTACAGACTGGGAACAGGGATCAGAGCCTTAAGGTGTCATTAAAAATTAAATGCCTGGTATGAGTAAAAGGAAAATGGCGATTTGTAATGTGGATAGACTTGTTCCAGCCTGCAGAGAAAGAGGCAAAAGACTGTAACAGAAGGCAAGAGGCATTCAGAGGCCAGGTGGAACCTCTGGCCTTGCTTCTCCAGGGCCCTGTGGATTCTAAATAAAATGAAATAAAGCAAAGGCTGACTGTACAAAGGTGCAGTTCACAGCCCCACTGCATGAGACTCTGGTCTCTTCAGCGACTTGAAAGAGAGAGGCAGATGGGGGGTTGCAGTGTTTATTGCCATGTGAGGAGGTCAGTGGTACAACATTCTTATCCTTTCAGTCATGAGTTCAGAAGGTCATGTTCAGCTCACAGAAAGGCTGTCCACAAAGCCAGGAACCAGCCAGGCACACAAAGGCTTGAAGGGAAAAGAACTAGACTTTTTTTTTTTTACTCAGAACAGAATTGACTACAACATATCTAAGGAGGAAAGCAAAGAGAAGAATGTGCAGTATTTCCTCTCTTTTTTTTCCCCACGCCCCCAAAAGCAAAACAAAACCAAAAACCACTCTCTGTGTGTTGCACTCATGAGATTAAAAGAGCCACAACCTTGTAAGGAACCTCTTCACACAAGGGTTTTTCTTTCCAAGACATCATGAGGTCTTTTTAAAATAAAAAATAAAAAAATAAAGGTACACCCCACATCTCTATCATCGTGATTGGGCTCAGAGAGAAAATAGGCAGTATCAAATCTTCTCAAAGACAAGACAAAGACGTATCACAAGCGCTAGGTTGCTATGGTCCAGAGCCACCCCTAACCTTAGGCAGAGAATGATGGAGAAACCTCAGCCAACAGATTTGAAATAACCTTTGAATTCTTCCAGTAGTATTAACCACAACATCTGGGGTTCATTCACCTGCCCATCTAAGTCCTAACTCAGAACAGACCCACTGAAATTAATGGGCCTAAGTTAGCAATATACATTAATTTCCATAAGTCTATTCTGAGTAGCATTGGATACAACCCAGTATAGGTTATCATCTGCCAATAATGTCCTACATAGGACTAACCAGTCAGCCTACGCAAAAGGAGAAATGGACACAAATGTCACATCAGAAGTGACAATATTCAAATGCCAATATTTTTTGCTACTTTAAATTGCCAATTATCTTTTCACCAGCAAGGGGGTGAGAAAAAGGATTTGCATTTTTAATTTGTGTACCAACGTATCTTGCGCCTGAACCTATGTAGCAAAGTAAGAAGAACTACAGTTCCATTTCTTCAGAAAGCCATGCAGGAGGTGGCATCTTGCCAGAGTCATACCTGTGTTCCAGGTATTACTGCAGCTGGCCCAGGGTAGAACAGCAGCGAAGGAGTTAAATAGGTAGAACAGGGCCCAGGCCAATATGATGATGTAGTAGACATTCAGGAACGATTCGATGACTTGGGAAGCATAGCCAATTCCTGAGTGGCAGAGAGAGAGAGATAAAGGTGATGGTTAAAAACAGACAAAAAAGGGCCACAATTTCCTGTCAAGCTGTGATTGAAAAAGACCTAGGTTTTCAGTTACTGATAGGACCAAACATAGTTCAGAGACTGGCCAGAAGCAGAGGTGGGGAAGCTGTGGATCTCCAGATGTCACTGCCATCATCCCAGGCTGTGCTCACAGGGGCTGATGGGAACTGGAGTCCAGCAATGTCCAGAAGGTCACTAGTTCCCCAACTCTGGTCTGAAGGCAGGTGAGACCCACATGCCTGTGGAGGGCAGAACCATTGCTTCACAGTGGGCAGGGCAATGGATGCAAATTTCATATTTGTAGATTCTTCCTCTTTGGCGATCACTCGTAGCCGAGTAAGATTGTCTTCCATAAACACGGTTTTAACAGTGAGTCCGTAAGTGACTGTGGAGGCCAATTCTGGAAACACACGTCCTTCCACAGTGGGGACATTAGTTCCCAGGCGGGAGTTGATCACGGTGTGGATTTGCCAAGTGTGCCTTCCTCTTAGCACGCTTCTCCCTTGCGTCCTGAGTTCGAGTGTCTTCAAAGCCCATTACACCTTTGGTACATTACACCAATTGGAGCGCTCGCAGACCAGTGTTTCCCAATTGTTGTTGTTTGTACTACATTTTTAAAAATTTGCCTGGAGACAGTCTTTAAACCTCTTTTGTTGACCACCAGCATTACGCTTTCCATTTTTAAGTCTGGAATAGAGTAGTTGCTTTGGAAGACGATAACCAGGCAACCGCACAACATGACCAGTCCAACGAAGTTGATGTTGAAGAATCATTGTTTCAACACTGGTGATCATTGCTTTTTCTAGTACACTGGTATTAGTTCGCCTGTCTTCCCAAGTGATGTGTAAATTTTCAGAGACAGTTCACACACACACACACACACACACCCCTCTATCCTCCATCCAGGCAAGCAATAAACATTACCAGAATTCAAGGACACATTCCAGGCAGGCAAAACCACTTGGGGGTGAAGCAATGGCCATGAGAAGTGTGGCCTGTGGAGAGTTCCTAGGGCCAGGCAGAGAGACCTGGAGGGCCACATTTGGCCCTTTGCATGGGGTTCCCCATCCCTGTTGTACAGGATCAGTTTGTATCTCTGCAGCATAACCTGCCACTCCTAGCATAAACAACGCCTTGCAGGAAATCACCTCGCCTTTCAACTCCTCACTGCTGCTGCAAACAGGGACCTCACGTTTTTATCTTAAACACAGAAAGACTTGCAGACTTGTGGTTCCTTGTTGCCGCCACCGCTTCTTCCTCCTCTGAATATATGCCCTTTCACACCTGCCTTGGCAGGGGCTCCGCAGTTTTAAACTTGTTCTGCTTCTGGCTGCTCCTTTGCCACCACCTTTTGACTCTGTATTGAGAACCAGCTCTGCCTCCACTATCTACACTTCAGAATGACTCGCCCTTTTGACTTAGACTGCAGTTCTGAACAGGTACAACGGCAGCTGGCTCTGAGCCATGCCCTGTAGCAGGGGAGCTCAGAGGGAATTAGATCAAAAAGTACAGTGCGTGTTTGGCGGAAAGCTACCAGGACTTCCCTTGTACTACCAACTTGCCTTCAAAGATAGGGCAGATCCGTCTCCAGGCAGTGATCCCACCCTGACCGGTATACTGCCCAAGGGCTGTCTCCAGCAAGAATACTGGGATCCCACAAGCAAAGAGGAATATGAGGTATGGGATGAAGAAGGCACCTGTGGGGAAAGAGAGCAGAGAGAGAAGCTGAAGCAAATTCATTATTAACACCTTTGTTAAAAACAGGGGGAAGTGATATTTTCACAGGGCTGGATTAATGATCTTGCAAAATAGCTGCCTCCACAAATGCACATTAAGAGTCGTACCTTGGTTTTCGAACAGCTTAGTTCTCAAACGTTTTGTCTCCCGAACACCACAAATCCGGAAGTGAGTGTTCCGGTTTCTGAACATTTTTGGGAATCCGCCAGGGCTTCCTGCAGCCAATCAGGAGCCGCGCTTTGGTTTCTGAATATTTTGGAAGTCAAAAGGACTTCCGGAATGGATTCCGTTCAACTTCCAAGGTACGACTTTATTAGAGTTCCATCACCATTTTTTGTTTTTACAAAATGGAGGGCAGTGACAAATGAAGGCAGAGAAGCAGCGAGGAAGTGGAATCCTTATGCTGACTACCTCTGCTCTGTTCTAAAACATCTCCAACTATTTCTCCCCCTCTCAACAGGGGGCAAGGGAGGCAAGCACCCACCCAAACAAGGTGCTCACCTCTCCTGCTGGCCCCTCCCCTTTGCTGGACTCCTGTCAATAACATATGCTTCTATTTTTTTCAGTGATCATGTGGGACACAACTCATCCACCTAGAGATATACTATGCCCCTTATGTGTGTCCCCTCCCCAAAAAAATTCCTGGTGCCACCACTGGGGAGGGGGTGAACTGAGCTCACAGTTCTTTGACACAAAAAAATGATTCCACAGTTTCAAAAAAAACTATCTTGTGCAAGGCTGTGGAAATCTGTTATCTACTTTGTGACAAATGTCTAGCTCATAAAATAGTCCTCTTTGCAATAAATCTGCTGCACAAAATATGATTAGCAGGTGCTAAGGGGACCATCTTACCTAATGATATTTTTTTAATCTGATATATTTTTAATTAGTTTCTTCATTGCATGTCGTAAATTTTATAGTGAGTTTTATGTTTAGTCTGCATATTGCATATGGCTTGCTGTATTGCAAGCTTAAAATGCGCTGCTACGTGTTTTTTTTATTGTTTCCGGATGACCAACGGCTACAATGAAATAAAGGGCACTAGAAAAATTGTGGATGCTCTGCACTTACCACCTCCGTTCTTGTAGCAGAGATAAGGGAATCTCCATACATTGCCCAGACCAATGATCTCTCCAGCCACAGACAGTAGAAACTCCACTTTGTTGGTCCACTGTCCTCTATCCTTGAGTTCATCCTTCCTCTCTCCTGGCTTTTCTTCTACTGCTGGCACAACCATAATCCCACTGGATTCCGCATCCCAAGGTCCTTTGCTTTCCATGGCTCTGAAGGGCAAGGGATGGCAGAGGGGAAGGCAGATCACATGACATGGGGAATTCTCATAGGATTCCTTCCAAGCTGTTTTGCTTTGCTTTGCTTTGTCCAAACAGTTTCTTATGTTCAAGGTGAGCATGAACAGTTTTCATCTAAGGGTGAATCTATTGAATCTGCCCTTTCCAAAATAACATGAGAACTAAAACACAGCCATCCTTCAAAATTCACACTTCTCCAAATTTTTAGATGCAATTCTCCAAACAATGTTTTTTTTTAATAAAAAATGCATATATTAGAGATGATGTGCATAAAAATAAATATATTCATGAAAACAACATCCAAAAGTGCATTATTTTAGGTGAAATTATCAGCAAAGAATGTGTACATTAGTTAAAACCACATGCAAAAATGTATTTATTCAGTGAAATTTGCACTAAAATGCTGGTGAATTTTCATGAGGATCTTTTTAAAAAACAACAACAACCTGAGGCCTGCTGGTATAGGGCAGTACACACATTTTATTTTATTTTATTTTATTTTATTATTTTATGCAATAATGTACAGAACTGAATTTAAGGTTGGAAAAATGAGAAATATAGACTACTGAAATTGCTACTTGAGGTGGACCTTTTTGGGGGAAATGATACAGGGTTGTATCTACTCTATTCATAGTGCACCCATTGAAATGAATAAACCTAAGTCATGTCCATGATTCCAATGGGTCTACTCCAGTTATGGCTTACATTGGATTCAATCCACAGCCCTCACTGGTCTAAAACCACTTCTTCACATCTATGTGAATCAGCAATGGCCAGAGTTTGAGAAAGGAAAGGAAAGGAAGGGAAGGGAAGGGAAGGGAAGGGAAGGGAAGGGAAGGGAAGGGAAGGGAACTAAAATTTAAAACTTTGAATGTAACTGTTTAACCAGAAGTAACGGATTCTATAATCCTTATCTAGCTGAACCATTCCTCAGAAGCTTTGCATCACTTCAGTCTAATTCGCAACAGCTTAGGCAAATATAGGCTTGCCCTGGTAGTAACCTTGAGAACTTTCATCTATCAGTAAAAGCAATAACAGTGAAAAGCAAGCTAATTTATATCTGTGAAGCCATTTTTGTATATGATTAAAAACCTGAAGAAAATTCATCATTGCAAATAAAAAAAAACCAGTGCACATCCTATTGCCTGCACAATTATAACACCCCAATATTTAATTCAATCCAAAGACTAAACTCAAATAGTGTGGTTTATATGTGCTATTTGAACTCAGTATTTTTGAATTTCAGTGATTCAAATTCTGAACTTATATTTTTAAAAATCCCAAATACCTAACCATAAGATAAATTGCAGTGAGACAAGATTTAAAAACTTCAGTTTCTCTTGACAACCCCAACAGCACCACCACAAGGCACACAATAACCCTTCCTACAAGGGACCATTTTTCATTCATTCCAGATATTTATATACCACTTTTTAGGCAGAACTCACAAGACACTTTGCGTAAGTTCCTTACAATGAGCACCTTTCTTTTTAAACTTTATATAAGGCAGCGGGGAGCCTGACTCCTGAAGTTGTTTCTGCTTCTCTCCTCAGGGCAAGATGCTCCCTCAGAAATCCCTGCGGCAGCAATTGTAGGGAGGGGCCGCCACAGGAAGCTGGATGGTGGCAGCGCACAAAACTATTTGTGTTTCTCCCCTTTTTCCCTCACTCCTGTTTCCTCTCCTCCATCCCAGGCCCTGCACCCTCCTCTCCAGTGTGGAGAGCCAGTGTGGTGTAGTGGTTAAGAGCGGTAGACTCGTAATCTGGTGAACCGGGTTCGCGTCTCTGCTCCTCCACATGCAGCTGCTGGGTGACCTTGGGCCAGTCACACTTCTCTGAAGTCTCCCAGCCCCACTCACCTCACAGAGTGTTTGTTGTGGGGGAGGAAGGGAAAGGAGAATGGTAGCCGCTTTGAGACTCCTTCGGGTAGTGATAAAGCAGGATATCAAATCCAAACTCTTCTTCTCCTCCTTGTCCTATCCCATATTGCCTTCCCATGTCTGTGCCTCGCATGTGTCAGCAACCTGATATGTTTGCTGTATAATGACCCTGACCCAATGAACCCTATTTTCACCTTGTCCTTTTTCACTGATGGCCTGCCACCTGCTGCGCTGAGGATCAGCTTCACTGTTTGCAAACACACACACACACACACACACACACACACACCACCCTGCTTCTCCAAGATCCTCAGATTGCTAAGAGAGTCATCTGCTGTATCCAGATCTGTTGCAAACATGCCATCTGGCTGATCAGCTAAGGAAAATGCCTGTTCAGCGCAGATGCCTCCTCCATCTCGTCAGAGCTCCATGGCTTGTCAAGCGAACGAAAGCCAATGCTTTGTAATGGAACCTGTTCCGAACTGTCACAGTCTTCACCGCATTCCAATTTGCGTCTGCCAAATGCAAATCATCAAGCAGAGCAATGCTTCGGACAACGCTTATTAGCAATGTCATTACGGGCAGACAGCAGAAGATCTAACTTCAATTTATTTGCTTATTAGGGATGAAAACAAAGCCTATCTCCATAGCCAACCTGTTTTTATAACTATTTACTTGCATTATGAGAACACTTGATCAGACACTTGTTCTGATGAAGCACAAACCTTGACGGTCTTACAGCGATGCGGAACAGAATCTTTTCTGCAGAATTCTTTTTTGTCCATTTCATAAGTTTGTTAGTAGAAATGAATGGATGCCAAGTGCAAATATAATATTAAGCCAACTTGGCAGTTTCAAAAGTTTTTGACTTTGTTTACTGCATATAAATGCAAGTAAAGCAAACGTGCTAAATTGGATCCCTCTCTAGGGCATCAGGAACATTTTTGGTGCAAACTACCTTATGGAGATTTGCACACTGAAAAATTTCCCCATTCAGAATTTTTCAGAAAATCCATACCACTGCAGAAATCAGAATTCAAAGTTCCTGCAACTTTCCCCAAAAGTACATACTTTGTATGTACAAAATTCAAGGTTTAATCACTTCTGCCAGAGAAATCCTGGAGAACAGCAGCCAGTAAGGGTAAACAGTGCTGGGCTAGATGAGGCTATTGGCCAAAATCTGTTATAAGTCAGCTTCCTATATCTTATTTTTTTAAAGGCAAGAGGAGAAAGGGGAGTTCTGTAGATTGATTTATCATTGCAAAATTCACAGACCACTATGAAATTGCTAAGAAGACTATTTTAAGCACTTCGTATAATGTGGCATGACGCTTGCAAAGCACTCCCAAGTCATATGTCCAGTATGATTAAAGCCTGAATTGTGTCTCTCTGTTTGTAGGATTCATCAGCGCCATTCCTTACTGGCGCCTCTACAGGGATGGACCTGGGTTTGCTGAGCTCTGTAGACAAGAATCGGAATTGGAATGGACAAACTGATGAAAATCCCTGCACAATCTACAACATGGGGAACCTCAAGCCAACTGGAGGTCAAATGTGGCCCTCAAGGCTTCTCTAACTGGCCCTCAGGACTCTCTCCAGCCCATACCCACTCCCCAGACTACACCTTTCCCCACCTCTGGTCTGTGCTTTGGTTCACCTTCTGCTGGTGCAGGAATAGGATCTTGCCTCTTGCATGCCTAGATGGAAAGGTAGGGATCCATGCGCCTGCAGGTGCATGTGTGCATGTGCAGTTCCTATATATATATATATATATATATATATATATATATAATTATTAAATTTTCTAATATACATTTCAAAATAACCATTTAAACAACCTTAAATCAATGACTTCCCTTCTTCTCTTTCCATGGTTCATTTTGCATATCATACATCCCTGCATATTTTACATGAACCAAACCATTCAGTAATCTATTGTTACATCTATCAAAACTTATATACACTGTTGAATTTATCTCAATGCTACCAGCGTTTTTAAATGAACACAATTTTCACCCATATATTCAGTAAACATTTTCCAGGCTTCTTTAAACTTACATTCTTCACGTTCTCCTATTCTACATGCTAAATCTGCAAGCTGCGCGTATTCCATCAGTTACCATTCTTCTTTGGTTGGGACCTTGCTCCTTTTCCATTCCCCCTTCATTTTATTTACTGCAAAAAGTCTGCAATTTCAGGAAAGTTGGCTGGTAACGCAGGACCTCCCATTCAACTATAATTGTGCAACCTGAGTTTGCTGGTTTGTATGCATCCCACAAGGGACGCGGGTGGCGCTGTGGGTTAAACCACAGAGCCTAGGGATTGCCGATCAGAAGGTCGGCGGTTCGAATCCCTGTGACGGGGTGAGCTCCCGTTGCTCAGTCCCTGCTCCTGCCAACCTAGCAGTTCGAAAGCACGTCAAAGTGCAAGTAGATAAATAGGTACCGCTCCAGCGGGAAGGTAAACGGCGTTTCCGTGCACTGCTCTGGTTCGCCAGAAGCGGCTTAGTCATGCTGGCTACATGACCTGGAAGCTGTACGCTGGCTCCCTCGGCCAGTAAAGCGAGATGAGCGCCCCAACCCTAGAGTCGGCCATGACTGGACCTAATGGTCAGGCGTCCCTTTACCTTTTATGCATCCCACCTGGAAATTGCAAGCCTGCAAGTGCCTCTAGTCGCACTCTTTCGCAGTATAGTGTGATGCATTTGTTTCTGTTTATTTTATAATTCTGTGTGTGTGTGTGTGTGTGTGTGTGTGTTCCTAAATCCGCATTTATAGGTATAAATTAGCATATGTAAAATTTATTCAAATCTGCCCCCTCTTTCATCCTTTTTTAAAAATGTGTTGCATTTCCTCACCTCCAGCAGCCATAGCACCACCATTCCAATCCAAATTGGGTCTCCCTCGGCTGTATAAATTTTTTTTTAAAGAGAGACAGCAGTCCATTCACAAAGTTTGTCCGTATAAGACAAGGGTATCAGGTTTACAATATAACAGTTTGAATGCAGTATATATTGCTGCCTTTAGACTAGACTCCTAAGGGCAGGACTCTGCATTCCCATTTCCAGAAATTTTGCAAAACACCTTTTCCCCCCAAGGATACTATGTATGGATACTATAAGAGCTAGTCTAGAAAGAATGACCATTTCCAGATTGGAAGGCAGGGGACTTTCCATTTTGAGTTTGCAGATTGCACTTTGGGATCCTTAATTAAAACTTCAATCCCATGCACACTTACCTGGGAGTAAGCAAACTCGGTAGGATTTACTTCTGAGTAAATATGCAGAGGATTGCACTGTAGCACGCTCATGCCTTCAGTTCCTGTTCACACATGTAGCAATAAAATCAACAAAGTCCCATAAAAGATATACCAACACAATGGAGATGACTATAAAGGATTCTCCTTCCTTGGAGATTTTAAAGCAGAGATTGGATGGACATCTGTCTTGAATGCTTTATTTGAAATTTCTGCATTGCAGGGGGTTGGACTAGATCACACCTGGGGTTCCCTTCCAAGTCTACGGTTCTATGATTCTATCAACAAGTTAGCAACCATTCTTATCCTAGCTCATCAAAGCCCAGAGCAAATACATTTTTGGCTGCTGTGGTCCTATACATACATGGGAGTAGGTCCCATCTAACTCAGTGAGGATTACTTCTAAACATAGATATGGCTTATAACACCAGGGTTCCCCACCACCAGCACCGCCACCTATTGCTTCATTAAAAGGGGAGGCTGCTTGGGATTCCTAAATGTTTGGTTTGGCACAGCCCTGTCTCAGATGATGTAGTGCGACTCATGCAAGACGCTGGTCGATTAATATACACAGAACAATAATTATACATACTTTATCAACCTTCTGAGAAAAATGCAAAACATAAACAAAGCCACAGAGACTTGCGAACTGCCCAACTTAAGATGAACTTATAATGTCTGGTTTCAATAGAATTTTCAAATGCTTAACTCAGTCTTTTAGATAAGTTCATGAAGATACCAGCAAAAGATAAGTTCGGTGTTATTCACAATACCGAGAGATGCTAGTGGAGTTGTAGATAGATGTTAATGAAGTTGTAGACAATAAAGTTGTAGACGACCGGGTGCCGGCATTTTGCGCCTGTTTCGCCCTGGCAGTCCAAGTAATCAAGAGGCCGCTGTTCGCCCCCAATGGGGCCCTTTTACTGGGGCCTTCAGGTACCACACTCCCAAGGTAGTTTTCCAGGTTTCTTCAGTAGTCTAATCTCAAAGTCTTGATATGTATATTGATATTCAGTCTTAAAGTGAATACTCTTTCTGGGCTTAAGCTTAAGAGACTGATTTGCTCAGACGATGGCATTGGTTGAGATGAGGGATCATCAACAGTGCCCTTTGGACTGCCCACAATTCCCTGTGGTGGGTGGGCTGTCCTGCTGCACACCTATGCAGTTGAGAGAGCCAATCTGCTAAGCAATCAAGACATTGCAGTTCATCCCAAGTGACTTTTGGCCAAGTTAATCTCTGCCTACATCTCTGTGGAAGCAACTCTCTTTGCCAGTGTTCAGAACAGGCCTGCCAAGCCAGGTTGAGGAACAGCCCCAGAGGTAAAGTCCAAGGTTTGACACCTTGTATCAGCAATTGCTAGCTGAAGGAGTGGTGCAACTGTGCTCACAGCAGCAATATTAAGGTCAATAGATAAGGAACTTCCTTTAGGAACTCTTTTAAATTATCTGCTGCAGGCTCACATACAGACAAATTGATATATGCAGCAATAAACCCCGCATGGGATGATGCACGGCTTGCTCAAGACATTTGGGAGCCTGAGGCAAACCACAGAATGGCATCCTCCTCTCCACCAGGGAAAAATGGGTGCATGAAAAGCTACATCAGGAAGAAGAAGAAGAGTTTGGATTTGATATCCCGCTTTATCACTACCCGAAAGAGTCTCAAAGCGGCTAACATTCTCCTTTCCCTTCCTCCCTCCCACAAAACACTCTGTGAGGTGAGTGAAGCTGAGAGACTTCAGAGAAGTGTGACTAGCTAAAGGTCACCCAGCAGCTGCACGTGGAGGAGCGGGGACGCGAACCCAGTTCACCAGATTACAAGTCCACTGCTTTTAACCACCACACTGGAACAGGAGGGGTGGGAAATAAAGATCTACATCAGGATCTGCTGCCCCATGGATCCTGCCGCCCAAGGCAGTTGCCTCACCTTGCCTCATGGGCGGGCCAGCACTGGGCTGATGTGTGCTCATTTGAGGACAAAAACATGGGCACAAACGTGTATGCTGATGTCGTGCTTGCACACCGCGAGGCATGCACAAACATTTCACTGATGTCACACAGCCCTGGGTCCCTTCTATCATGGAGGCAAGAGGTATGAATGAAGCAGTATCCCTGCCCCAAAACATTGGCAATTGCCAATGGTATTGCGTATGACCGCTCCAATAACATCATGAGACCAAATCATTACGGATGCGCAATAAAAAGAATATATCAAGGAGCCTAAATTTGTTTCACAGAGGTATTAGCCCGGCTCACACACACACACCAAGCACCAAACCATGTTTTCCCCAAGGTGCTTGTTTTCAGGGAAGCAATCTGATTTCTCAACCTCAGTGAAATGAAAACAAATTCTTGGAGTCTGGTCTGCTGTTTTCCATACATGTACACACACCACACACCACTGGGCCTTCAGTCTGCAGTGTTTCACAATTCATTTCCAGCCTGTGATTCATATTGCTTGACCCTGTCATGGCCTGTTCTTCCACACCCACATACAACTTCTTCATTGCCCTGTTCCTCTCCATTTCCATCACTAGTTTCTGCCCATTTTTCCAACTTTAAATTCAGTTCTCCACATTTCCACATGTGTGCGATTTTTTAAAGGGCCCTTGTGAATATTCACCAGCATTTTAAATGAGGATTTCTCCCAATATACACAATTTTGCAAAGCAATTTTCCTTACTATAACACATTTTTGCAGGTGTTTTCCACTGACATGTGCATTTTTACCCAAGTATACAGTATGCATTTTTTTGGTATGCATTACTTGGCTGCAGAACTGCACTGAAAATTCAGAGAAATGTGAATTTCAGAAGATGGCTCGATCTCAGTTTGCAAATCGTTTCAGAAAGTGAAATTTTGGTGGGTTCATCTTCAAATGGGAACTGAATCAGATTTCTAATCCATCCCTACTCCCCACACTATTTTCCTTAGGGCTCCCCAGTGGAAAGGAGTGTTAAAAGGGGGGCGGGGAATCCTGCTTAGAGTTCCCTCAAGGCCAATTCATTTTATCAGCTTGCAATCCTAGGCACACATGGAGCTGCACTTCCCAGAATCCCCTGGGAACAGGCATTGACTGTTAAATCACTCTGTAAATTGTAACTATGCATGTTGGGGAATAGGGGTCTCCTAACAACACTCACCACCCTTTACAAACTAGACCTCCCAGGATTCTTTGCAGGGGAGTCATGACTGTTTAAAGTGGCATGGTGCTGTTTTGAACGTATATTGCTGATGGGGCCAAAGCCCCACTGAACACAGAGGGGCTTAGGATTGCGCTGTTAGTCTACTCTCCCTGGGCCAAAGCATTGCTGTCTTCGGTACAATTTCCCATGTTGCATTGTGCTGCCTCTCAAGGCTTCTCCGACTGAAGCAGGGCACCAAAATCAGTGACAGGCAAAAGGAAAAGCCACTCACCCGAGGTCCCACAAACGCCTCCGTCTTGTTCCTGTTAGGTCACCGCAAACCAGCTGGGGAATGCCACAACATCAACAAAATATTAAGGAAAAAGGCAAATCCAGAGCCACTAAAGAGAGAGGGGGAGAGAGTTGGCTGAGCAAACAAACCCTTCTCTCTCCTCTTTCTCTCCTCCTCTTTTCCCTCCCCTTACATGAGATATTACAAGCGAATTATCACCAGAGTTCTCTTGTGGGTGGAGGGTTAGGGTGTGTATATGCATTTCTGAAGAGGGGGGAGAAAGGGCCCTCTCTCTCTCTCTCAGATTGCCTTATGATACTTCTCTTTATGAAGCAGGGAGAGGAGAAGGCGGGAGGGAGGCCAGCAGGCAGGCCAAAAATGTGGAGACCGTGATCGTTTCACAACACTGAGGGGGCGTTTTTCACACATGCGACCAGTGCCGTCATAAATGTGCTTGCTAGGAAGTTAACTCCGTGGGACTTGTGCCCAAGTAAAAAGGCATTGCAATTGGCTGTCAAAGAGGGAGGGAAGGAGGGAGGTAACAACTGGAACCATACATTTCTAGCATGTATAAAGCACATAGCTCTCCCCCTCAAAAAAATAATAATAATCCTGGGAACCATAGAGTGTTTTTTTTAAGGGTACTGGAAATTGTAGCTCTGTGGGGTGTAATCTACAGTCCCTGGGATTCTCTGGGGGAAGCCAGGTGCTGTGAATGTATTTCTTTAAGCAAGATTTCTGTACCACTTGATTGTAAAACACACAACTCTAAGTGTTTTGCAAAAATAAATGTATGGTGTGGGCATGACCTTGTGGGGGGTGTTCTTGTCACCATAATAATGCATCAGCAGTGGGTTCATGCTGCTTTAATTTGCTGTGCAATTCTTCCTGAATGCTACCACATTATTGCTGTTTGAACGGACAACGAAAGTGAGCCGCAAAGTGAGCCCGTCTTCTGCAACTATAGCATTGGATTTATCCATTTCATTTCTATTCTCCACTCTCCTGCCTCAAAAATGCTTGGGGTGACAGTGTTTTACCCTCACAACAACCCTGGAAGGCAGCCTAAACTGAGAGGCAGGGGCTGACCTAAGTTGAGTTGGGAAATAAATAAAATAAATGTTTGTTTGTTTGTTGAATAAACAGGATTTAAAAGTTATTAGCTTTGGTTAGATTGCGGAAGAAACAGCCCATCAAGTACATCCTGGCAACAATTTGGGAAACTTCATACAGGATACTTATTTATGAAAATTTGTAAATGGATACAGCGGTAGGGGGTGCAATCAAAGAGGCTTGTATCTTCACATGTGCTGGCATTGCGAGGAGGTATATAAGCACTGGGAGTTAATTTTCAAGGAATGAAATTTACAAAGCAAGAGATTGCTAAATGTATGGGAAGGGGAGAATGAAGGAATGTCACATAAATATCTAATTGGCTTTATGCAGCCAGAATGGAGATTGCTAAAAGCTGGGAAACTAATGTTGGACAACTGGCTGCAGAGACTAGGGCATGCAGCCAGGGCCATGAAACTAGCATTTAATGTAAGGGCTGGCAAGGGGACAGACCTCTGTGCTGCAAGTTTCTTAATTGTATGCCTTGCTTCCTCCAAGGAAATCAGGGCATTATTCATGGGTTCATCCTCCAAAACAATCCTGTTATAGTATCTTGGCCAAGAGTCATGGGTTGCCTAAGGTAATCCAGAGAATTGATGGTTGATCAGAGAGCTGAACCCAGATTTTCCCTGTTCCAAATCCCACAGCCTAGCCACTATACCACATCCAAATCAGGGCCAGGTTCTTTAAAAAGCAATTAGTCTCTAGTTCCCAGTGCATATTGCTAATCAGCAACACTCCAGAACGGCACAGTTAAGTTAAGCAAACAGAAGCTATGCTCTTTTTAAAACATCTGGCAATAAAGGCGCTCCCACGCCTTTCCGAATTGATAAACCCTTCATACAATATTCACATTATTTGCTATTGTACGTTTTGCACCACGCCCGGTTGCACCCACTTGACGCTTCTAACATTAGAGCACCTTCCCTGAACCACTGCCTTGAAATGCCCATAGATGTTATTAAAAGACATAAATAAGGAGGAGACTGGGTCAGTTTGCATGACCGGAAAAGTGGGGTGAGGGAACACAGCAGCTGAATGTTGAATGCCACAGCCTTTATTCCCAGTGGCCAGGCTGCTGAGAACTACATGGCAAGCAGGCTCTGGGTCCGACTTGTTTTCAATTAGTTTACCTAACAAATACAATTTCTCCTTTGACTACTATACATTCCTGATCTTGACTATGATATCTTATATTCCACTCTTCCCTCAGCTGTATTTTCATATGATACATCAGAGAAGAAATGAGAGCCCGTGTGGTGTAGTGGTTAAGAGCGGTAGACTCGTAATCTGGGGAACCAGGTTCGCTTCCCCGCTCCTCCACATGCAGCTGCTGGGTGACCTTGAGCTAGTCATACTTCTCTGAAGTCTCTCAGCCCCACTCACCTCACAGAGTGTTTGTTAGCCACTTTGGGACTCCTTCGGGTAGTGATAAAGCGGGATATCAAATCCAAACTCTTCTTCTTCTGGGCTTGAGGTTCTAAGGCAGCAGACCTTGAATACCAAATGGCAAATCACTTTTGAAACTAGGGGTACTTTCTCAATGAACAGTAGACCCATGTGCCATACCCTAAACCCTTTTAAAACCACACTAGGTACCTGATACTCTTTTTATATCTATATAAAAATTCCACCAAACCATATTACCCCATACAATAACATTTTCATTGAAATATGATTAGGCAGCCAGATGGTTTGCTTTTTTTAAAAAAAGCAATGTTGAATAGGCATCATTGCTTATGGCAGGGGTCTAGAGTAAAAATGCCAACGTTTTAAAGAAGCTAATTGTTTAAACAAGACTCTTTAAAGAGGCAATCTTCTGCTGCTGAAGGAATCGCAGCAGAGAGTCAAAAACTGAAGATTTGCATGAATGAGGAGATCCTATGACAAGGATTAGAAAACCTTTGTATTTGTAGGGAATACTATATGAAGTTCATTTGGGAATTTGCTATCCTTGCCACATGGCTACACAATCTATTAAAAAACTTTGTTGACAAAAAAAGTTCCAAAGTGCAATAATAGGGTTCAACGGACAGAAGTTTGTCGATCTGTAATCGAAAAGTTTAAAAGTCAGTTAGTGCTGCCACCTATATTGTTCTAGCCAAATTAGGAAATTTATAAAGTATCCTCTGAAGGGAGAGGCCCCAGTCACCTTTAGCTACAGAAGACAAAGCCCCAGCCCTGCCCCTTGGTTAAAACAGTTTCACTAATTACTAATTTCTGGGCACAATTCAAAGTGCTGGTCATGACTTATAAAACCCTATATGGTTGTATGAACCTGACGAGGCGGTAAGATCTTTGAGTGAGCACCTTCCCTCTGCTCCATCATCATCAGAAGAGAGAGCCTTTTCCATGGTTGCTCCCATATCACGGAATTCTCTCCCAATAATGGCTCACTTGGCTCCCTCTTTGTTATCCTTCCACCAACAGGCTAAGACCTTATTCCAAAAATTAAGGTATATACAATGCTGATCACTGGACCGCTGTCAGGGCAGGCTGTTTTTAATTGCTGGTTTTAAATGTGTTTGGGTGTATTTTAATTGTTGTTTTAAATGTGTTTGGGTGTATTTTAATTATTGTTTTAAACTAATTTGCTTTTATTACATTGCATTTTATAATGTTGCTTTTAAATGTATGCCACCATCTTGAAGGATCAGCATTTTCCTTCTCCTAGGTGCGCTACCTTCCCAAGTTGACAGGCCCACCTGCCCCTCACTTTCCTCTACAGCATGTGCAGAAACTGCTTTCTTGACTGTTGGACCCACTACTGATCTCATCCACTCAATCTCTCAGAGTCTCTCTTCAAATGCAAGGGAAGTTCCTAACTCACCAAGAGTTTGAGACCCATTGGCTATTCTCACCTGGTTTAGCCAGCTAGTTGAAGCCATTCCCATGATGTGAATGCTGTTGCGTGATGGCAGCTTCTAGGAGCCACAGGTGAGAGCTGAGTACAGGGTGTGGACCAAAAGTGGTCAAACTACCCCACAAGGAGTACACTGTGTCCCCCAACACCCCATACACCCCAATTTTTGCTTTATTTACAAACCACCATAGTATCAAAAGGGACGCGGGTGGTGCTGTGGGTTAAACCACAGAACTTAGGGCTTGCCAATCAGAAGGTCGGTGGTTCGAATCCTCTCGACAGGGTGAGCTCCCATTGCTCGGTCCCTGCTCCTGCCAACCTAGCAGTTCAAAAGCACGTCAAAGTGCAACCAGATAAATAGGTACCGCTCCGGCGGGAAGGTAAACGGCGTTTCCGTGCACAGCTCTGGTTCGCCAGAAGCGGCTTAGTCATGCTGGCCAAATGACCTGGAAGCTGTACGCCGGCTCCCTCGGCCAATAAAGCGAGATGAGTGCCGCAACCCCAAAGTCGGCCACGACTGGACCTAATGGTCAGGGGTCCCTTTACCTTTACCTTTTATAGTATCAAAAACTACATGCGTTCCCAGCATTTTTTACTGTCCCTATGCAAAATATCTCCATTTGGCCTGCTAACTGCACACCAGACATGGCAGAAGACTAATCTGCTGGGGCTGGTCCATGAGGGTGAATGGACCACTGCCCCACCAGCCTCAAGTCTGCCCTCAGCCATTTCCCACCTGCCTGCTTTTGTCTCTCCACCTACCAGCAGACCAGCTGTCTTCCTCCCTGACTGACACCACCACCCACTGCTGGACTAATCCCAATGTTTGGGATTCAGTTATTCTTCCATAACCTGTGTTGTGCTGCAGTCTCCTTCCTGTCTTACCAAATACTAAACCTAACAATGGGAACAAGCTACATCTCAGCAGTTTTCTTCTTCCGACAAGCCCTCTTCTTCCTCTATTCATCTCTTGCCAGCTGGCAGAGCCTCCTCTGTCTCCTATTCTGCTTGGCCCTTTTCTTCCTGAAACAGGTGCAGAGATTTTAATAGAACTGCTTGGGCTGACTCACGGCCCTCCCACCTGGTTTGTTAACACTGCGGATGTCTTTCTGAAAGATCCATTGGGAGATGTTCCAGGGAACTCCCTTCCTGTCGCACAAGCCTTGTGCTGGAGACAGAGAAAGCAGAAGTCCACACAGAGGTCAGCTCCAGGCCACCTATTAATTGAGAATTAATCTTGATTTGTTTGCAAAAGCTTATGGGGATGTATGTTATATAATGCTGGCTGTTCAGTGATCATTCATTCTGATTTGTTTCTGGGGAAGTTATGTGACCATGCACCAAGCAATTGTTATCCCACACAAGAGCTGTTCAACTGTGGATGGCCATCTGTCATGGATGCTATAGCTGAGATTCCTGCATTGCCCGGGATTGGACTTCCACCTGTGGTACTTCTGTGCTTGGTATACCCTTTTCCACTTCCTTGCTTCTTTGGCTTAGGTTTGCTCTTGTCAATCATCATGATCCTGGCCGGCAAGTTGTGGGTTTTGGAAAGACGCCGGACAAAATAACCAACCTCAATCTAGATGCAGTATTTGAGTTCTTATTTGTTCTCTATGTGCTTGACTGCATTCTGTCCCAAAGTCCTCCAGATAATATACACATGATTTGGATTTGATGTGCTGCCTCAGTTGCTAAGCACTTGGAACCCAGGTCTCTACCTCAGCACTTCCCAATCTGTGGCTCACCTGTGCAAGTGGGTTGCAGGCTCCATAAGTAAACCCAAAATAATTATTGGTTACAATCCTTAACTGGTATGATGAATATTACTTACAACTTTTGTTTTGTTGGCATATTATAGTGTTGTGTTGACATCTGCAGCTGAACTTTGGAAAGGCTCAAGTCTTACATTTTAAAATTTGGGAACCGCTCTCTGGCAGCTGACAGAAGATCCAGTGAGCATTTGCCATAAGGTGCTCATAGGAGTTAAGTAATTTTTTGCTTGGGTGCCTCAAGTCATGGTTATAAAATTGGCAAACCTGAAGTTAAAATGCATGAAGCAGGCAGCTGCTGAAGACCTAAGGTCCAAAATTCATGTGATAATAAATCAATGAGTCACCATACCAAGTAAATGTGGGCTTGTGGGTCATTACCCAATCACAGTCCCCTGATGTGCCCACCTGTATGATATGTGGATTTGTAAAGCACATTTGTTGCTTTTTAGACATTTCACACATTACTCTTTCAGCAAGAAATCTGTAAACAGCTAAAAATGTGTTGTGTGAAGGCATCTGGATACATGTCCTGTTATAGAGATTCTTTTTTTTTAAAAGATGTTTATTAAAATTTTCAAAGTTAATACAATAAAGATATAAAAAAATCAGAAAGAAAAAGGGGGGAAAATACAAAAAAAACAGAACAAAAAAAATACATAAAAATTAAAAACACATTAAGTTCACAATAATTTACTTTCATTGACATATTTTCCCGACCTCCTCATACCTCCCCTTTTTGTATTCCAATTCAAATTATTGATTCAGCAAATCCTTAACCATAATTCTTAACCTAATTCCACCTCTCTTTTTTTTCCCTATCCCTCAGAACATTACAGCTGAAAACCTCTTAAATTCCATCCAACATCATTCTAACATTCATTAATTTTACAATATTTCTGTAGATAATCCTTAAATTTCTTCCAATCTTCTTCCGCCGACTCTTCTCCCTGGTCACGGATTCTGCCAGTCATTTCTGCCAATCCCATGTAATCGATCATCTTCAACTGCCATTCTTCCAGAGTGGGCAAATCCTGTGTCTTCCAGTACTTTGCAATAAGTATTCTTGCTGCTGTTGTAGCATACATAAAAAAAGTTCTATCCTTCTTTGGCACCTGTTGGCCGACTATGCCTAGAAGAAAGGCCTCTGTTTTCTTCAGGAAGGTATATTTAAATACCTTTTTTAGTTCATTATAAATCATTTCCCAGAAAGCCTTAATCCTTGGGCACGTCCACCAAAGGTGAAAGAATATACCTTCACTTTCCTTACATTTCCAGCATTTTTTATCGGGCAAGTGATAAATTTTTGCCAGCTTGACTGGGGTCATGTACCACCTGTATATCATTTTCATGATATTCTCTCTTAAGGCATTACATGCCGTAAATTTCATACCTGTGGTCCACAACTGTTCCCAGTCAGCAAACATAATGTTATATCCTACAACTTGTGCCCATTTAATCATGGTTGATTTAACCGTCTCATCCTGAGTATTCCATTTCAGCAGCAAGTTATACATCTTTGACAAAATCTTAGTTTTAGGTTCTAACAGTTCTGTTTCCAATTTTGATTTTTCCACCTGGAAGCCGACTTTCCTATCCAAATTATATGCCTCCATTATCTGATAATAATGAAGCCAGTCTCGCACTTTGTTCTTTAATTTCTCAAAACTCTGCAATTTCAATCTATGACCTTCTTGTTCCAAAATTTCCCAATATTTCGGCCATTTGGCCTCCATATTGAGCTTTTTTTGTGCTTTCGCTTCCATTGGTGACAACCACCTTGGGGTTTTATTTTCCAATAAGTCCTTATATCTAATCCAAACATTAAACAACGCTCTCCTGACCATGTGATTTTTGAATGCTTTATGTGCTTTAACCTTGTCATACCACAAATATGCATGCCACCCAAATACATTGTTAAAACCTTCTAAATCTAGAATGTCTGTATTCTCAAGAAGTAGCCAGTCTTTCAGCCAGCAAAATGCTGCTGATTCATAATAGAGTTTAAAGTCTGGCAGGGCAAATCCACCCCTTTCCTTTGCATCCGTTAATATCTTAAATTTTATTCTAGGCTTCTTGCCCTGCCAGACAAATCTAGAAATATCTTTCTGCCACTTCTTGAAACAGTCCATCTTGTCCACAATTTGCAATGTTTGAAATAAAAACAACATTCTAGGCAATACATTCATCTTTATAGCTGCGATTCGGCCCAACAAGGAAAGCTTCAAATTTGACCAAATTTCTAAATCTTTTTTCACTTCCGTCCAACATTTTTCATAGTTATCTTTAAACAAGTTCCCATTTTTAGCTGTCATATTAATCCCCAAATATTTCACCTTCTTAACCACAGTCAGACCTGTTTCATTCTGGAACCTCTCTCTTTCAATCAGTGTTAGATTTTTAACACCTTAGTTTTTGCCTTATTCAGTTTAAATCCTGCCACCTGAACAAACTCTTGAATTAGTTCCAAAACCCTTTTAGTACTAGATTCTGGCTCCTGTAACGTTAAGACTAAGTCATCTGCAAAAGCTCTCAATTTGTATTGTTTGGCTCCGACCTGTATACCTTTAACTTCTAATCATGTTCAGCAGGACCTCCAGGACCGATATAAAAAGCAATGGGGGAATTGGGTGTCAGGGAACTGCCATCGCAGCCAGGAGTGGAGGAAGGGCTCCCAAGCGATGCCGGAGAAGGTCCCAGCAGGAAAGGAGGGGACTCAGCTACCGGGAAAGGAAATCAGCGTTACACCAGGGAGAAAGGCGGGCAGAGGCAGGCTTCGGAGAGTTGGCTCCAGGACTCTTCACCAGAGACTAGCGAGGAGAGTACGGGTCCTCCACTGCCCACACCCACCCTGCGCAGAAGACTTCCGCGCAGGGAGGCTAGGCGGAGACTATTCGTCAAGGAACTTTTATGTTGGAAGAAGTTCAGGAAGCGCCCACTGACGGATTCTGCCAGTGACTGAGACAGATGCAGAATCAGGACTGTCCAGCCAGGGAAAGGTTTATCCAGGCAACCTCGCCGAGAGTGGCGGCAACTTACACACGAGCAACCCCCAATTCCCATTACATTGGGCATCCCTGTCGTGTCCCTTTTTCAATCTTAAATTCTTCCGTGACCACGTTATTTACAATTAATTTGGCCTTTTGTTCAGAATATATTGCACCTATACCATTCTCAAAACCTTGACCCACCCCCATACCCTGTAAGTTCTTTTTCATAAAACTCCAAGAGATGTTGTCAAAAGCTTTCTCCGCATCCACAAATATCAAAACTGCTTTAGTGTTTATATTAACTTCTAACTTTTCCAAAATGTCAATTATGTTCCTCAAATTGTCCGATAGATGTCTTCCCGGAAGAAAGCCCGCTTGATCCTTATGGATCTCCTCCATCAATACTTTTTTCAGTCTCTTAGGCAGAATGTCAGCAAAAATTTTGTAATCCACATTTAATAAGGATATGGGACGGTAGTTCTTAAGTTGAGTCTTTTCAGTCTCTGTTTTCGGTATTAGTGTAATATAAGCCTCCTTCCACGACTCTGGTGCCCTTTTCCCTTCCAAAATTTCATTGCAGACTTCCTTCAGAGGTTGTAATAACCACTCTTTCAAAGATCTATAATATCTGGAGGTCAGCCCATCCGGTCCTGGAGACTTGCCTAGTTGCATATTTTGGATGGCACCTTCTATCTCCTGGTCAGATATTTTACAGTTCAACATTAGTTTACTTTCTTGTGAAATTTTTTGTAATCCATTTGTTTTCAAAAAACAGTCAATGTCCATTTCATTCTGTGGCCCTTGTGCATATAGTTGTTTGAAGTACTTCTGGAAGCAATTCCTAATCTCATTTGGGTTATGTATATCTTTCCCTTCTACTTCCAAGTTTGTGATGGTATTTAATTTTTGTCTTTTTTTCAATTGCCAAGCCAATAGCTTCCCACATTTATTCGCTGATTCAAATGTCTTCTGTTTCATTTGTTTAATTTTCCATTCTATTTCCTGATTCATCAATTCCATGTATTGTACTTGATAAAGTTTTATTTCTCTCAAAATCTCCGAAGACTTTGGCTTTACTCTCAGTTTTTTCTCCCCTTCTTTTATTTTCTCTAAAATTTTGTCTTTTTTCTCATTTTGACTTCTCTTCTTTATTGCATTCTGTTGTATCAGAAACCCTCTCATCACAGCTTTACTTGCGTCCCAGATTACTCTTTTTTCAACATCTGTTGACATATTTATTTCAAAATAATCTCTCAAAGTTTTTTGGGCCTTCATCTCTAAATAAGGTGTCATTCATCCTCCATCTGAAAGTGCCGGTTGATGTTTGCTTCATCTCCATCTTTACAGCATTATGGTCAGAGCAAGTTTTAGGGCAGATTTCCACTTTCTTTATCTTTGGTGCCATTCCTCTAGTAACCCAAATTTGGTCTATTCTAGTCCATGTCATCTTAGCCTCAGAGAAGAAAGTTCCCTCTCTCCCCAGGGGGTTCTTAATTCTCCAAATGTCAATCAAGTCCATATTGTCAGTTAGTTCAAAGAAAGTTTTTGGTAATCTACCATCTTTGGTGACTACCTGTTTTTGTGCCTTGTCCATATTAGTAGATACGACTCCATTCATGTCCCCCATCAGGATTATATTATAGTCCATATAGTCCAAAAGGATCTCATGCAACTTCTTAAAAAATTCGGATTTCCCCTCGTTCGGTGCATACAACCCTACAATCAGAAATTTCTCTCCTTGAAGTTGAATTTCAATTGCCAAATATCTTCCTTGTTCATCTTTAAAAATTAATTTCGGTAGTAGTTTCTCTTTCGCATATATCACCACTCCTCTCTTTTTAACCTTGTCCGACGAAATAAACTCTTGTCCCAATCTTTTATTGATAAGTATTTTCCTGTGTAGCCTCATTACATGTGTTTCCTGTAAACATATCAAGTCCAATTGTTCTTTTCTTAATACATGAAAAACACCTTTTCTCTTTCGAGGGGAATTACTGTTATAGAGATTCTAGGTGTTCATCTGTGACACAGCCAATGCCTGCTTGGGGAAGGTTGAATGAACAAGTGCTGCAGTCCATTATATTTAAGGATCAGCAAAGCCAGTTATCTTTCTGTGGCCTGACCCTAGACCTAGGTCACACACACCCCACACATTTAAAACACTGTCATGACGCTTCAAACAGTCATGACATTCCCCCAAAGTATTATGGGAGCTGTAGTTAAGGATGTTAACAATTGTTGGGTCTCTATTCCCCTCCCAGAGCTACAATTCTCAGAGTCATTTAACAGTAAACTCTCAGCACCCTTAACAGCTCCCAGAATTCCATGGGGTAAGCCATGACTGTTTAAAGTCATATTGTAGCGCTTTAAACGTGAATGGCGCCCTAAGCCTAGGCTTTTGTGGAGCTCTCTTTCCAATTTATTTTAGTTTATATGGAAACTACTTTTTTTTTCTCAAGAGTGGAGAAGAAATTTAGGTGGGGAAAGCTGCATCTCCATGAAAAGGAGACTGCCAAAGGATCCACTTGTCAAGATTATGCTATGTAAGCTGAAAGTCAGAGAAGGGATTTGTTACTCAAAGGCTGGGGAAACAAGCAAACAGATGCTGGCTGCTTTAAGGTTTCCATGCTGTTGCCTGAAATCTGGGGAAGAGATACCACCAATGATTTTAGGGCTCAACTGCTCCGAGATTTTCCAAAGGCACAGCGGTGCACTTGATGGCCTTTGAAAGCCCCTGCAGTACAATATGTACACAGAGATGGCAACCAATGGTGCGGCTGGTTACCTCTCTATGCCTGGCACAATTTAAACCACAGAAAGGACCAGGCAGGTGGCTGGCATCAGCTCTGCAATGTCCACGATCAGTTTCCAAAGTGTGCACAGAGGCTTCTTAAATGAGGGACTTTTCATCTGCAGCTTCTGTAGCTCTGGTTTCACCAATAATAATAATAATTTATTATTTATACCTCGCCCATCTGGCTGGGTCCCCCCAGCCACTCTGGGCAGCTTCCAACAAAACACTAAAATACAATAACCTATTAAACATTAAAAGCTTCCCTAAACAGGGCTGCCTTTAGATGTCTTCTAAAAGTTTGGTAGTTATTTTTCTCTTTGACATCTGGTGGGAGGTCATTCCACAGGGCGGGCGCCACTACCGAGAAGGCCCTCTGCCTGGTTCCCTGTAACTTGGCTTCTAGCAGTGAGGGAACCGCCAGAAGGCCCTCGGCGCTGGACCTCCATCGGGCAAAACGATGGAGGTGGAGAAGCTCCTTCAGGTATACTGGGCTGAGGCCACTTAGGGCTTTAAAAGTCAGCACCAACACTTTGAATTGTGCTCGGAAACGTACTGGGAGCCAGTGTATGTCTTTCAAGACCGGTGTTATATGGTCTCAGCGACCGCTCCCAGTCACCAGTCTAGCTGCTGCATTCTGGATTAGTTGTAGTTTCCGGGTCACCTTCAAAGGTAGCCCCACATAGAGCACATTGCAGTAGTCCAAGCGGGAGATAACCAGAGCATGCACCACTCTGGCGAGACAGTCTGCGGGCAGGTAGGGTCTCAGCCTGCGTACCAAATGGAGCTGATAAACAGCTGTCCTGGACAATAAACAGCTGTCCAAGCCAGTTCCGTAACATGGAGCAGCCCATCCTTTTCTAAACTTTGAGCCATTTGTAACATAACACTCCTATGCCCAAGTCATGAACCAGGCCAGCAAGGTATTCCATTTGGACACCTAAAATCACCCTCCATATCCAACTGCAAAATGAAAACATTTCTTCTCTCTTTTTTTGCAGTTTTAGAATTCTGCCTGGCAATCGAACATTTAGGGTAAAGCCCTCTGAACAGCAGGAAGTCTGCAGTCCTTATAGATAATGCAGAAGGCTCCATCATTTATTTACTTGGAGTATTTCTGAATTGCCTTCCTGCCAAGGAACCCCTTGTGTGCTGCGGTGCATCTCAAGAGGCATGGGAGAAGTCTCCCCAAAACACAGGGGAGATGCAGCATTGAAAACCCTTGTGCTGAGGCAGCTCCTCCTGGCATCATACACACTGTGGCAGCTCTTCTGTGTCACCAAGATTGTCTTAGGCAGGGAACCAAAACAGCAGCACTGTCTGACAGATGAGAAGATTCCTGCTAGATCATTAATCACTCCCTCTAATAGCAAACCAAGATGATGAGTGCTGACAAAAAATAGGGCTAGAATGAGACCTCTGAGAAAGAGGGAGGCATTCACTTACACAGGGGAGCAGACGTTTGCAGATGTAGAAACAAAACTTTTTTAAAAAAAAACAACACCACTATTGGGGCCAAAAACCAAAGGAACCTCAACACACACAGGGAGAAGTAAAATAGAAAACGGGAGGGAACAGAGAATGTTCAGCTTGAGCTCCTCACACTTTTTGCAAGTTGGCAGGAAGCCTGAACAGGAGAACATCCTGACATTGAGGTGCACTGTCCTACATGGTGCAGGTCCTACATGTGCAAACACACCATTCCTTGAAGGTAAGGTGGGTGTTGCACCTCACCTTGGGCAAAACCATACTCAAAAACGCATTACAGAGCAGCTAAAAAAGCACCAAATGTTGCTAAACTACAATTCCCATCACCCCTGGCTATTGGCCGTGCTTGCTAGGGATGATGGAAGCTGTAGTTTAGCAATACCTGGGGGGTGCAAAGGCTCCCCACTCATATAATAAAACACCACTTGCCAGTTTTAAGTTATATTTCTGTATGTACCATCCATTCATTGACTGGATTCATCCCATCTGATTAATCCTACCCAATCAGACACCATGGGAGCTATAGTGACTGGGCACCCAGGAAAGCTGGGTTCCCCAAGGGTTGCTGTTGTTGTTGGCAACTGTCTGTCTCGAGAGACAATGGAGTGCGCCTCCAGGGAATAAGTCAAACCAATGGAGAATCACAGCGCTGATTGATTTTGCTGCATTAGCAGCAGTGAAATCACCTCTCTGAGGCACAAGCCTGGGCAGTGTGTATGGAGGTCCTGGGCTACTCAGAGAAGAAGACCCTCTTTCAGCCTCACTAATGTGGTCCAAAAGGAAAGCAGAGCAATATGCTTGGCACCAGCCTGGCTGCAGGAATTGCTGGAAGAAGGTGAACAGGGCACCATTCAACCATGTTAGGGACTCCACTCCAGATTTGGGTAGTAGTAGTAATAATAATAATAATAATAATAATAATAATAATAATAATAATAATTTATAATTTATACCCCGCCCATCTGGCTGGGCCTCCCCAGCCACTCTGGGCGGCTTCCATAGAAACCAAAAATACAGTAAAATATCACACGTTAAAAACTTCCCTGAACAGGGCTGCCTTAAGATGTCTTCTGAATGTCAGGTAGTTGTTTATCGCTTTGACATCTGCTGGAAGGGCGTTCCACAGGGCGGGCGCCACTACCGAGAAGGCCCTCTGCCTGGTTCCCTGTAGCTTTGCTTCTCGCAATGAGGGAACCGCCAGAAGGCCCTCAGCGCTGGACCTCAGCATCCGGGCAGAACGATGGGGGCGGAGACGCTCCTTCAGGTATACTGGACCGAGACCGTTTAGGGCTTTAAAGGTCAGCACTTCAACACTTTGAATTGTGCTTGGAAATGTACTGGGAGCCAGTGTAGGTCACCTTCAAAGGTAGCCCCACGTAGAGTGCATTGCAGTAGTCCAAGCGGGAGATAACCAGAGCATGCACCACTCTGGCGAGACAGTCCGCAGGCAGATAGGGTCTCAGCCTACATACCAGATGGAGCTGGTAAACAGGTGCCCTGGACACAGATTTGACCTGTGCCTCCATGGACAGCTGTGAGTCCAAAATGACTCCCAGGCTGCGCACCTGGTCCTTCAGGGGCACAGTTACCCCATTCAGGACCAGGGAATCCTCCACACCTGCCCGCCTCCTGTCCCCCAAAAACAGTACTTCTGTCTTGTCAGGATTCAACCTCAATCTGTTAGCCGCCATCCGTCCTCCAACCGCCTCCAGACACTCACACAGGACCTTCACCGCCTTCACTGGTTCTGATTTAAAAGAGAGGTAGAGCTGGGTAGGATTTACTCAGCCTTTTCTTCTCCTGAATATGTCCTGCAAGGCAGTGGGTATAGATTTTTCCTCAGGGTTTACTCCCAAAGCCTTTCTCGTGAATGAGCTCCCCAAGGGTACTCAGCAATCATAGAGTCATTTTTTTAAAAGAACCCTTAGGATGATGCTTTGGGATCAGGAAATACAGTACATGCCATGGGCATATTTTGGACTCTCTGCAGTGTACAGGAATCCTGTTGCTGCAAAAGACTCAGCATCACCCTTGAATCCAACTGTTTAAAGTTCATTTAAATTGCTTTTCCCAAATTCCAATCCGATTGCTGTGCAGGGCACTCAGATCACCAAAAGGAGCTAAAGTACTGGGGACACCTTGTGGCTGCTAGAATGAAGTTTATAATTTTATTTAAAATGCAATCCCAGTTGCTGCTGCTGCTGTGAGAGATTGCTTAGGGATATCACCCACAAAGCTAATCAGTAAGACATCATGGGAGCTATATGTACTCAAATGGTCATTTATTTATTTTGGCCTGGTAGGAACATAGCAAGCTGCCTTATATACCAAGTCAGAGCCTTGGTATGGTGTTGTTCAGAACTGTCTACACTGACAGGCAGTGGAGCTCCAGGGGTTCAGATAGGGGGCATTCCTAGCCATACCTGGAGGTGCCAAGAGGTTGAACCTGCATGCAAAACAGATGCTCTGCAATGGACTTTTCTGGTAAATAAAACTCCCCACTGGTACTATAGGGGTGTGGGGATATGGTTTGTTTGTTTTTTGGGGTTGTTGTTTTTTGCAGAAGTCCTCTGATTTACAATACATTCTAGTTCTTTGTCCCTCATTGTTTAAATAATAATAATCAAATGGCCAAAAGCAAAGGCCTCTGTAAACCACTGCTCTAGACCTAGGCAAGTTCATGCGAGCCTTCCGTACCTATAAGATCCCAGGTGTAGCTCACCTTTACTGTGTTCAAGTGCTGAGCTGAAGTAATGCTGAATTGTAAGTGCCAAAACCTTCTCCCGCTATTTTCCTATTTTTCAATCAATTAATTTTAAACCAACTGCATTCAAAAGTTAACATAATTTCGGTGAAATTTTCACAGGGCGGGGGGAATGCAGAGTCTTTCGTCACACATTTTTGAGATGTTTGAAGCTTGCCTGAAAGCAGGGACGTCTTAACTGTTGTCTCTGGTGGCGCATGGCGCCACAGCACTGGGCTCCCAGGGGTGCCGAGCGGGCCTTTTCAATGCGGCTGTGCGTGAGTTCGGGGCCAAGCGAGGCACTGAAGCAGCCTCCTGGCTCCTCCCTGCGTGCCTGGGATTGGCATAGGGCTGTCAAGGAGCCGGGCTGGGAGAGGCTTTCTCCAGCTTCCAGCGAGGCTCCGAGTCCCCGCCCTGCCCCAAAAGGAGGAGGAGACGAAGGTGGCTGCGGGTGGGGGTGAGCCAAGGACTGCATCCCTCCCAGCCCCACGTCCCCTTTTGCTGCCTTCTGGGCAGCTCCCACGGCGTCCCTATGGCCAGTGCCAAGAGACTTCCTCCGTTGCTGTGCCTGCCCCCACCTGCTGCTTGGCAAGAGGGAGTTTTAATAGTTGGGTATGTGGTGGGGAGAGGGATGCGGGTGGCACTGTGGGTTAAACCACTGAGCCTAGGACTTGCCGAATGGAAGGTCAGCGGTTTGAATCCCCGCAACGGGGTGAGCTCCCGTTGCTCGGTCCCTGCTCCTACCAACCTAGCAGTTCGAAAGCACGTCAAAGTGCAAGTAGATAAATAGGTACCACTCCAGCGGGAAGGTAAACGGTGTTTCCGTGTGCTGCTCTGGTTTGCGAGAAGCGGCTTAGTCATGCTGGCCACATGACCCGGAAGCTGTACGCCAGCTCCCTCGGCCAGTAAAGCAAGATGAGCGCCACAACCCCAGAGCCATCCGCGACTGAACCTAATGGTCAGGAGTCCCTTTACCTTTACCTTTATATGGTGGGGTATGATTTCTATTGAGTGCAGCTGATAAGGGTCCCCTGCTCTCCCCTCCCCACAAAATTAAAAGGGGCGGGGTTGGGGGAGCTGTTTCTATGATGTGGGCTGGATGAAGCATTGTAGTTTGTGCGTCACCAGCCATCTGTCTCCACCCTTCACCCCTTGCCAACCACTTTTATATTCCGTATTTCTGATCTTGCAACGCAGCCTTGCGATTTCATTTTGCAAAGGTCACCTTCCTGGGGCAGGTGATAATTAAAAGCAATATAAAGGTATCATTTCTGCAGCAATGATAATCCTACGTAAATGCACCTGAGAGGAAGCCCCATTGTATACAGTGTCAGATTTACTTCTGAGTAGTGCTGCAGGAAGGCATAGGATATGGGAGGGGATGTCTGTCTCTCTTCTCTCACTGCTACCTCTCTCCCCCTCCACCCACTTCCAGTTTCATCTATTTATGCTAGTTGGAAGAAAGCTGGTGCAAAACATGACAGTGTAAAGGGACAAAAAGGGGCATGTGGATGGTGGGAAGTGGGATTATTATTTATTATTATTATTATTATTATTATTATTATTATTATTATTATTATTATTAATGTACTGCCCTATACCCCAAGTCTCGGGGCGCTTCACTGAATAAAATCAAAATATAAAACCACAAAATACATAATCAAAATATAAACAACAGCCCTAATAACCTCCCACTCCCAAAACCACATTTTAAAAGGGCAGAGGATCATCACAACATTTAAAGTAAGACAATTAACAGAGCCACTAGTTGGAAAGACCATGATCTCAGAAATTTCAGCAGGAGTATTTATTGGCAACCAAATTGGCTGGGTGCTTTTCTGGTATAGTTAAGCTGCAGCCTAACTGTTTACTGGTTCTTTGTTTATGTTAAGCGTAGTGTCAGCTCCCTAAAAAAAGGTCAACAACTCAGGGGAACCTTTCCTTTAAAAGGTCAACAACTTTGGGGTCGTCGTCCCCCCCTTTAAAAAGGTCAATTCTTGGAAACGGGGAGGGGGGGCACTGGAGGGATCTTTGCACCACGGCGCCGGATATGCTTAAGACGGCCCTGCCTGCAAGTGTTCTTTCATTCTACAAGTCATTTCATCAGTGGCCTGCACTGTGCAGTCTTCCTTGCTGCAGATGCTTAGAAAGTTGAGGTAATTGTAATCTTAATTTTAGCATTTTAACTTTTGTATGTTTCTTGCTTCTGTTTTATCTTTTCTAAACCAATTTGTGATATATACTTTTACAATCAAGTGGTGTATTATGCAGGAATAGAATAGAATAGAATAGAATAGAATAGAATAGAATAGAATAGAATAGAACTTGCTAGAGCTGGAAAACCAGTGAAATAAGATGTATGAAATCATACATGGAATCTGTGGGGTTTACAGCCAAATCACAAGTGCATGTTTTGCTAGAACCCTCTGTGTGAGGACACTTCCTTTGCCTTCTCAGTGCAATTCTGTAACAAATGTGATAATCCCTTACACTTCCTTCTGCCTCTAAGGAGACTCTCTCTTTACACCATGCTCCCAAGCTAAGCAGACATGTGTCTGGGGTTTCAAGTGTACGCACACACACGCATGCGCATGCACACACACACACACCCTATTCTGAGACTACCAACTTTTATATTACGGTAACTTAGAAGTATTTTTCTGCACACTACTTTGATGCATTTGCTGCCTTCATTGAAATGTAAGTAAAACCTTTTGCTTATCTTACTGAAAATGTCTGGTTCATTCTCTGCAATGGGGGTGAAGAGAGGAAGGTCAGTAGATCACAAATAAAAGGGGATAAAACAGTATAATTTTGTAATTCTTAAGCTTCAGCATACTGTAAAACATATAAGTGTTTTTGCTCAGCTACAGAGGCTGCGCAGCCATGTCTCCCACACGTGTGTATAGGAGGTTTAAATTTTAATCTACAGATTTAATCCTCAATCCATCTCCCTCAAAGAATCTAGGACTTTTTACAATGTTCCATCAATATGCTGGACTGCTGCCCAAATAATTGTTAGTATTCCACACTACAGCACCTCAGCACCTCCTTCTTCATCATGTGATGCAGTTTCATCAGTCTGCAGCTTGCCAACCTATACTGAATAATGGACAAATAATGAAGTCAGTGAATAATGAACTGCTGAATAACAAATGTCTTCATGCCTGGACTACAAAAGAAAAATGATTTCTTTCAAAAAAAAAATTGTGGCAACAAATACTTGCAGGATTTCTGTTTAAAAAAAAAAGCTGGCCATCATTTTCAGCAAAAACATTTGCTTTGAATATTTGAACAGCATTGCTATATAATTAATCTTTCCCCTTCCATGGGCCACCAGACAGCCACTATTCTGCTCAGAAGCCACAGCAACAGCTCAAAAAGGAATCCTGCATGTAGGAAGACACCCTTACTGCCATTAACAAAGAAGATGTTCCATGCCCTTGCTTGTGCTCATTGCGATTAGGGATGGGCGTATATGTTGATTTCGCCTTCTATTTTTTCCAGTCTCATTTTCGGTTCTCCACGTTTACAATAGATATAAAGTAAAGGTAAAGGGACCCCTGAACATTAGGTCCAGTCGTGGCTGACTCTGGGATTGCGGCGCTCATCTCGCTTTACTGGCTGAGGGAGCCGGCGTACAGCTTCCGGGTCATGTGGCCAGCATGACTAAGCCACTTCTGGTGAACCAGAGCAGCGCATGGAAACGCCGTTTACCTTCCCAGTGGAGCAGTCCCTATTTATCTACTTGCACTTTGACGTGCTTTCGAACTGCTAGGTTGGCAGGAGCAGGGACCGAGCAATGGGAGCTCACCCCGTTGCGGGGATTCGAACCGCCGACCTTCTGATCAGCAAGTCCTAGGCTCTCTGGTTTAACCCACAGCACCACCCACATTCCTACAATAGATATAAATCCTCCCTAAAATTTTATGAGCATTTTAGTGGGAATTTACCCTAATATGCACAGGTTTGTGTGCAATTTTGCATCTAGGAGTGGTGGTGATAGAAGCTAATAGTGTTCTTTAAAATGAGTAACGAAAGTCCCAATAGGTAAGCAAGAGAAGGAACAGGGATTACCAAATGTTATGGAAGGAAAGACATTATGCAGAAAACATCTTTGCTTATGGATGTGGTGAGATCATTTGGAGAGTCAGGTGTTCTAGTTTGCAAACTTTGCCTCAGAAGCTAAACGTCCGGCGCTGCTTCTGATTGGCTGCAAGACACTCCTGCAGCCAATCGGAAGCCACACCTTGGTTTCCGAATATCTCGGAAGTCAAATGGACTTCCAGAACACATTCTGTTCGAAAACGAAGGTACGACTGTAATAGTAATAATTGCAGCAGCTGTTGGGGGTCAGAAGAAGTGGGACCATTGGATTTTTTAAAATCACACCTCCCTGCCATGGTTATGATGACTGCTTCCACCTCCCAAAGAGCTACTTTCAGCCCATGAGGAAGGGAGCTCCTGTTGATGCTGTACACAGTTTGGGCCTTAAAGAAAAAAGGGTAAGGGGACAAAATCCTATTGCAACAAGGTAAAAGGTCAATAGTGGAATACTGTACTTCTGTCCCAAGCCATATGTCCCTACAAGTTGGAAATGGAGCAGGAGCTAAGCCTTGAGCAGATCACCACCCACTTTAATAGACAATAATGCACATCACAAATATGTGGAAAGAACAATGATTTTATAGATGGAATGGGAAGCTCCCTAAAACCCATGCAAGATAAAATGCTTCTGTGACGGTGTTAAGTATTTCCATCCCAGGCTTCTGTCCTTCCAGTCCCACTCCTGGAAGATCTCACAGGAGGAACATTTTGGTTTGAACCATCTCCTGTGGTTGTGCCCCCAGAGAAAAGACAAAGCTGAATCAGCTTCCACCACAACGTCTTGGGAGAACTCTCTTTCCCTAGCAGCCACCACGGATCCTTCGGAAGGGGGGAAGGGGAAATCAGCTCCTGGGTCCCTCTCTCCTTGGCCACAGGCAAAGTCCAGGATTGTCCAATGCAGAAGGGGCTTGCTTCCCTCTAACAGTGAGAATCCAACTCAGTCAGCATCAGGAGCCTTGTTTTGGAGGCTGGAAAAGATTGTCTTGGGCACATGCCTTGGGGCAAGTCTTCATCTGGACAGACAAGTTGATGGAATCTCTGAAAAACAAAGTGGGTGGGAAGAGAAAATGGAAGGAAGATTATTCCTCTAAGCCAGGGGTCAGCAAACTTTCTCAGCAGGGGGCCGGTCTACTGTCCCTCAGACCTTGTTGGGGGCCGGACTATATTTTGGAAAAAAATAATGAACAAATTCCTATGCCCCACAAATAACCCAGAGATGCATTTTAAATAAAAGGACAAATTATACTCATGTAAAAACACACTGATTCCCGGACCGTCCACGGGCCAGATTTAGAAGGTGATTGGTCCGGATCCGGCCCCCAGGCCTTAGTTTGCCTACCCATGATCTAAGCAATCAAAGCGCCACTCTGTACACACACACACACACACACACACACACACTAGAAGCTGCTCTATCCTAAGTCAGGCTACTGGTCAATCGAGATCAGGGTTTCCTGAGTTCATTAACCCCCTGATAAGCTTATAAAGTTGTCACCAACTCCAAATTCTTCTCCAACTTTTTATTGTTATTATTTTATAATTCAGAAGAAACAAAAAAGCCCTCTTCTTCCTCCAGCCTCCCCCTGCCCTGCAGAAATTAAAAGTAAAGCAATTAAAAAGTAAAACAAGTGAAAATTGGCATTTTTATCAAATAAAAGTATTGTTTCCAAAGGACTCTGTGTGGTGGCAGGGTTCTGTGCCCATGCTCATTCAGTGTCGCATAGGTGATAAAGTCATGTCAAATAGTGGGGAGGAGCCCTTTGGATTTTTTGCCCAATCTCCTTTCCTGCACATACGCTGTTAGTTTGTCTATATCAGGTCCCATAACTGAGAACACCCATTCCAAATTATTAGGAATGGTACTGAAATAAAGTCAGGAAATATCAACATATAATCAACATTTATTAATCAATCAATCACCATTACTAGGAATCATAACATGTAGAAAAGAAGAAATAAAACAAAGCAGCATGGGCTGAGAATACTGTTGTATTGTGTGATTTAATACTGAATAAGGCTTTTGAAACTTGCTATGAATTATTTGGGGGGTAGAGAAAGAAACTTGAAATGGCTCTAAGAAGGCACAGGTCCAACTATAGGGGGGTGGCAATCACCCCACACGGCATTCATGATACTGCAACTTCTTCAATAGCTCTGAATAGTGGAGAACAAATTTAAAATATCACACAGGAAATACATGAAGTGTTTTGTCTGGAAGTCAATAAGCAGAGGAGGAGGGGAAGGAAGGGAGCCAGAGAGCACTGCAAAGCGAAGCTCTCAAATGGTGACATTTTAAAAATGCTGTGCAGTCAATAACAAGCTCACAGGAAGGCAGTTTTCATCTGCCTAGCCCTCGAGCCAAGCTGAGCTCGATAAAGCCGCGAACTCTCACCAGTAACTGAATGATCCTTGGCAAAAATTAGTGCAATGTCCCCGTTAATTACTTTTGCAACACAACAAGCCTGCCTCCAAAGTGCATCACGTCAATAGCCTCCCTCGCCCAAGCAGCCTCTCAAAGTCCAGTTCTTAAACACAACAGCAACAACCTCACCTCTCTCAGGGAGCCCTTGATGGTGGAAAGTTTATAGACAATCCAGAGCGGGATGCAGATCATGGATGAGAGTCCCAGCAGCCAGCCCACCGTGTCTCCCCACCATGGGTACACGTATTTCTTGTTGTATGTCAGTGGGGTGTATTTAATGAGAGAAAAGAGAAATGTAGCCTGGGGAGAGGAGAGGAGGAAGGGTTAAGCACACCATCCATCACTAAGTCATGTTGCTCACTTTATGGCCAGAGCAAAATGGCCTGTGACACAATGAGAACCTCCCTGACCAAGATTTCTGAGTTCTGGCCAAGGAAATACTTCTCCCGATGACCCAACACACACACACACAAAATGCATACACACACGCACAGTAGGAGAGGTAGGCAATGTGGTTAGTTTCCAGATGTTGTTGAACCACCGCTGGCTGGGGAAGAAGAGTCTCAGAGCCCAACCATATCTTGTTGGCTACACGCAGCATATAGATACCATCAGGGCTGAATTAGGTGAGATGTGCAGGGGCAGCCCAATATGTTTTGCTCCGTGAGGCAAAGCAGAAAGCGCCACTCCCCACTTCCCCACTCATAATATTCATGGCTGGCCAAGCTATTTTGGCATCTGAGGCAAAAAATAATAATCTCACAGACACCTCTCCCATAGCAGCAGATGTATCATTATCACCATCCATTAAATAATGAAGCATTTGCTGCCGTTTCTTGACACCCAAAAATTAGCTGCCTGGCACCCAAAAATTAGCTGGAACTCTGCCCAATAGTATAGGCTGGCCTTGGTGATCCACAATCAAATATCTTCCCAGGCCCGTTGTCAGGGGTTAGTGTAGTCAGGCACTGAATGAGGCCCCTGGAGCTCAGAAGGGCCCATTTTCTTCTGGTGAGTGGCAGCACTTTTGATTCCGATCTGCTACAGTCACCTGCCATGGCCAATTACCCACAATGCAATATTTGACCACACATTGCATTTTGGGTAACAGAACCTGTCTATCAACTTCTGCCCCATTTATTACCCACCTCCATCAGAATTAAACTATCATAGGACTTCCGGGTTGGCGCCTCCGGCAATGGCGGAGCTCCTCCGATCGGGAGGAACTTGCTCCGTGAAAAGCAGGGTCTGACCGCCACGGCGAAGGCGGAGACCCATTGAAATCACAAGCGGGAGAAGCTTGTGAACCTGGGATTCGGCTGGCACCTTTTGCGCCTCCCCTACTCGCGGGGAAACCCAGTTTCACGGATCCGGAGCGACGTGGGGTGAGTGGCGCGGTGCTTCAAATTGACTGCTTCTTTCACAGAGTGAAGCCGCATTGCTGTTGCCGGAGAGCGCTGACTCTTTCCTGTGGACAATTGGATTTTAAACAACTACCTGTGAGTAGAACGGAAAATTGGATTGGAAAATTGAAAATACCTTAATTTGGCACCGAAACGGGGAAGGTCTTAAACAGGAAGTCTGCCTTCCCCTTTTGTAAATAGACTGAAGCAAAGACGTTATAAGCTAAAGTCTTTGAAAGCTTTTGGCAAAGGATTAAATTTTCATCGGTTAAAATTACAAAAAAACCCTTGGAAGCAGGAGAAGAGGGGGGAAATTTTGGACTTAGTGAGCCTGCAGGAGAGAGTGAAAAATCAAATTACCACTGCTCCGAACCTGGAAAAGGGCTGCCAGAAAGAGTGAAGTTTAGGGAGAGTTCATTGACTGTGAACAAAACATTTTTGACAGCTAGTTAAATAAGAGAAAGATACTGTTTCCATTGTCCTCTTCTGCGTTTAAAAAGGAGGAAAAGTAACTGGAAATTGAAACTATTTTTATGGCTTGAATTGTGTCTGAAAGGATTGATACAAGTGGAGACTGTTTCCCTCTAGAGGGAGTCTTTGAAACTGTCACAGGAGTGCAACTGGGGAATCACCAGCTGCAAGATAAGTAATTGTGAGAACCAGAGATTGACCTTGGACCACTCAAAATGTTGACAGGAGAAGCCATTGTGACGGTATTATGCAAGATAAGCTACTCGCTGGAACAGCTTCATAAGAAGACGGATGACATGTCTTTTAAAATTGACAACTTGGATCAAAAAGTGACTAATTGGAGTCAAAAAGTGAGCACCAACACAGAAATAATTCAGGACTTGGTACAAGAATCTACTTTGGCAGGACAAATTGTGGAGGAGAAAGAGAAAGCTGTGGTTGTTGAGACTAAAGTAATACAAGCGGGATCCTCAGTCTTACAGAAGCAAATTGAGGATTACAAGTTGAGGCCTTCTATGATTGAATCTAGAAAAAGCCAGATTTTGAGGATTGGATCCCGGCTTGGACGGAAGAAGGAAAGTTGGAAAGATCCCTCTATGCAGGGATTAACTGACTTTTGGGACATGGACTTGGGTCTGGAGGAGATTGGAGTTCTGGGGGCCTTTGGATTTGGAGGAATTTTGAAACATGTCATGAAACATCTTATAGACCTCAGCTTCAACTATGGAAATTTGGCTGACCTGCCTGGAAGGAATAAAAGCATTGTTAGGTTGGAGTCTTCCCGAGATCTGCTCTTTGGCATTAAAGAATATGAAGAAGACCTGCAGAAGGGACCTGGAAAAGAGTTAAGAGCCTCGGACATAAGATCTCCAGGTTGATGGACTATTTGGAATTGACGGAAAGGACTGGCAGAATCCGAAACCAGGGAGAGGAGATGGTGGAAGAAGATTAGAGAATTTAAAGTTTATATATAGAAATACTGTAAAATTAATGAATGATAGAAAAATGGTGGAAAGAAATTTTATGGCCTTAGCAGAAATGCCATAAGGAGTTAAGTATATATAAGTATTTTAGTTTTAATGATAAAAAATATGTTAAGATATTCATAATATGATAGAAAATAGAGAAAGATGGAAAGGATTTGCTGAAACAATTAATAGAAGTAGAATACAAAAAGGGAGGTGAGAGGAAGTCGAGGAAACAAGGGAATGAAAGATAGACTATGGAAAAGGTGTGATGTATGTTTTTAAATGGTTATTGTTTTGTTTTATTTAGGGTTAAGGTGGATTAGGGGTTTGTTTAGTTTAGTTTAATGTGTTTAGGTTGTGTTTTGTATTGTTTATATATTGTATTGTATTGTATTCTTTTCTTTTCTTTGTTTTTTCTCTTTTGTCTTTTTTCTTTTTCTTTTCTTTTTCTGTAATCTTTAAAAGTAATAAATATTATTTTTTTAAAAAAAAACAGAATTAAACTATTATAACTCCAGCACAAACATGTAACAGTAGACGTGGGAAAGGGCCAATCCCATAACTGTCAGGATGTTGAACTACAGGACATGAACCAACCGGCATCCAGTTTTGGGTTTAGGCATCCTGAACTTCTTCTGGATTCTGTCTGTTTCCACTTATGCAGAATCCTATCATTATCCCCCAGTTCCTTGAGGAACCACACACTGCAGTACAGTAAAGGTAAAGGTACCCCTGCCCATACGGGCCAGTCTTGTCAGACTCTAGGGTTGTGCGCTCATCTCACTCTAGAGGCCGGGAGCCGGCGCTGTCCGCAGACACTTCCGGGTCACGTGGCCAGTGTGACATCGCTGCTCTGGCGAGCCTGTACCAGCGCAGCACACGGAACGCCGTTTACCTTCCCGCTATAAAGCGGTACCTATTTATCTACTTGCACTTTAAGGGTGCTTTCAAACTGCTAGGTGGGCAGGAGAAGGGACCGAACGACGGGAGCTCACCCCGCCGTGGGGATTCGAACTGCCGACCATGTGATTGGCAAGTCCTAGGCACTGTGGTTTTACCCACAGCGCCACCCGCGTCCCACCTGCAGTACAGTACAGCAAGAATAAAGACTATCTGTACCCCCATTTTGGAAAATCACTGCCCACTGCCCCTTTGCCCAAGTGCACTCTTTCCTGTTGTGCCTCCTGATCAAATGACTGGGATGTCTAACTCACCACGCAGACAGCTGGAGTGATGAATAGCCAACAGTATTTGATGACAGCCCATGGCCGGTAGCCAATCATGTCTTCAATGTTATCATAGAAACGGTCAGCGCCTGTGAAAAGCAAAAAGAGGAGAGGGAAAGCAGTCTGCTAGAAACATATGGTGGGGAGAAGGAAAGGCTAGCAGCACCTGTTTAAGGTATCAAAGCAATGATTGGCAACTTCTCTGGCCAGTAAGGCAATATAGGGTAGGCCAGAGAAGTGACATCAAGGTGCCTCATTCACTTCAGTATTATTGCAGGTATATTCTGCAACATGCTCTTGACATTATTACTATTATTATTATTATTATTATTATTATTATTATTATTATTATACCACACCCATCTGTCTTGGTTTCTCCAGCCACTCTGGGCAGCTTCCAGCAAAATATAAAAACATAGTAAGACGTCAAACATTAAAAATAATAGTGCACTAGTGTTTTAGCATTGTTCTGCAATGTTTGACCGATCCTCCCATGTTGTTGCTATCTGGAGGGGCTACAGTGCAACAAAAGCAGGATGAAAATACAGTGGTACCTCGGGTTACATATGCTTCAGGTTACATATGCTTCAGGTTACAGACCCCGCTAACCCAGAAATAGTGCCTCGGGTTAAGAACTTTGCTTCAGGATGAGAACAGAAATCGTGCTCTGGCGGTGCAGCGGCAGCAGGAGGCCCCATTAGCTAAAGTGGTGCTTCAGGTTAAGAACAGTTTCAGGTTAAGAACGGACCTCCAGAACGAATTAAGTACTTAACCCGAGGTACCACTGTAAACCAGGGCACTTGTGATATAAAAAGTTATGAGATTTCAGCAGGAAGTTATGAGATGTGTACTGATTGCAAATGAAGCGATGCGACCTCAAACCCTTTGCGGGTAGAAACGATATTGAAAGAGGCATCACTTCCAACCACCCCATTAGTATTGTGAGCACAAATCATTAATGTGTGTTAAAAATGACATCTTGGGAAGCCCCTCGTCTAGTGGTTTTAATGCCTGCTTCAGAAACAATAGAGATGTGCTCTTAAAACAGTGGCATGTTTTTCCATCGCATTTGCACTTACCATATACCCATCCAATGCACAGGGTTTCAAAAATGGCGACAAAGAGCAGGCACATCCCACTAGCAGCATAGTAGTCAAACAGTTGGAAGACATACATCCCACCCTAAGAAAAGGAGTTAAGGATGCAGAAAGAAGGAGACAGAGGAGAGAAAGCCAAGGGTTGTAGTTACTGCACAGAGCTTCTCTTCCCAAGCAACCAGTGACAGCATGAATTCTTCTAATATTGATCTAATATTCTAATATTGATCTAGTATAGCTTTCTACTGATCTGATTTTCAATACAGTGGTACCTTGGTACTCAAAGAGCTTGGCTCCCGAACAAATCAGCTCCCGAACATCGCAAACCCAGAAGTAAGTGTTCTGGTTTGCGAACGTTTTTCGGAATCCAAATGTCCGACGCAGCTTCCGCTTGAGTGCAGGAAGCTCCTGCAGCCAATCGGAAACCACACCTTGGTTTTTTAATGGTTTCGGGGGTCAAACAGACTCCCAGAACAGATTAAGTTAAAGAACCAAGGTACCACTGTATAGTATAACTTTCTTTTATCTAGAAACCTCCTATCCAAATATCAGTTTGGGAAATTATCTTATCTCAACTTGGCATTTCAATACAGTCTCCCTTCACACATGTGGACAGACAAAAATTACATCAAAACCAAGAAACAATGGGTAATGGCATCCAAACAAAATCAGAACGTGAAGCCATGATTTAAAATTGGCTACCAGATTCTGGCTTGTTTGGAAGCCATTGACCATAGTTTCCAGTTCAGACACAATGGGAAACTAGGGTTAACTGCATCCTGGCTTACTCATGCAAAGGAAAAATCAAAGTGACTGTAAACAGAGCCTGTGGTGCAATGGGTCAGTGCAACCTTCTGTTAACCGGAAGGTTGGTGGTTCAAGCCCATCCAGGGACAGCTGTGGGCAAGATTCCTGCATTGCAGTGAGTTGGACCAGATGACCCTCAGGGTCCCTTCCAACACTACAATTCTATGGTTCTACAATGGTCCACATCTTGGCTTATTAAGCAGAGATATTTATCATCCACTGGGCCATTATTTGGTATTTGGAGATCCTGTCAATGTATCTTATATTGGCAGAGGACTCTGTTAAGTTGTGGGTGAACATATCAGATGACACAGCGATTCTTCAAACAGCTCTTGTTTATTCACAGGCCAGAACAGAACTGAACTGAAGGGTTCAGTCAGCCTGCTTATATAGAGCTCCAGTACAACGTAACTGTAACAATTTTCTAAAACTATCCAATCAGTGAACGTCACTTTCGATCCCTTATTTGCATAACTATCTACAGTATCCCCCTGCTGGCGCAGGGTGAGAACTTCAGTACATAACAGACTCCATCTGCTCCCTCTAGATTCCTGTTGTTGCTTTTTCCTTCTTCGCTGCTGCCAAAAAATATCTGAATTTAGGGGAAACCACTGTTGTTACTCCAATATCAACTCTGAATTCTCCTCTCTGCAAAGGTCATATAATAATAATAAGTAGTAGCATAACAAAGGCCCTAGTGGCTGTTTATATATATTGCACTATTTAATGTTAAGTACTCTACGCAGCACCTGGTGTGCATGTTGTGGGGAGTGGGGTCCAAGATGGATAATAAGTAATTTATTGTAAAAGTCCAACCCCAGAGACTATTCCTTAAATACGCCACATCATGATGGAAAGCCAATGTCTCTGGAATGCAATCTTAGCAATGTTCTCCTTTCAGCCTCTTGTTACCACGAGACAGAAAAGAGACGATAAGTTATAGTCTGGGAATGCAGAAGTATGCAGCAGGCCTATATTTAAGCCTCCACATGGCGAGAAACTAGGAATCTAAGGTATCCAGGAGGACGAGCTACAAAAACTCTTGTGTCATTTCATGCCTCTGTAGAAAGCTGGAAAAGAGGGAGCTCCGCTGCACAGATGTCCATGCACTGGGTGGCAGCTGTTCATCTCCATCCAAAAGGCACCTTATCAGCCTTCAGAAGCCCATAGGGTAGGTGGGTGTGGGGTAACTTACTTCGGTCTAAGGGCCACATTCTCTTTGGGGCCAACTTCCAAGGGCCACATGCCAGTGGCGAGCAGGGCAAAAGTGGGCAGAGCAATTAATGTAAACTTTAGTCTTGTGCAGTGAGCTAGTTTCTCAGACACCCTTCTCTCTCCTCCATTCAAGCAAGCAAGAGGAATTGTCAGAGCTCAAGGACAACCCCCAGCCAGGCAAAACCACTCAAAGGGAGCGCAAGGCAGGAACAGTGAGAGGTGAAGCCGGGGAGGTTTGCATGGCCTGTTCCTGAAGGTCAACTAGAGAGGCTTGGAGGGTTATATTCAGCCCCCAGGCCTGAGGTTTCCCACTCCAGCCATAGGGCATGACCAGGAAGGCAATTCCTGATAATTCACAACACAACAGTGGACCTGCGGTTAACACACTTTCACATAGTTTCTAGACATTAATATCAGAAGTCTAAGAAAAAGTAGGCTTGAGCATGAAGATGCAAGTCCTTTTCCAGAAGACCTGTATTATTAGACCTGTATCTCAGCAAATAATATTTTAGTCGTTCCATTATGCTTTCTGTTCTGGATTGTTTGCTATTAAATTTGTGGTTATTAATTGTTGATGTTTCTAGGCAATGTGCATAAATCAACAGAGAACAATTTATGCATAACCAAGGCAGCAAAATTGCAGTTTTTTTATATATTTCATGAAAGGTGCTGATTATTGTATGTTTTTCTTAAATCTTCAAAATTAACCAGCATTAGGAGGGGAATATCTGTCATAACAAGGAACTCAACTGTGATGATACATTTCCTAGCAGATAGTAGGATACTTTCTTAATATGGCTACCTTTCAGGGGTGCCAACTTGAATAAAATTTGGGGGGGCAGGTAAGACCCGCCAAGCATAACTGAGCACATGACATGGTGCATGCAACCATTTGAATGGCAATGCCCATCAACTGGGGGGATAGCCCCCTCAAATATTTTATTGGTGGGGGCAAACACCCCTTGGCCCCTAGGAACTGGCTCCTATGCTGCATTTCATGATTAGATTGTTGGCTGTCTATCAAAACCCATGCTGCAATGTTGATTGATTACTCAAATCAACTGATAAAGTGCTGGTGATCAGTTAAAGGCAGAGCCACAATTTGTTGCCTCTTCATCCAGGGGTGGTGAACCTTTGGCTCTCCAGATGCTTCAACTCCTCTCAGCCTCAGCAAACATTGCCAGTGGTGAAGGATGATGGGAACTGTAGTCCAGCAACACCTGGAGGGTCAAAGGTTTCCCACCCCTGCTCAAATCCTGCTTGAGTCTCCCTGGCATCTCCTTGCCTTAACAGGGCACTCCTCCCGTTATGAAGTGGGAGACCACAGGGTCCTCTGAGGTGACTTCCATTTCCTAACGAGAGGGGTGTCCTGAGGGGGAAGTAGAGCAATTTGTTCATTTTAGTGCCACTGGCACCTATGGGGCTAAAAAGAGTATGTTGTATTTGCAACAACAGCAAACCCTCTTTCCCTCCCTTTTTATGCAGAAGTTATATAAGCAAAGGAAATGCAAGTTCTGATACCTCTGTGATCATGACCAGTCCCACGAGGAATGAGAGGATGGATACAATAAGGATTAGCATTTCTCTGCGGTTCTTTTTCCGGAAGATTCCAGGATACATGTCAACTAGGGCCGTCACCAGGCTCTCCACACAGACAAACTAGGGAGATAATTTAGGCACCCATCAGCAATTTCTAATCAGAGAAGATCACCCAATTTAGACCCTCCCTTATCATTCAACTCAACAAGTTCTCCACAAAGTATTGAACACAACATGGCCCTAGCAGTTCTGAGCTGGAGAAGAATTTGAGGGCTTCTAATGCTTGCCACTGGGACGCAGGTAGCGCTGTGGGTAAAACCTCAGCGCCTAGGGCTTGCCAATCGCATGGTCGGCGGTTCGAATCCCCGCGGCGGTGTGAGCTCCAGTCTTTCGGTCCCAGCTCCTGCCCACCTAGCAGTTTGAAAGCACTCTTAAGTGCAAGTAGATAAATAGGTACCGCTTTATAGCGGGAAGGTAAACGGCGTTCCGTGTGCTGCGCTGGTGCCGGCTCACCAGAGCAGCTTCGTCACGCTGGCCACGTGACCCGGAAGTGTCTCCGGACAGCTCTGGCCCCCGACCTCTTAAGTGAGATGGGCGCACAACCCTAGAGTCAGACACAACTGGCCCGTACGGGCAGGGGTACCTTTACCTTTTTAATGTTTGCCACACCTTAAGACTTGAGCAGACCGGGTCCCCAAAGCTTGATTCCAGTCCTGAGCCCAACCAACATGAACAGCATTTTTACCTTCAACGTTGGCTGCTCACCCAAGCAATGAATTACCGTATTTTTCGCTCTATAACACGCACCTGACCATAACACGCACGTAGTTTTTAGAGGAGGAAAATCCGTAGGCATGCCACCCGTAGGCATTTCCTCCATAACACGCACAGACATTTCCCCTTACTTTTTAGGAGGAAAAAAGTGAGTGTTATGGTGCAAAAAATACGGTAATTGAAGGTAACATTACAAGTTCTCCTTCAGACAACAAGATTCCATCTTCCTGCACCTTCCCCGGCAGATGATGAGTTGGGTAAGCACACCAAGACAAGTCTAATCAGGTAGGGGAAAATGTATTTCATGCCCTGTTAGGTCTGTCCGAGGCCCTTTTCCTCAATGTGAAGTTGTTGTTATCACCCACAGTGAAAAGAAGTAAGCTGTCTTCTGCCTCCCAGGCGAGAGGTTAAGTTCTTGGCTGAACCTACCCACTCAAGGCATTGTTACCTGGCTGTCCAGTCCCAGCAGAACCACCATGATGAAGAAGAAGCAGGCCCATAGTGGTGAGAAAGGCAGCATGACGACAGCTCGCGGGTAGGCTATGAACGCCAAGCCAGGCCCTGTCGAGAGAAAGTTGCTAAGCGAGGTGTGCTGGAATCAGAGAGTTTTGTGAAGAGATGTTATGAGCACCAGGCAGGCAGTGAGAACAATTCAAAATGTAAGCCACGTTCACCAAATTATATTTATAGGGCAGGGAAGTCCAGCCTCTTTCCTGGCCTTTGTGCACCGCCATGCACAGTATTACCGTATTTTTCGCTCCATAAGATGCACCTGACCATAAGACACACCTAGTTTTTAGAGGGGGAATGCAAAAAAATGTATATTCTTTAAAGGGAGTGCTGAGCAGAGCCTGTATGCATCCCAGGCTCTGCTCAGCGCTCCCTTTCACGAGCCGCGTGGAGCGTGTGTGCGGCACTTGCAGGCTTTTCCGGGAGGTGGGGGAAGGGACAGAGCGTGGCTAAGCCAGAAGCTAGAACAGCGAGAGGGAGCACAGCGATCCTGCTCGCTGTTCTGGCTTCTGGGATAGCTGCACAGCTTCTTCAGGTGAAGCCAGAAGCTAGAACAGCGAGAGGGAGCGCTGCGCAGCTGGCTACTGGGATAGCTGCGCAGCCTGCATTCGCTCCATAAGATGCACACACATTTCCCCTTACTTTTTAGGAGGGAAAAAGTGTGTCTTATAGAGCGAAAAATATGATAATAAAGAAACAAGGCTACTGAAGTGTTGGGTACCATCTTCAGCAGCAAGTAAAGCTGTGGGCGCTGCTACAAGAGAAGGGAGAAGGGGGAAGAGAAAAGGCCTCCCAGTCTGATTTGGCTCTCCCATTATAGAATCAAGGCACATTGCCCCCGCCCCCCAAAAGCACAGTCACATACAGCATTCTAGGATGCTGGTGATCATAACACTACTTTTCTGCATAAACCACTCACCTGACTCAGCTACCTCAGAAATAGGCACTCCCTGCTCCTGCGCCATAAAGCCCAAGATGGAAAAGATTGCAACACCAGCCACAAAACTTGTCCCACTGTTCAAAAAACACAGAGCAATGCAGTCCCTAGGAAGAACAGGTGAATGTCAGAGCAACAAAACAAACCATACATCTAGTAAGAATGAAACCTTTATAAAGATGGGCAGCCAATCAAATGATAAGCAGCATCAGTAGCCAACAAGACTGAAGTAATCAAATGAAGATGTGTGCATCTTAGGGAAATCACTAAATGAATTGCATGAATTATTAATCAATCAGTTACTGATGAATAGCCTCTTAATTGCAGCTTAGTTTCTCATTTGCTGTTCTACCTGGTAGAAGGGAAAGCAGATTTAATTACTGGTTTTCTATCATTTTTTATTTCTTTTATTTTTTGTAATTAAGGCCCCATCTCTACCCCATGCAGAGAACAGGATGAGTGCAATACAGTTTAAAAAATAGTAATTTACATTTTTAATTTAAAAGCTGGCAAAGTGTATTGAAGTTTTTCAGGGTTACTGTGCTTTTAATTAGTAGCTTACTCTTTGCAGTTTCTGCCTCATTTATTCCTTCATAATTATTGTTAGGTGTTTTAACTGTGTAGTTGCTGCCACAAGAAACAGGAAGGAACAGAGGAGGGAGAAGATGCAAGGAGTAAGCTTGTAACTAAAGGCACAGTAACTCCTAAGAACCTCAATTCACTTTTTGCCAGTGATAATTTTCTTTTACATTTAAAATGTAAATTAAAGAATTGTCACAAATTAGGTCTGGGGAAAAAACACAGGATGAGAAGGGGGGAATTAAATGCTGGCAATGACATTGTCTGGATTTTCTGTAAAAAGTGAGTGAGTGAGTGATGGCAATTCCAGATATGTTAGTAGTGTGGAACCAACCAAAGTGAAAAAGTGGGTTAAATTTTGCTACATTTTACAGAGGGCTGGAAGGGAACAACTTGATATGGAAGGTCCATTTTTGGTGGAAGCCTTGTGCTTCTTGTAACAGATGGCTCACCTTTTAGTTTCTGGAAAACGAACAAATTTAAAAACTCATTTGGAAAAGACAGGCAGTTTGAGAAACACAACACACAGGATCAGAGCAGGGATTATTTTAATCCAGTAAAGTTCTGCTGCTTTGCAGAAAGCATACTGAAGGTTCAGAAAGAAAACAACCACAAGTGAAAAGGGCAGGACTTTGCATGGTGGACTCACATTCAGTTACCTGAAGCAGTTGTTATGATACTTGTTGTAGCTGCCCAGAGCTGTCAGGCATCCAAGGCAAATGGCGTAAGAGAAGAAGATCTGAGTGCCAGCATCCATCCATACCTGTAAGCAACAGAAAAAACATAGCAAAGTGTAATGAGCATCACCTCAAGGAAGCTTTGCCACTTGAAAGACAGTGGATGGGACTTGTTTGTGAATAAATCCACTAGAGAAAATACCTCAGCCTACAGTTTCAAGAGGCAATTTATCTCCCCAAAAGAAAATCCTTTTCTGTCCCCCTTCCCTAACAGTAAAATTAAGTAGGTAACAAAAGGGAAGCTGATCTGCTTGCTGTTGTGTCAAGTGAGGTCTACCTGTCATTTAGGGTTTGTACACATTACCCTTTCGTCTGGCTTTAGTCCATTTTCACGCCAGCCTTCGAATCCATGTACACATGGCATTATCCACAATTACTCTCAATCCTCTGGCTTCTTCTGAAATACTGCGATTTGATGCAGTTTCCACAAAGCCACTTTCGCTCTGATTACAAAACTGTTTGTGTGGTAAATCCCAGGTGTTTACAGTGGTTTCATGAAAAAGCATGGCACTTTTCCCGGGGCAACAATCTCACCCCACCCCTTCCAAAATAGCACATTTTTCAGGGCAGGAGCAAGGCGCAGTTCACGTGACTCACCCGGAAGCATATCCCAAAGACGTGCGCTCCAGTTTTGCATCGGAAAAAGTTGGAAGGTATTATATAAGCCAGGAAGCCATAATTAACTACAGCTTTTCATTACATTTGAACCCAGAATTATAGTGAATGGCTGCCAAATAAACCAATATCTGCAAGCCCACTTTAAAGCATGGCTTCATATTCTGCTTTGCTTAGAAGCCATTTGTCCTAGTTTCTCCATCTGCATGTTACAGGAAACTGTGGCTGAAGGAACCTTTCCTGGTTGGTGCAAAGGAAAGATCACAGTGACAGCAAAGGGATGCATGTGGGCACATGATGCCCATCCACATCTCAGCCGATTAAGCTGAAATATCAACATGCAAATGCAGGCAACACGCAGCCTGGAACATATCCTAAAATCCTCCTTGGTGTGCAGGAATGTTGCAGCAGACATGCATTTGGCACATGTTGACTTGGAAAGTGTGTAGGAAGGGGGGCGGTGGGGGCGGTCCGCCCCAGGTGTCATCCCAGAGGGGGGTGCAGAAAATCCTCCACCGCTGTGCTCACTGAAGGTAACAGGCTTGAAAACAACTGTGTTACACCATCTGCCATCAGTACTGCCAAATACTCAATATCCGTTTGCGTGAACTATCAAATATTGCAAAATTTTCAACTGTCGGAATCCAATACAGCGGACAAGTTTTCAGAGAATTTTTGGAAAAATATTGAACCCCGAAAAGAATGTCTGGCTAACCATCTCTCCTTTGAAATTCAGAGAATAATTTTGAGGAGTGTGCCTTCAGCTATGAAAGCAGAATACAGCCATCATTGCTGGTAGCCATTGATTGCCTTATCCTCCAGGAATAGCACTTCTCTACTGATGCTGTCAAAATAAAGCTTCCAGGCTGGCCTGGGAGGGGTTTAAAGGGGTTTAAAAGGGTTTTGCTGACCTTTCCCCCCCCCCAGGCAGGCACCCCCTTAATCTCCTTTATAGAAACCTCCTCCACACAAAAAGGCTGGTACAGCAGCTCAGCTGGAACCAGGATTTGACATGGAGGAACTTGTCTTGAAGAGATTAAAAGAGGGCAGTTGGGCAAAGTGGAACTTTTCAGCCAGGCAAAGTGGAACGAGCTTTGATGACTGAGGGGAAAAGGAGAGGAAAGGAGGGGGAAACATTTGGGGGGCCAAGGAGGCTACAGCAGCTGCTTCTGAACAGATGCACCAGATCCGTTTATCGTTTGTTGTTGCCCCTCAGCAAACTCTAAGCACCTGAGCATCGAAAAAAGCTATCACTCACTAAGGCCCATAAAAAGCATAAAGGTGGCACAATGTTGCCTTTAAGAAACAAAAGTGACTGCCACCAAAGGCATCTATGGGCACCATACTGAGGGCTGTGGCATGGCCTGGGAAGAGGAGGTTCGGTGGCTGGGGAGGAGGTGCAGTGTGGGGAGAGTCCCATGGTAGAGGTGGGGGCTTGTATACATGAAAGCTGGATTTTCAGCCCTGCTTGATGAATGAAGAGTCTTCATTTGGGGGAGGGCACAGTGTTTGGAGTCACAACCACCTTTGTTGCCCAGGAGCATATAACAGAATTGCAACAAGGAGATTCCCCTGGGCAGGAGAAAAATCCAGAAAGAAAAACTGAGGCCAAAATGGGTTAATTGCTGTTATCCATGCATATCCTCCATTTGTTGAAGAAATAAAAAATAATACAGAGGTTCAGCCCTGGAGATCCCCTCCTGTTTTCTTTGCAGAATTGTTTCATTGTCCACATATTCTGTATTGTTTGGGAAATTGCAGTGTTTTCGTTCACACAGCGGCCTTAGCACTTAACGGCCTTGGCTTGTATTGTTCCACGTATTTATAGCAACATCTTTCTTAATCAGGTTACCGCAACTTTGCCTTTTTTGTTACCTCTATCGGGGTCACCCCCTCCTCTGCTTTTTGTCTGGTTCTGTATAAGGCAGATCGGTATGTTCCTAAAAGGGTCATTGGCAGCAAGGTTATTAAATATATATATATATATCTGATGAGATTTTCTGCAGAAAGGATAAATCCAGGTTAAACGGGGGGAGGAGGGGGTTAAAGGCTGCCATTTTGATGCCAGTGAGCTGCAAACAACTTGCATACATGAGCAGCACCAATCCCACAACTCACACCTGTCTGGAAGCATCCTTAAAAGGAGACAGAGAAAAAAGAAACATAAAGGAAGCAGGTTGTGGGTGGGTGGGGGATAAGAGAGATTTGCAAAAGGGATACACAAGGATAAGGAAGCCTCTCTTTGCTTCTCTCAGCTTACCTGGGGATCACTGAGCCGAGTGAGGTCTGGGTAAAGGTAGAAGAGGATCCCTTTAGATGCCCCGGGAAGGGAGACACCCCTGATCAGCAGAACTACCAGCATGAGGTATGGGAACGTAGCAGTGAAGTACACCACCTGACAAGAGGACAAAACGCAGGCACAGCATCAGCAATTTGCTGCGAAGAACAGGTGGGTTAGGCAGGCAGGTGGCCGGAGCTTCAAGTAGACCTACAGCAAAGCCTGCTTAGCCTTCAAACATTACAGTGGTACCTCGGGTTACAGACGCTTCATGTTACAGACACTTCAGGTTACAGACTCCGCTAACCCAGAAATACTACCTCGGGTTAAGAACTTTGCTTCAGGATGAGAACAGAAATCATGTGGTGGTGGCGCGGCGGCAGCGGGAGGCCCCATTAGCTAAAGTGGTGCTTCAGGTTAAGAACAGTTTCAGGTTAAGAACGAACGACCTCCAGAACGAATTAAGTTCTTAACCCAAGGTACCACTGTATAAGGGATGGGATGGTGGAAGCAAGGAAGGAACATGTTCCCTCCGAAAGCTCACTGAAATGGAGACTTTGCCATTGCAGCTGGACACTTCTGTTTATCCAGGTCTCCAGTCAAAGCTGCAAATGTGGTGCAGTTGTTAGAATGCTGGACTAGAACCTGGGAGAGCAGGGTTCAAATCCCTCCTCAGACACAAAGCTCACTGGGTGACCCAGGGCTAGTCATTGTCTCTCACAGTCTCCAACCTTAATCACAGGGTTGCTGTGAGGATAATCTGGAGAGGGGCAAAGCTCTCCTTGAGAGCCTTGAAGGAAAACGTAGGATATAAAGGCAGTAAATAACAACAAATAGGTCACTCTACAAATTTTGCTGCTGTTCAGGTGTAATAGAATACATAGAAGTGACAGCTAAGAATATAAATCGAGAATGCAGAAAGGTAAGGTGACTTGGGAGGGCTCAAATACATCCTGGATGACCCAGATATTAGAGGATTTTTCCTTATTCCAGCTGCCCCACATCTCCATGTAGCAGCTCACATGTCATTTCCTGGTACATTAATATTCCCTATGAAGATCATGAGAATATACACAGATACAGAACACATTATTAAATAGAATATATGACTGCAGCAGCGCTTGACTGCAATATGTATCCAAGCAATTAATAAATAAATGCAGGTGGATTTTAGCCCGTTTCTCCATTCCTACTATAGCAAGTGTTTAAGTGCTTATAAAAACAAAGGGCACCAAATCCAATCTCCAGTACTCAACCCTGACAATTTTAACTGCCACTAACTTAATTGAGAAGACAAACTTAATTGCTGAATGAAGGAACTGGCGGTTTCTGGGCGAATCTTTTTGTTCAATATTTTTTCCATCTCAAGATCTCTAAGATCCAAGCTAAAACAAAACAACAGTTCAGGTGAAAACTGAATATATCAATGAGGACTCTAAAACAAAAGCATAGTCTGTTCCCCCTGCCTTGCTTTATTTGGTTCTGGAGACAATCCAAGTGGAAATTTTCCTCTTACTTATTTCTGAATTGAAACAACAGGGCTGGAACAGAGTTTGTGGGTCACCTGAGTTGAAGTGCCTGCCACAGCAGGCTCCCCTAGATAGACCTGCCATCACATTGAATCAAGGGAGAGGGAGGCAGTTATTGAATATTGTTACAGGCCACCCCAATCTCTGCCAAGCCATGCATGGAATTCCAGTGGTTTTGGCCCTCAAGCAGGGTCTGTGCTGCATTGGAGATTTGAAGATGCTGTACCTTTAAGAATATGGTTTACTCACATATTTGCACTTGAATTTAGACAGAGGGAGTCCAGATCTTACAGCACGTCAGGGACTGGCTAAGGTGGAAACTACACACACATATAAAAACCGTTCTGAAAATGCTTCCCCCCCTCCAAAAAAAGCGTTTTTAAAAATGCATTGAATTTTCCATAGGGCTCATCATCGCCTTCTAGCGTCACATTGTATATTGCACTTAAAACACACATAAAACGTTATATTTGCAGCTGTATAGCTGAATCTGTGGCTGGATCTAGACACATCAAAGAAGCGTTTCAGTTAAACGCGTTGTAAATTTAAACAGGTAAAGAAAAACTGGACTCCACAGCGCCATCTGGTGGCCCAGTGTTATATCGCATATACAAGGCATATCAATAGCTTTTTCTTTACCATTCTAGCTAAGTCCCTAGATAACAGGTGTGGTACCAGATGGGGAACCCCCAAGGGAAGCCCCAGAGGAGGAAGGCTCAGAGCCCAGGGATTGGTGGTAGGACACTGAGGAGTACTCAGAGGGAGGATGGCAGGAGGAATGGTTGGATGCTGAAGAAGCTGTAGTGATCAAGGATTGATTGATTGATTGATTGATTGATTGATTGATTGATTGAAATAACTCGCCCTTCCTCCAAGGAACCCAGACTGGCAAACAGATGCACAATTTAAAAAGCACACAGTCATTTAACCTACTTGTAGGTTTGTCACTCAAATAGTAGACATAAGAATATAACAACTTCCAGTGGTGACTGATCACAGAACACAAATTAATGTCTTTCTTAGAACATAAAAACTGGGTTTGGAGAGAGAGAGAACTAGTGTGATGCAGTGGTCAGAGAGCTGGACTGGGGAGATCCAGGTTCAAGTGCCACCTTAGCCATGAGGGGATTTTTGCCCAGTCACACCCTCTCAGCTGAACCTACCTCACAGGGTGGTTGTGAGGATAAAAAAATGGGAGGGAGGAACTTTTTATTTACACTTCTGTGAGCTCCTTGAAGGAAATGTAATAAATAAGCAAAATAAGTAAGGAAGAATCCTAGCCATGGTCTTCCTCTGCATCTGCATTTCTCCTTTAGAAAAACGCACATACAACGTCAACAGCAAAACAACCAGCTTTTATATTTATTTGGATTTGCAGTTTGTAACCTAGAAACAGCATAAATCCCTCCTAAGCCGAACCTTTCTCCCCAAAGACCAAGGCAGGACACATTAATGTAGAATACAGACAGAAACAACAACAAAAATTGCTTTCACACAAGTATTCTCCTCCTGGTCTCCTTATTAAAAAATAATAATGAAAGCATGTGGAAGTCAAATTCACTGAGATTTAGGGTTGGGGATAGAAATTTGTTTCAGTTTGGCATTTTAAAGATGAAGTCACTTTCCAAAACAATGTGAGCCGAAACACACCCATCCTTTGAAACCTAGTGCCTACTTGGAAGGTATACCCACACCAGTGTCCTAGTCATTTTTTCTTCCCCAAATTCTGGTGTGTGTGTGTGTGTGTGTGCTTGCACTCTTGGGCTACCTAACAGAGAGAGTCAGCGCTCTCATCAAACTGCAGTTCACTAGATTCTTTGAGGGGGACCCAGGGGGATCGAAAGCATGAATAAAACTGTTATAGATGTTGCATACATATGCTCAGAACCATTCATTCCCAGTCCAATTATTCATTATGAATTTTCTTCATGGCAAAAGGGACTTGCTCACTGCTCCTATGGAACTGGTTCCCCCAAAACCATGGACAAACACCTTCTTCCTCCATGTTATGCATACCCTCTAACATTTCTCTGATGGAAATAGCGACGTCCCATTCCATAATAATATTTTTACTATTTATATCCCACACATCTTACTGGGTTGCCCCAGCCACTCCGGGCAGCTTCTAATATATATAGAAACATAACAGAACATTTTTAAAAACTTCCCTATACAGGATTGCCTTCAGAAGGCTCAAGGGTCAGATAACTCCATACCCTCCAACATTTCTCCAATGAAAATAGGGACATCCTAAGGAAAAGTGATGTGTGGAAGTGAGAGCTGGACCATAAAGGCTGATCGCCGAAGAATTGGTGCTTTTGAATTATGGTGCTGGAGGAGACTCTTGAGAGTCCCATGGACTGCAAGAAGATCAATCCTATCCATTCTTAAGGAAATCAGCCCTGAGTGCTCACTGGAAGGACAGATCCTGAAGCTGAGGCTCCAATACTTTGGCCACCTCATGAGGAGAAGACTCCCTGGAAAAGACCCTGATGTTGGGAAAGATGGAGGGCACAAGGAGAAGGGGACGACAGAGGACAAGATGGTTGGACAGTGTTCTCGAAGCTACCAGCATGAGTTTGACCAAACTGCGGAAGGCAGTGGAAGACAGGAGTGCCTGGCGTGCTCTGGTCCATGGGGTCACGAAGAGTCGGACACGACTAAACGACTAAACAACAACAAAGGAAAAGTGGGGCATTCTGGGATCAAATCAGAAACCAGGATGGCTTCTCTAAATCAGGGGCATCCCTGGAAAATAGGGACACTTGCGGGGTCTGCGTTTGCGAACTCATGCAGGGGGTGGAGGTTTCCATCAATTTCCAGACTCTGCACCTTTCAAATCCTATCTGAGCACCAGACAGGCACAAACCTGCAATGACAAAGCCTTTTCCCAACTCCTACAAGAATTTGTGATGGGATTGTGTGCCTGAAAACAGCAAAATATTTGCTCCGGTGTAAATGACTGGCCCAAATCCAACAATTGTTGGTTCAATGAAACGATAGCAGATGTTCGGCTTAGTTGTGACCTCCCTCCCCCCCCCCCCCGCCCTGGCGTTTTTAGAGCACTGTTCACACTGACTTGACTATGAAAAAGCCAACTGCGATCAAAGACATTGTGCTTTGACTCACGTTGTTTTATAACAGATAGGATTTTGTTTGGATCTGGTCCATGCATCATCAGTGCCAAATTATTCCATCCATGCCATTGAAGGGGACAAAATATCAACTTTTGTGTTTCCTGTAGCACTGACAAGTTTATGCATCTGCTCAGCGCATGAAGCTCCTGCTCCGGTGGAATGGAAAAAGCCAGCAGTCACATCGCAGACAATGATGGCATCTCTCCAAAACACTAATATCTGTCTCTGGCCTAAGACAGCCACTTAGAGCATTTTTTTGGGAAAATGGCATGGGATGTGGGAGAAATCCATTCGCCCCTTCTCAGGCAGGCAGTTTTGTGGGCGGGCCCCAGGCCTCCTCTGTGAACCGGCCTATTGCAGGCCAGATCATCCTCCTGCCACCCAATTGGCCAATGGTGACAGGAATTAGAGTGTGTTACCCTGGGTGTGGGACCAACTGACCAATAGCGGCGCTTGGCCCCATGTTAAGGGCAAAGGTAAATTCCCGGCTTGCTGGGCCTTCAGCCTCTATTTGCAGCTCGCCAGCCAAGTTACGTGTACAAAAATGCAAATATTAGGGTAAGTTGTGTATGTTCATGAAATAGCCGCAAATGTTTTGCAAAAATGTCTGTTATTAGGCAAAATTGCATAAAAACCATGTCTATATTAGGACGAATACAGTGTTGAATTCTCACAATGACTTTTAAACAAAAATGCAAAGTGATGTGGAAATATGGAGAACTGAACTCAAGACTGGAAAATTTGAAATGAGAGAAACCAAAACTGACAGATACACTTATCCTTATGTGGGAGCTCCATTATCAGAACTCCCAACTCTTTTAAAAGACTTAAAAGCAACAAGGGGTTTCAAATAGACTGGGCTTGCAAAGCTAAGGGCAAAAGCCTGCTCCTGTCTTTCCTCAGCAACTGGTACTTTCAGAGGAGCCTCTGAATCCTGCAGGCTGCATATAGCTGTCATGTACACTAATACTGAACTCGATCCTCTGAGTGCTGGTCCTTATGTAGCCAAAATGGCACCCTCCATGGACAAGAGGGAGGTGTCAGGAGGTCTGAGGAAACTGCAGAGACCACCCAATGAGGACTGAGATGTGTATGCATGGAATGCTAGTTGTAGGGGAGAGAACCAGACAGCCATCAGCCGCGGGAAATAAAAGCATCCCTTAGAAGATGGCATAACTTATTGGCTTGAACCCTGAACAGCAGGAGCACTCTGTACTGCAACATTAATGTTGCAGGTCCAGTCCCACTTGTCATGACTAACAGACATTGACAGACTTATCCTCCATGAATCATGCAGCTGCTGCATCACATCTAGTTTGGCTCTTACAAATCCAAACTAAAAATACAGGAAGCATTCATGGAAAAGGCCAGCACTTTTGCTTCCATAATCTTCTTTTCTTTGGTGATCACTCGTAGCCAAGTAAGATTGTCTTCCATAAACATGGTTTTAACAGTGAGTCCCTAAGTGACTGTGGAGGCCAATTCTGGACCCACACGTCCTTCCACAATGGGGACATTGGTTCATGGGCTGGAGTTGATTACGGTGTAGATTTGCCAAGTGTACCTTCCTCTTAGCACATTTCTCCCTTGTGTCCTGAGTTTGAGTGTCTTCAAAGTCCATGACACCTTTGGTCAAGGCTGTTCTCCAATTGGAGCGCTCGCAGGCCAGTGTTTCCCAGTTGTCAGTGTTTATACTACTGTTATGTACTGAGTTGAATAGGATCCAAACTGCAGCAGTCTGATTGGTCCTAGAACAATAAGATCCAAAAGGCAGCAGTCTGATTGGTCCTAGAACAATAGGATTCAGAATGCAGCAGTCTGATTGGTCCTAGAACAATGCAGCAGTATGATTGGTTGGCAGGAACCATCCAATCATGCTCCAGATAGAAGTGAATCCACAACCTGATTGGCTTACAGTAGAATTCCGGAATTAGCCAATCATGTGCAGCCCATTGTGTAAATAATGTATATAAAGCAGATACTTTGAGGGGACTTTCATTCATTCCTCCTCACCACTATGAGCTGAATAAAGAGCATGAAATCACTTTGCGACTCTGAGTATATTTCAACTACTTTTTTAAGATTTGCCTTGAGACAGTCTTTAAACCTCTTTTGTTGACCACCAGCATTACACTTTCCATTTTTAAGTTCGGAAGACGATAATCAGACATCCGCACAACATGACCAGTCCAACGAAGCTGATGTTGAAGAATCACTGCTTCAACACTGGTGATCTTTGCTTTATCCAGTACACTGATATTAGTTCACCTGTCTTCGACACTCATGATGCACAGAGTTTCTTTAAAGCCACAAAGACCATCTATGGGCCAATAAATCATGGCATATGCCCCCTATGCTCAGCAAATGGTACCACACTTCTAAAAGATAAAGAAGCTATTGCACTGCGCTGGAAAGTACACTACCAACATCTCCTTAACCACAACTCCCCCGTAGCTGCTGAGGTCCTCTCACAAATTCCACTCCCAGAATATTCCTATCACAACCAGGTGCTTACGTCCGGGTTTCTCAAACAATGCAGTAGACCAGCAATTTACCCTGCCCCAATATGCCAAGGACCGGTACTGTATCTGGTCCCTCAAGCATCCCACTCAACCTTGGCTGTGGTGGAGTCCAATGCAGACGGGCAGCAGATGGCTTGCGAACCAGCGCTGGTTCATGGGCCACCACTTTTGAGTAGCACTGGCCTCAAAACCATAGCGACTGGTTGTGAATCAGCTACAGAGAGTAGTCATAACACAGACCAATGTTTCCCAAAGAAAGTGGGCTACAGGGATCACAGAATAAGCACCTGTGTACATGCCTTTAGAAAGGGTGTTTTTCCTGTCCTACCTTAATCCTTCCTTGACCTCTTGGGCCTTCCAAAGCTGTAAGAGAACACTTTCATCATGTTCATTTCCTCACACAACAGGAGCCCAGCATGTGTTGGGAAAGAAGCCAAGCCAGGGTTGTTTTTGGTCATTTGGAGCTCAATGCAAATTTAGTGTTTATCTTAATGAGCCGAAGTTTAAGAGATATTCCTAGATTACTTCCAGATTATTCCAGACAAGGAGATCCATTTGCACTCTATTATATTGACATAAAATATGAACGCAGAAATACCTCCCAAGAATGAAATAAGACAGCTGAAATGTTAAGGAGAAATTGGACAACAAATGTTAGTAGTAGGAGGGAACAAAATGGAATTGTAGACAATTTAAGCATTGAATGGTAAATTTATTATTGCTGTTTCGGTTTTCCTGAATAGGGAAGGGCCATAGCTCAGTCCAGAGCATGTTGTGGCATTGCATATAGAAGGCTGTGGAAGTGGTGGCCCATTAAAAATTGTGGGACTACAACTTCCAACATCCCTGACCATTGGGCTAATCTGGCCTGACTTGAAGGGAGTTATAATCTGACAACATCTAGGAGGGCTATACATTACCCATATCTGTTCTTGTTAGTAGTGAGTTACTTTTTCGTTACTAACAGTTGCTTATTTTACTTATTAAGTATCTGCACACCTCCCCATAGCAAAGTTCTCTGGTCAAAATGTAAACAGCCTCTCTCCATTCAGGGAATGTGTGCCGAAAACTTCACATTTTCACAGTTTCCATTCTTAGATCTTCTCTTCAGAGTTTCTGTGTCGCATGCCAGCTTTGCTTTCACATAGCATATGCTTCACAAGACATGGGTTTTTTCCCCCACTACATCAGTTATGCATCAGCATGTTTGGTCTTATTTTTCTACATTCCAAGCAGGGCCAGCCCAAGACATTTTGCTGCCTGAGACAAAACACAAGATGGCATCTCCTCCCTGGTTCCATGTATGGAAGCCATCCAGCCTGGCAGCTGACTCTGTCTGGAGACGGAGCAGCATCTTCTACCATGCCCAAAGAGCAACAAGTTAGAGCACACAGCACACACATGGCAGCCCTCCAACGCCTTTCTGGATCTCTCTTCCCACTCCATTTGAGATCTGTTCCACACAGTGCTTTCTTTCTAGAAAACAAAGGTGCTCCCCATGGTCCTCTTCCCCAGCCCCATTTTCTCTAACACACACACTGTCTCCTGTTCCCTCCCAATTAATTAAAGCCCCATTTTGCATATCCCCTCCCCATTCTTCAACCTACACCTCCCCACCTTGCCCCATCTGCTCTTCACACCCACCCAGCACCCCACCTTCCCCCTTCTCCTTCTGAAAAGAGCAAGCAAACACAGAAGGGAAGAGGGGCTCACACTAGCCCGTCCGCTTGCAGCGCAGCAAGGCAGCGGCATAGTGGCACGTCTGGGGAGAGAGAGCGCCATTGTGGGGCAGCTGAGGGGAAATGGTGCAACCTGTCAACTGAGAGCAGCAACTACAGCTCTGAACAAGGGCCTCCTTTTCCTCACCGCCTCAGCCTCCTGCTTTTCGCAATCCCCCTTTTAGCCACGGTTGCCTGCTTGCTCTCCCCATCCTCTATTTACCTTATTTCAAGATTTGAAGGGGGGAGGTGCGGGTACTGCGTACCATTCAGTAGCACCAGAAAAAAAGCACTGTTTCCACACAATGTGAGAATCAGGCCTTTAGTGTTTTGACCCCCCTACCCTTTGGAATACCCTCTCCTGAAGGTGCCTCATGAAGACTCTCATCTGCCAACAAGACTTTCAAGCAGAGAACGTTCACAGTCTGTGTCTGCATTGGAATTGTTTTTAAGATGTCCTTAGTGTTTCGTCAGCTGTTGTTTGTTCCCCTGGGAGGAAGGGCAGGATATACATTTAACAAACAAATAAACAAACAAACAAATCTCCATTTCATTATTGGGGGTGTTGTGGCAGCGGGGAACTTGGCGGAAACCTGCTGATAAGGCTCTGTCTCTCATCACAGTGTCAAGGCTCAAGGCAGACACTCATTTCATTTTGCAGCGGAGGAAAATAATACGGAAACCTTTGCCACGCATGTGTTGATTCCATCTGGCCTAATAACCACGCTGTGGTTTGCACCTTATCGGGAAAAGACGGTCTCCTCATGATTTTGAAGTTTAAGAACAGATGGAAGCGAAAACAGAAAGCTGGCTGGGAATGGCTCAGGGGAGTGTATTAAAAACACACTAATGAGCACAGCCAAATGACAGCGACATATTGTGAAAACCGAGATGGAGGCAGACGAGATGGAATGGTTGAGAGGCCAACTCGTAATCACCTTAATGCATAGTACACACCAGGGAGGGGGCAGCCTTTTCCATGTTGGCTTTCGGCCACATCCTCTTATTTTGAGCACCTGTGATGGCCTGCCATGAGCCCAGTACTGCACACAATCAACTGTTACTGCATACATGGAGACACAGGAAACCAGCAGAGACTAGGGTTTTCCTAAGGCTGCAAAAAACTGAGGTCATTGTGAGGTGCCTGCATGTTTTCCCCTGCAGAGCATAATGCACTTTCTTGGGGCAAAATAAGTACGATACGAAATGCATGAGTAGCAGGGTTGTGCATGGGCTCCCACCCCAATGACCTCTGTCTAATGAAAGAGATGGCATAGCTTCCCCTTGCATGTGAATGTTGCATGATAGACTTTCACAGGGGATGGGAAACATCCTAAAGAGGGCCCCCTCCTTCCAAGGACCCAGTTAGCACCACTTTTTGCTGAGATAAGCTCCATGCCTTTTAACTGCTGGCTTTGTTCAGCAGCCAAATCAGTTCAGGCATTGCCTCCTGCCTCCCACTATCTTTATATCTTCAAAAGAAGACTGGACAAATTCATGGAGGACAAGGCTACCAGCGGCAACCAGCTTCAATGGCTGTGTTCCACCTCCACTGCCTGACACAGTATGCCTCTGAATAGTAGTTGCTGGGAGTCACAGGCAAGAAGAGTGCTGTTGTGCACCACTTTAGCTAATGGGGCCTCCCACTGCCGCCGCACAATTTCTGTTCTTATCCTGAAGCAAAGTTCTTAACCCGAGGTACTATTTCTGGGTTAGCAGAGTCTGTAACCTGAAGCATCTGTAACCTGAAGCGTCTGTAACCCGAGGTACCACTGTACAAGTGGCAATCTTTCCATAACTTGGCATCCTGCACATGTATAATTGATGCCACCCTCTCCTGGGTGGTGTATTTAAATTCCTTGATGTGGCTAATAGCCACGCAACTAATGTACTGTAACATGTTGTTAAGCCCATCAGCTGCAGAGGGCTACAAGTAGTTTGTATTGTGATGGAGGAAGCGAGAGAGAGAAATAAAATATGCCCACCTTGCCTGTGGACTTGACTCCTTTCCAGATGCAGAAGTAGCAGATGATCCAGGCCAGCAGGAGACAGAGAGCCAGTTCCCACCGCACACCTCCCAAGTGCTCTATGCCGTCAGAAATGTTGAGTACTCTCCTCCTGCAGAAGAAACAGAGCCGGGCTTGATTTCTTCTGGGTACACTTTGTAACATCTCCTAGCCTGGCCACTTTCCCCAGAATATACTGTTTTGCACATGGTGCCCCCTCGCAATGTCGTGGAGGGTTGCCATGGGAACCTCAGGAGGAGCTGGGCCACTCCAAGCCATGTTGCAGGCTGAGGCAAATCACCTCACACTCCACACCTGCCAGGTCAAAATGAAAAGCAATACTCAAGGCCAGTCAAGTTATTTTGTTGCCCAAGTCAAAATATTCCCCACTGGATTATGGAACCCCAACCTGATGTTTTGGTAGCCTGCAAACTTATTTAACCTATTCAAGCAAGTCCCCATACTGATCATCAGGGTTTCTGAGGAGGGGGTGAACCTAGAGCACACCTGCATGCCCAGTACATGCTCTGCCCCCACACACTGTCCTTTCCGACTGGTTTGGAGCCCTGGTCAATTCTGAGTTTGCACAGCTGCAGGTGACAGCAAGCAAGTAAATGGAGCAGTTCCCTCTTTGTGCATCCATTAAGGAATTCATTGTAATATGCTTCAAAACAAGGGCATATATACGTAATAGCTCTTTGTTTGTTGATGAAGGGCAGGAGTGGGGGGGCGGTTCTGGCCCGGTGGCTGAGAACGTTATCTTCTGCCACCCCACAGGTCAATTTTGACAGGTGGGCAGGGCCACGAACCTGACAAACATCCGATGTCATGATGCGTTGAAACAAATTTTCTCGCCAAAGAGGCCACGCTCTTACAGTGCTCCTTTGTGGGTTTTTGTGTTGTGTGTTTGAATAACCTCCAAGTATTTGACGCAGAGAGTTGATTTCAGAAAGGAAGACGCAAGGGCGGTTTCTATGGAAATGACCTAATTGTCCTCTCTGGTAAATGAGTGCAGAGGTGTAAATGCATGTCTGGAGGAAAAACAGGATTAGATCACGAAAAAGTGCCACTCCTGCACTGCTTCTGAAACCAGCCAGGTGCCATGTGCTCACTGTGCTGGAGCATACATTATGTGCTCCTGAGTCATTTCCATGCCAGCCCTCTCCTGCCACCTCCTTCACTGCTTCTTCTGATTTATATACAAATCTATATTTATGTATTTGTACAATCGATCTATGAGAAGGCAGCAAACAACCATTATTGCTTTTGTGCCTGGAATCAGGAGGAGGGGGTTCATTGTTGGGTAGCTACAAAGGTGCAGACAGCAGCTGCCACAAGATACCGGATGGGTGGACCTTACGTTAAGAGCATATTCATCCTACAGGTAAGGTATGCATTGAAATTTGCATAGTTCATTTTAAAAATATGCAAAAGATGAGGAATAGACAAGAAACCCGAGGCCAGATTTACGTTCCACTTTGTGCAGAACTTAACTGATTTAAATCGCAAATTAAGAGTTAAGGTGCTCAGAGACCAAGATTCCATTCCCACAGTTCATGCTTTTCTCAGTTAGCAATGCAAGCTATTGAGATCTGTAGACTTTGCACGCCCAACAGAAGAACACTCCTGTGGCTGGTGGTTGGTCATAGCTGCGGAAACCGAACCTGAAAATGGAGGAATCTTCACTTACTCCCAAAACTCGATGACAGGAGAGGTGGCATTTTCGGCCGACACATTTAGCGAAGTGTTTGTCTTCTGGAATTCCACACAGTTCTCTGTAAGACAGGCCCAAGTGACAGAAACTGTGAAAACATACAATTGGAAGACATCCCCACAAAATGCAACTAATACACTTTCCTAAAAAAAAGGGGGGGGAGACCAGGAATAAAACTGCAGAACTCAATAGGATGCTCAGGAAAGAAAGCGTCTGTGTCACATGAGGCTAGGATCCTACAGAGAGCAGGCCTGGGATCAGTGTCCAGAAAAGTGGGGCCCATCTACCACTGAAGCACTTCTGGGAAGCGATGAAGATGGTGAGCATGTGGTGGGGTACCCAATACCAACACCATGCCGAACCCACCGACCTCAAGGTTTGGCGCCAAACTGTTCATGAGATAGCTGTTCATGGGTGTGACTGGGCATCCAAGCCTATATGTGTATGAAAAGGATGAGGCAAGTTCTTTCCTAGACAAGATTGGCTACTCTTGATTGACTGGCCACTACACCAGTGTGGTGTAGTGGTTAAGAGCGGTAGACTTGTAATCTGGGGAACCGGGTTCGCGTCTCCGCTTCTCCACATGCAGCTGCTGGGTGACCTTGGGCCAGTCACACTTCTCTGAAGTCTCTCAGCCCCACTCACCTCAAGGAGTGTTTGTTGTGGGGGAGGAAGGGAAAGGGGAATGTTAGCCACTTTGAGACTCCTTTGGGTAGTGATCAAGTGGGATATCAAATCCAAACTCCTCTTCTTCTTCTTTTAAAGCCCATGAAGTTCAGGACTTAACAGCTCAAGACTACAGCTAGTTCAGAGGTGGTTTCCCCTCTCCCCCCTCCCCGCCACGATACCAATCCTATGTGGGGCTAGGGCTAAATTTCAGCCTGTCATCTGCAACAATATCCATGTCCACATGTAATGGAGAGAAGGCAAGACAAGGCAGCCTGCACTGCCTTGTCAAAAGTGGGCAGAAGTTTGTTTGTGTTTAGTGCACACAGAGGATATATGCTGGGTTGGCCTCCTACAGAGAAGGAGGGGCAGAAGAGTAAGAACGTGGCCATGTGGATCTCCCTGGACAGGGAGTTCCAAAGGGTTGAAGCCACGATGGGAAATGAAGTACTGTAGATGGTTATTGCTAGCGGGGGGGGGTGTGGAATCAGTACAAAGTAATACAAAGCATCTTGCAGAACAGCAAGGGAGGGACTCCAGATTACCTGTGTTCCACTCATGATCACAGCTGCCCCATGGAAGGTCTATGGTGAATGAGCTGAAGAGGTAAAACAAGGCCCAGGCCAGAACAATAATGTAATAGAAATTAAGTAGTACAACAATCACCTGGGAAGCATAACCAATTCCTGCAGAGTGAACAAAAGAAACAGGGAGGGGATTTTAAGAAAATTAATTGGAGTAATAAAGCCAGGGTGGTTTTGTTTTTTCAGGGTTGAACCTACATTTGGGGTGCCCCGAAGCTCGAACTGTTATGGGCCCCCCTTTGCAACCAGCAAGGAGGTCTCGTTAACCATTCGGTTATCTTCTTCAGTGGGGTTGTTCCACGACAGATCCCCACAATTATTTTAATAATAGTAATAATAATGACTGCGACACCTCAGATCTTGATTAAAATTGCTATACTGGATTATCTCACATGTCAAAGTCACCGCAGTAAATAAATATTTCCCATGCCTTGTAGTTTTCAAGTTCTTGGGAGGGGGTGAGAAATAGGGAAATGTTATATACATTTCTGGGGCCCCTCTGGGGTTAAAGGCTCTGAAACTTAAGATTCTTAAACTTCATAGTAGATCTGCCCTGGGTTGCATCCCAGTGGTGGGCAAGCAAGTTGTAAAAGTCAGTGGTTTCTATACACAAACACAAGCGCACTCACGCTCCATATAACACCCCTCTCCATTCTCCTTCCATGCAAACAAAGGGTTCAAGGGTTCATTCCAGCCAGGCAAAGGAGTATCTGGCCCCTTGGGGTGGTGTGTGGCTTGAGGAGAGGCCTGAGGGACAAATTAAATTCTCTGAAGGACTATACTTGGCCCCCAGGACTTGAAGTTCCCTTTGCTAAAGTCAGCTGGCTATCAGTTGTTGATTGCATTGAAACAACAGCCTTTGTAGACATGGGCAAGAAATTCCAGCAGCCCTTTGCTTATGATGTTACAGCGAACAATGAACTCCATCCACTTCTACCTACCTGAGCTAACTGCCAGGCTGTGATTAACACAGTAATTTGTCCTGGAATGAAGCAGAAATAAATCAAGAGTCCCTAATTACCCAGGAACCTTTTAGCCTCAACTTTCCATTTGATCCAGATTTTGAGTAACCTTAAAATCATGCAAACATCTGATCAGAAAGTGAAGTGCTCCATTATACTAGAACTTGGAAGAGGGGGTGTCATCCACTGAATCTGAAGGATAGGGGATTCAGAACAGGCTATTTGCCATGCTGGCTGAGGCTGATTGGAGACGCCTGCCCTAATCCATAATTTTCATAAAATCCCCATAGGGCATACATTCTCATTGCAGGATACATCAACTTTTCTTTCCCATTTTCTCAGGTGCTCCATTCACCATTCTGGGTGTTCCTTTCATTCACCATGTCTTCCCCTTGGTTTAATTTCCACTTACTTTTTTAATTTTCCCTGCACCTGTTTATGCACTGTACATTTCCTAGGTGTCATATATTCCAGAATCTTACAATTCTACAGGAAAACAAGTAGAGGCTTCCCCTTTTCTCTGTTACTTTACACTAGTTCCGAAGTGTGCCTTATGTCTTGATTTTGGCACGGCAGCCCTTGTTGGAGGAACTGGGCATGAGGAAGGTGTTAATTTCCTACATGAGCACAAATCACTCTATATATTAGAAAAGGCCAGAGGTGCAAGGCCAGCCAAGCCCGTTGCTATGGCAATGGCCCAGGGTCGCCTATGTAAGGATTGATGCATGCCAGCTCATCTGTGCCAGGATGTATTGTGTGTCCGGGTCAGTCTTGTGAAGGGAGTCGGCATTACGTCTTGAATTGCTGGAGCAACAGATATGCTTTGTACTTGTATGTGTCTGTAGCTGTATATGCTACATCCTGTATATATATTTCTCAGCATCCAGAACTGTATTACTGAAGCTTTATCTTCTGCAGCAGTAGACTATTTGGGGCTCTAAGCTGCCTCTGTGTGGTGACTGGATATGGAGGCAACTTCCACTGTGTGGGGATCTCATCTCAGATTCCCAACAGACCTTACCCCAGCCGGAAGAGAGTGAGGGAATCTTTGATTTAAAACAAACATAAAAACATCAAAAGTAGACATAAGCATGCATTTTACAGAGCAAAACAAAAAAAGAAGGAAGATCTTTGATTAGCACCCACCCCATGCTGATTGGCACTGCATTAATACAATTTCCCCCAACCTGGTAGATCCTTTCTTTTAATCAGTAAACATCTGCATTTAACATTTTCTTTCAGCTAATGTGCAACCTGAGCTTCTGTTTTCCCTTTGCATCATGTTAATTTTCCTCTTTTATAAAAATTGAGATTCCTGTGGTCACTTCAGCCACACTCTGTTGCCTCCACAACAGTGATCTTTGTCACAACTGAGGGGCATTTGCATTTTCCACTGACAGGTATCACTCTCAAGCTTCAAGAAGCAGCGGTGCTGCTGTTGCAAGAGACACAGTCGTTTAAAACCCGAAATAGTTCTGATGCACGATGATCTGATGCTAATGCTACAGCCAACATCCAAAACTGGGCAAATGTTGACATCTGCATGTGAATGCTGACACCCCCAGCTGAATCTTGTGGGTGCGCAGGGAGGCAAAGGATTTACCTGTTCACATTCTGTTTGTCCATCAGACATCTTATTTACTTGAGTGTGGCCTCTGGTTTATGCTAGGGCCCTCCACCCCACCTGCCACAGAGCAAAAAGATCTTCACGTGATACAAAGTATATGGAAATGTTATGCAAATATGTGTCCCCTTTTGGAAGCCAGGCAGAGGGTCCAATCCACATGCAAGTGTACCAGGCCCAGAAAATCCCATTGATGCCCTATGTAAGATAGCTCCTTTAGTGCAAAAGGTGGTACAGACTTTCTAGCAAACAAGCTGGCCCCATCATACTCAACTCACCTTCAAAGAGAGGGCACAGCCTCCGCCAGGAAGTGACACCTCCCTGGCTGGTGTACTGCCCAAGTGCCGTCTCCAGGAAGAATACTGGGATCCCGCAGGTGAAAAGGAAGATGAGGTAGGGGATGAAGAAGGCACCTACAGGTTCAGAAACACATGGAGGTGTTAGATGCTCAGGCTTTCAAAATAGGAAGCTATGGTGATGACAAAGAGCCAAGTGGGGAGGGGTATGTATGTATGTATGTATGTATGTATGTATGTATGTATTTCTGCAAATGTTCATGTTTTTGTTGTTCATTTGTTATATTAAGAAAACCAAACTGAATTATTATTATTATTATTATTATTATTATTATTATTATTATTATTAAAAAAGATATGTTTGCTAACCACACAATTGAAGTAGTTTGACCCTCAGAGGTGTTTGAAGATCATCCCTTGAGTTTGGGCCAACCAATAGCAATACACTTCTCCGGGATTCTGCCAGCAAAATATTGAGCTTTTGGACACATTGACCCAATGGCCCAGTGAGCAGGTTTAGCATGGTTTTGAGAAAGAAAGCTCAGACTACAACAAATATGGTTTTGAATACTTCCTAGCAGAACAAGAAGGTTCAAACCTTTGATCAGGATGAGACAAATGCAACTTTGATTGTATTTGATCACAGACAAATTGCATTTAAAAAAATGAGTTTACTGACATCACAGAGTCAGCTCTGGAACAAAAACACTGTCTAACTTAACCCTCTGCACAAAGCAAGGCTATCAATTCATTAGTCTTAAGAGCCCAAATGAATATGCTCCCAACTATTCTCCCCAATATTTTGCTCCACGAACTTTGAACATATGGAAGATATTCTTGGAATACTCTTATCGTTTGCCAGATACTTACTCGGGATTGGATATCTATATTTTACATACAATATTCACTTCACTATTTGATACCAGAATAAGGTTTGATACTTGATACAACATGGTATTCCGTACTCAACAGTGCTCGACTGCTGCCATGCAAGGATATCTTGCAAGTTATTTTTTACAGCTGACATGCAACCATAGTTAATATTAGATAGCATTCAGTAGTTGTCATGTAATATCAAATGCTGTTAATATTTGATGCTGGCCCAGCATTAAAGCAGTCAAAAGATGCTTATCACAGTAGCAGCAACCTATTCAGCAACGTTCAAACTGGTGGCCCCTTGTGACATATGGGGCAGTATCCAACTAACACATCCCATCAACACAAGGATTTCTGCAACAGGACTCCCCCCTCCTCTCCTTCCCACCCCATGTCCTCCCCAAATCTAGACTGGAGGGCTGGAGGCATGAATGGGGAGGCAGGCCAAGTCCCATTGAGCAAGCAGAAATTTTTGCACTGATGGGATGCACTACTCAACGCTACTGTAGATACAACCCATGACTAACATTTTGACTGAGAAGGGAAGGAATTAAAGCAATTCTAATGCCTTTTGTGTCCAGGTTTGGACAGATGCAGACTCTGCTCCTTGGCGTTAATTGCTAGCCACTTTCAACACCTCCATCCGTTCCAGGATCAAGCCAATATTTAACTGACTGGAAAATCACAATTAACTTTAATTTGCTCCGAAATCCCTTTAACGGTTCCAGCTCTTAGCAGGCTGGACTGGGCTCCCTGCCCTTTGACTGAAGTCCACACCAAGCTGGCATGGCAGGAGGCTGTGCCTGCTATGGAAGCAATGAGCTTTCAGACCCTGGGGGCAGAGGGAGGTGAGATCACTCCTCTGGTTGCCTTCCTCTCTTCCTAGCCAATAGTAAAGGAGGATGCTTTACTAAGCCTGACAGCAGAAACTGGGCTAGTATCCTCCATGCTTTTCATTGCTTTTTGTGTGTGTGCTAAAAGGGCATGTACCTTTCAGTTTAGTCAAGAACACCAGCTGAAAGATGATTCCTTTTTCTTGCTGAAGAGAAATCCAGGGTCCAATTAAAACATGATGCCAGGTCATATTTTAGAGGAACAAGGAATGGAACCAATAGCGAGATCCACATGTAGGTCAAGTTTGAACTGAGTGTCAGTGGTGGCTGGTGTCAATGGGGCTGTGAGGTAGAAAGCAGGGAGACTAGGGCCACATTCAACACCATACATTTAAAGCAGCATTATATGAAGGGGAGGTTTGCTACTTACTTATTTATTTAATACAATTTATATATCACTTGACTGTAAAAAAAAGAAAGAAAACTCATCAGAGTGGTTGAGTGGATAGGAATATCCATCATCAGTATTCAATTACAGTATTGCTACCAGTATATATTTATTACGATTGTATTGATTTCCAATTTGTATTGATGGTTGCATTGTATATTTTTGTAATAATTGCTTTGGTTTGGTTTAATTTGTTGTACATCACCAGACCCCAAAAGTGTCCTGGAAAAAATCAAGACATCCTGTGGTTTTTCTTTTGTCGCGAGAGAATGTTGGCCATTTTGGATGCCATGATCTCATGCAATTGCACACCACAATTATTTCCTGAGGCTGTGATCTTGTGCAGTGCCCCCAAAATACACATTTTGGAGCACCATGCCTGAAAAAAAGCTCTTTTTCAGGGGGCAGGATTGTGGTGCAAAACCACATGAGATCAAGACATCCAAAATGGCCAACATTCTCTTGAGAAAAAACAGGAAGATGGCGTCTGGGAATATTGTGTCTTGGATTTTGCCATCAAGGTGTTAGAGGGTATGCATCACCAAGAGAAATTTTATATATTAAGCAGTATAAAAATGGTTTAAAATAAATATTGAAATCATCCCTGACCATTGGCCATTGTAGCGGGGTTGATGGGAGTTAGCGCAGTTGATAGTCAAGCAACATCTGAAGTGCACCATGTTGCCTGTTCCCAAAGTAACAATGGGGCTTCTTAGTAAACATGCATAGGGTTGGCGAACCCAAGTTTAGGAACATTCCAGCCTCATAAAAATAAAAACAAGCCTCCCCTCTAATTCCTCCTCAAAAACAAAATTCTCAAGCAGAAAGAGAAACAAAAAGGAAAGCCGGCATGGAAGTAGCTAATCCCCTTCATGCTGTCAGGGTGGGAAAGCGGTTTAGGTAGGCCTCTAAGGCAAATCCAAAAGATTTCAGACCAGAGTTCATAAATCTACTCACCGATAACTCTTACAAGTACCAAGTCCTTCTAACCTGTTTTTCTACAAGCTTCCAGAAAGTCAGATTAAGTAAATAGTTATCAAACAAAACAAGGAGAACAATTCCTAAATAGGTCTCTAGGTAATTTTTTCCAGAACACATACATAACCCACACGACAGCACAGAGCGTCTCTGTGGCAGATGACTCCTGTTGAGTCTTTTAAAGGAAACGTTATTGTAATAGGTTCTTGTACTGCAAAAGCCTATAAATTATCTTAACTGAAGAGAAGAACTTCTGTACTCATATTATACAACTCATCGGATTTAAAATCTTACTAAGATAGTTACTGCACTTTTTACTTCAGTGGAGCTGGTTGAGATGAACACCTATTATCTCCAAACTGCAACTTATCACACCAGTGGTACTAATATAAAGAGAGACGAAAACTTTTTCTTGACTTTATTATTTTTAACATAAAAAGAAAACCATGGGGCCCTTTTTTAGCAGGTATGGCAACGAATGGTGGGCCTCACTAACCCACCTATATAGTGTTCTCTGGTACATGCTTCCATTGTGAGGGGAAATTTAGTTTACTAGCACAAACATCTTAACATGGTGCTAGAAAACTAATTCTCTCGCCCCAACATATTTTGTTTTGTGGATGATAGTTTCATGCGTGTCTTGTTGTGACATCACTGTGAGACTCATAACAAGTCGCTCCACCCCTTGCCTACATCATTTTGAATGCCCCACAAGGACAGATAGGAGAATCTGTCAATTTCAGTTTCTCTCAGAACCTCATTTTCCCATCTTAAATTCATTTCTCCACCTTTGTGAATTTTTTTTAAAAAAAGATTTCATGAAAAAATTGTCAGCATTGTAGTGTGAATTTCTTCCAGTATAGACATTTGTATGCAACTTCCCCTAAAATACACATTTTTACAAATATTTTTCCCCCTAATCCTGCACATGCTTATAGGTTGTTTTCACAAATATATACATTTTATGCACGTTTTATCCTAGTATGTGCCTGGCAAAATTTGGAGACGCGTGGCTCTTATTGTGTTTTGGTTTGCACATTATTTCAGAAAGTGTGGGTTAGGTAGGTTCTCCTTTAAATGTGTCCTGAATCAAATTTCTCCCTCATCCTTACCCACAAGTAAACAAGTGTGTGTCTGAGAGAGAGAGAGCTCTCTAAGGACAGAGTAAAAGAAGCCATCTCCTTGGCAACTCTCTTCATTACATCTTAGGACTATGCACCATGTGAGGCAAAATTGTAATGTTGTGGAAAGGAGTCAGGCTGTCCTCTCATTCCAAAAGATGGGTAAGGGAAGAGGAAAAGCCCTGCCTTTAGTGGGAACACAGAATAATTTCTTCCTTCGTGCAAGGAACTATTTCTACTAATTTGACTAGCTGGGGCTCTCAGCAGAGGAAGGAAGGAGGAGAGAGGAACCAGTGCTTCAAAGCCATTCCTGTCTTCCTTATTTTTGGGGGTCATTTTTGGGATGCTAACCCATTACAGACTGTAAGGCTACCAGATTCTTTTCAATGAATCTGGAGACACTTTTCAACTTCAATGGATTTTGTGTGGGGACTGATTTGTAAATCTGGGGACTGTCCCCGGGAAACGGGGACGTCTGGTAACCTTATTACAGAGCCATAATGTTATAGCCAGGTTTTTAGTCCCTCTTCCCTCAATATAGCAAACACTCCGCCTGGCTTTCCAGGCTCTTGTTAAGATTAGTGAGATTGGTTTTTTTTACAATAAAAGTCCTGTAGCAGCTTAAAGACTAGCTAATTTGTTATGACGTGAGCTTTTGTGGACACACATTCACTTCAGATGCATGAGGGATTGTTCTCTATGGACATTTGTGAGTGAAAGAGACAGACACACGGACACAGCATAGAGAAAGAAGCAGTAGGAGAAAATGGCCATGGAATGCAGAATGTGCCTTCTGAAACAGATCAGTTCAGGCATGGAAAATAAGTACAGCAACCATTTCAGCACTACAAAGCAGTCATCCTAGACTCGCTTTGTAAATTAAGCATCCATAGAGGGACAGGAAGCCAGTAGCCATGTTAGGACAATCCAAACCAGGCTTCATAAATACTAATGAGCTCTGGGCACACAGGTGCAGCCCTTTCGCTTCTTTTGCATGAGTGAGGAAAGAAGCCATGAAGCCACAGTTAAGTCTGTTACACAGGGGCGCCAGCTAGGGGGAGCCCTCAATATCCAGCCATGATGTGCGCATGCCGTGCACTGTGCTTGCATCACGGCGCAAGCCGTGTGGCGTGCGCACATAACATGAGCAAAAGCAAACCAATAACTCCTCTCCCACAAACACATTTAAAAGGCCATAGCATGTTAATCAGCACAAGTTTTGGTTGGAAAGGTACGTATGGATGATATTCAATGCTAGTCCTTATTCAGAGTAGGCCCACTGAAATAAATAAACATGACTAACTTAGGTTCATCCATTTCAATGGGTTTACTCTGAGTAGGACTTGGTTGAATTCAACTTTGTCCATTTTGTTTCTGCTTGCAGGGTTAATAGCTGCTCTCTTTTTTTCCTTTCCCCCTTTTTTTAATTAAAGTTTTTTTTTTGTTTACAAAGGTATGCACAATGTCTCTTTTTTCAAGTTACATTTTCCATAGGTCAGTTTCATTTGTTGAGACATTAGGGTTACATTAGGAAGAAAAAGGGGGAAGAAGTGGAGGGGGCCATGGGGGGGGTCTGGAGGCAATGTTTCTATTTTACTTAATGTATGTGTGGGGTTTTGTGTGGTCCACTAAGCGTCTGTAACCTGAGGTACCACTATACTTGCTTAGTTATTTTACATATTTCTCGTATGGCTGTTGTCCAGAATAGTTGGATTTTGGGGCATTTCCACCACATGTGGAGGTATGTGCCTGTGGAGGTGCACCCTCTCCAGCATTTTGGTGAGGTTCCTGGGTGAATTAGCGCTAATTTCCTTGGTGTTAGGTACCACCTATAGGTAAGTTTCAGCGTAAGTAATTTTCTTTTCATTGATATAGATTTAAAGGGGGGGTTAGACCACATTCTGGTCCACTAAGTGGGGTTAATCTCATAGCCTATGTTGTCCTCCCATTGTTTTTTGATTACGTCTAGGGGGTTCGTGGGATTTTGGAGTAGCATTTTGAATATTGCGGATACCATTCCTTTGCCGTGTCCCTTTGTTGTTAGGAGGAGGTTTTCGAAGGTTGTCAGGGGCCTAGTTGCTGCTGATTTTACTACTGGATTGTTTAAAAGGGCGTGTAATTGGTGATGTGTTAACCAAGGCATTTGGATGTCTTCTAGTTTGTCTTGTATTTCTTGTGTTGACAAGGGTTTGATATTTTTATAGAAGTCTGTTAAGCGATATAGGCCTTTGGTTTGCCAGGTTTTTATCTGGAGGTTTTGTGCTGCGTGATGGAACAATGGGTGGTATGCCAGGGGAATTAGTGGGGATGGGGCTGAGGTTAGTTTGCTTATTTCTGCTTTCCATGCTTTAAGCATGGTCTGTGTGTTCCTCCTTTTTCTTTTTTTGATGAGGTGGGAGTGGAAAGCGACACGGGAAGGAAAAGTTCACCAAGAAACTCAGCACCATTGCTTCAGTCCCCCCCCCCAAAAAAAGGCCTTTATAGTTGCATGAATATTTATTTATTTATTTATTCTTTTTAGTAATGTCGGGAGATCTCATGTTGTGTGTGGTTTTACACTTAGCTCGCAAGGAAACAAACAGTTTTCGGGAGAAAATTGTGGAAGTCGCTGGCTGCCTCCTAAGTCCCCCCCCCCCCACCTTGTACTGGGGTTTGAAGAGGAAACTCTTAAGTGGTTTTGTGCAAGTTCCTCTTTCTCTCTCACCCTAACCTACCACATAAGGGTGCTGTGAAGATAAATGGCATAAACTTCGCAAAACATTTCGTACGCTGAAAAAGGCTGGCACTTGGCTTGCTTCGGCTGGCATTATTGATTCCCTCCCACCCATCTCCCATGGTATGCAACTGCAGGTGTGCAGGTTCTCTTGTGATCAATGGGAAAGTGACACAGTTGAGACATCTAGCAGATGCGATGTAAATTTGCTAGGCAAGAGCTGCACTTACCACCACCATTCTTGTAGCAGAGATAAGGGAACCGCCAGACGTTCCCCAAGCCAATGATTTCTCCTGCTACAGAGAGCACATATTCCATTTTGTTGTTCCAGTGGTCGCGTTCTAGTGTTTGATCTCTTGCTTCTTGCTTCTGCTTCTTCTTCTTCTTCTTCTTCTCCCCAGAGGCTTGTGCAGGTATTTCTCCATTGATCACTGCCCCGGGGACTCTGTAATCCATCCCACCTTCAAAAGGTCAGTGTCGCCTTTCGCCCCTCCACTGTTATGCTTACAACAATCAAATTCTCAAGCTGGAGGAAAAGTGAGAGACAAACTCAGGGACACGCTCAAAAGTTCACACCACAGCTTCCTTGCTTACAACAGCTGGATATGTTGACATTCCAAGTGCACAAGATGTACCCATAGACTTTACTGAGGCAGGAGGTATTTACTTTGGATTAGAAGAACAGTGTCAGCTTAATTTTTAAATGATTCATCTCAAAATGTTCTGGTTCCTCACAGAGTATCCTTTCAGTAAGCATTCGGCGATGTTTTGTACACCACCAGGTATTTTGTTTATTTACTTCCCCTTTTCATTTTAATTCATTTCACTTGTGAAAACAATTCAGTGAAGATATTGCAATCCTGTTTACTTTTACGAAAGTGTGCCTAGAAGCACTGGGCTCAGACATGTTTTGGGCCATGTTTGCTCCTGTCACTGGCCCATCACATCCTCCCAGACCCATAGAAATAGCCCTATGGTCCCCCTTCAAGAAAATGTATTCACATTTGCCATGGAGCATCAGTGCAATATCCTTCACAACCTGGGGCTGGGATACCTGAACAATAGCTGACCACCAGCTGGATGCTCCTGTGATCTGTGTCAGGGATGGAGAAACTGCAGCTACACTGGTGACTGGGAGTGGCTGCTGAGACCACATGACACCGGTCCTGAAAGACCTACATGGACTCCCAGTACATTTCCAAGCACAATTCAAAGTGTTGGTGCTGACCTTTAAAGCCTTAAACAGCCTTGGCCCAGTATACCTGAAGGAGTGTCTCCACCCCCATCATTCAGCCCGGGCACTGAGATCCAGCTCCGAGGGCCTTCTGGTGGTTCCCTCACTGAGAGAAGTGAAGTTACAGGAAACCAGGCAGAAGGCCTTCTCGGTAGTGGCACATCCTGTGGAACACCCTCCTATCAGATGTCAAGGAAATAAACAACTACCTGACTTTTAGAAGACATCTGAAGGCAGCCCTGTTTAGGGAAATTTTTAATGTTTGATGTTTTATCGTGTGTTTAATATTCTGTTGGGAGCCGCCCAGAGTGGTTCGGGAAACCCAGCCAATAGGTGGGGTATTAATAATAATAATAATAATAATAATAATAATACTTATTATTATTATTATTATTATTATTATTATTCCAGATGTACTCCAGATGGGACTACAGCTCCCATAATCACTAACCATTGCCAATGCTGGCTGGGGCTGATGGGGGTTGAAGAGCATCATTCATTAGGAGGGTCAAGGTTCCCCATTATTTCTGTACATCAGTAGACTCCAATTTTTCCAGAGCTGAGACCCATCCTGTAACTAAAGCGACAGCACCAGTCTTCAGACCAGAGGTGAACCTTACTGATGCTTTTGAAGGTGGCAGGGCGGGGGAGTCTTCTGAAATTTATCCACCTTTAAATCACAGACTTCTATGCTTTGTTCTCATGGGCACATATTCTGTCCCCTTATTTTTATTAAAAAAACAACAACTCCCCCCCCCCCACTGCAAAAAATGGTGGTGACACTATTTAACTTCTAAATTCTTTTAAACAGAGGATTCCAGGTAGAGCCTGACAAGGGGAGGTGGTAGTGTTTGCTTGTTTACTTTTAAAATTGCACCTTCCGGTTTTTTTTCATATTGGCTTTCTGCACTGATCAAAATAAGCCAAACCATGGAATCATAGAATTGTAGAGTCGGCAGGGTCCCTGAGGGTCATCTAGTCCAACCCCCTGCAATGCAGGAAGACTCTCCAATGAAGGAGAGTCCACCACCTTCCAAGGGAGTCCGGTCCACTGCCAAACAGCTCTTACCATCAGAAACATGAACATGACTTTAGATGAATACTAGCCTCAACTGCCTCTCTAAATTCTGGCCCAGCTAAATTACCAGTATTTAAGCAATACAGTTGAAGGTGACTTGTGTTGAAATACATTTTCATTCCCATATTCTCTTTCTATACTTAAAAGCACTTGGAGTACAACTCCCATCATTCCCAGCCAGCTTAGGCTAATGGTCAGAAATGATGGGAGCTGTTTCCAGCAACATCTGGGGACCTGAGGTTGAAGAACATTGCTCTACATCAGGATGTCCCAAACTTGGGTCTCCAGCTGTTTTTGGACTACAGTTCCCATCGTCCCTGACCACTGGTCCTGCTGGCTAGAGATGATGGGAGTTGTAGTCCAACAATAGCTGGAGGTCCAAGTTTGGGAAACCCTGCTCTAGATCAGGGGTGGGAAAGCATGTGGCCCTGCAGAGGTTGCTGGACTCCAATGCCCTTTGGGCTCAGCTAGCATGGCCAACAGCCAAGGGTTATGAGATCTGTAGTCTAGCAACATCGGGGGGTGGGGAGGAGACGAGACAAGTTTCCAACCCTTGTCCTGAAGGACATTTTCAGTTAAGCTGGGCAACAGTGAGACCCAACAGGCCTGACCAGTCAAATGAAGTGGACAATCCTGAATATGTACCAGAAACCCCTTGCAACAGATTGTGGTTCTGTAGCAGGTAGGCAGTGTTCCCTTGAAAGCAGTGCTGGATTTACTTACAAGCTAAACAAGCTATAGCTTAGGGCCCCACTCTCTTGGGGCCCCCCAAAAAATGTAAAGGAAAAAAAAGCTGGATGTACATTTCCAAAATATAACAATTATTTGATAAAATACATATTTTGTTATGTGCAAATGGCTTTAGATACCTATTAAGTCCATAGTACATATTCAACACAAAAAACAGCAACAATTTGTTGCTGAGAAAGGACAGCTGGACATATAAAGGGCCCCATTACCTTCAGTAGCTTAGGGACTCATCAAACCTAAACCCGGCCCTGCTTGTAAGACAGGGCCAGAAGGAAGAAAGCTTGTAAACCTCTCCATTGCTTTAGACCAGGGGTGGTCAGAATGGTGTTCTCCAGACATTTTGAGCTACAGCTTCCATCACCCCTGACCATTGGCTGTGCTGGTTGGGGACAGTGGGATTTAGAGTACACAACATCTTGGCTACTCTGCCTTCAATGCATTGACTGATCCCAAGTGCATCACTGAAAGGAACGTGGCGAGTCCTAAGAAATTAGGCAGTGACAGAGGGCATCGCATATGCTCTGTAGCATCATAACTCACATTGCACGAATCTTTAGCATTGTTCATTGATCAAGGCAAAGATCTGGCAGCCAAGTGTGTCTGCTGTTCTTCTTAAATCAATGGCGCTTTGGTGCCATTAGAGTCCAATACCAAGTAACTATCAAGGTGGTAACATGGCAGGTGGTGGGGCTTCAGGCTGAGAGAGGGCTGCTTTAGGTGATTGGATGTGGTGGTAAAAGTGGAATGGGGCTGCAAGGCAGATGAAAGCATTCTGTGTCTGGCTCTGGGGACTGTTCTAAATAAGGAGGATTCTGAAATAGGGAAAGCTAGTTCCATAATCAGACTTTATTATACAAACCACGCACATTTGTACGTCACTATTCAGCGTAAAGCCTTTATTTTGTGGAAGGATAAAGCAGCACAGGGGATGGAGACTAGATGTGGGAGATCTTTAGAGGCTAGCAAAAGTAGCCGAGCCTGGTAAATTTCTCCAGGCACATTAGTTTCTGAAAATTAAGCAGACTCTCTGTTGTGATTGGGTTCTGCCCCCTGCCTCCTCTGAACCAGAAATGCCTCTTTCCCTGGAAAAAATATGAGACTCTCAGGATGCTGCATTCTGCTCACAGATCTGGACATGTATTGCCCTTTTATTAAAACACACAATGGATACCAGCTGGGAGGCCAAATGCAAGGAGGATCTGGCACGTGAGGGATCTGGTGCAAATCTACCTTTTTAAGACCACTTTGGATATGCATAGCATTATTTCAATAGAAACTGCATACATGTGATGGAGTAACGAGCCATAGGATGAACAACTACAAAGGGCACATCTGCTATAATTTTAATAATGCAGTGCGTTCTTCAATCTGAGGTCCCCCAATGTTGCTGGAATACAGTGTCCACCATTCTCAACCACTTTAGCCAATCATCAAGGATGATGGGAGTTGTAGTCCAACAACATCCAGGGAGCCAAGCCAGAAGAACACAGCTTTAATGGGTCTGTAGGAGAGGATATTCCACCTGCTGGGATCCCTACTTCTTTGTAACTTGTAAAAGTAGAGAGTCTTGATCACTTTCCCATTAGTTCACCTTAGCGATGTGCCAACTATTGCACACCATCTCTTAATGGTGTGGGGGGGGGTTTTGGGGGGAGTCAGTTTTGAGATCATACTCCAGGGTCCCTTTGGCCCTCTGGATGTTACTAAACTAAAACTCCCACCATCCCTGGTCTGCTGGGGTGATTGCATTTGTAGTTCAACAAAATCTGGAGCCCCAAAGGTTCTTCACACCTACCTCAAGCACAAGTCAACCAAGGTGGTTTTTTTTTTTTGAAAATGTCTCATTCAGTGCTTTGCCCAGTGAGAGAATATTCCCATAATCATCATGTACAGCGTATACTTTGCCTCTCCCCCACCTTCCCAATTCAGAATCTTTAATAGTTCACAGTGGTCCAGTTCTCTCTCACACACACATACACACACACAAACTCACAGTGGCCCAATCACATGCTAACTTCCTTCATGCCACTTCCAGATGCACCTCAAAGGATCTTTGGATCCCGCTCCCTATGGAGAACCACTCCAAGAAAATAGTGATGGCACAATTCATGTGAAGAGCATCAGCCATTTGTAGGTTACCGTTTTCCTCCACCACCCTGCCTGCCCGTCAAAACCAAATTCTTTGATTCATTCATTCTCTCAGCCAGTTCCTTTTGTGAAGAAAACAAGAGATTCCAATACACAGGGAGGAATACTACAGCCCAAAGTGCTTTGAAAGCTACACATGAATGCATAGCCAGAAGGAACAAGAAATCATGTTAAATCAGAGGGGCAGGGGGAGGAGAGGAGGAGAAAGAGGTGGGTGCATAAAGATATCTTTGCCACTAAAAATTGTTAGGCAGTCCACACACATGCACACCACACACAAACGCACAGTCCGCCTGATGACTGCAACACAGCCCGACGCAGCAGAGGAGAAGGTACAAAACTAAGTTGTTACCTTGAAGGAATGAGCTGTCAGGGGTCTGGCTGACTGGGGAACCGTGAAAGCAATAAGAAAAAGGTGCTGGCTATTTAAAGCAAGCAAGAAAAAAAGCTATTCTGCAATGGTGTAATTCTAGACTTTGCCCGGCCCACATTCCTTCCTCCACCCCCACCCCCCAGGGCTGTACAATAAACTACACACGACTTCTGGTGTGCCTTACTAAAGGAGCCCTTGCCCACTGCCCAGGCAACTTTCCTCCTCTGCTTTTCGCCGTCCGTGTGGAAGAAATGCAGACAAATGTGTAAGTTCTGCCTCTCCTTTCACTGCGACCATGTCTGTGTCACTGGTCAATTTCTGTTCAGTCTCACCTTCCAAGGCCCAGCCACTGAAACATACCACAGGATTGTTGAACCATCTTTTAATGGGGATTATGGATATTGAGGGAGCAAACAAAGAGGTGGTGGTGGTGGTGGTGGTTGCCACTTGCCCTTCACCTCAAGTTCCGAGGTTACAACAATTAAAACACAATGCTAATATTAAATCACACTACTACGCAATATTAAAAACAGTTTAAAAGTTGAACAATCATAGAATCACAGAGTTGGAAGGGACCACAAGGGTCATCTAGTCCAACCCCTGACTGCAGGAATCTTTTGCCCAATATGGGACTCGAACCCACGACCCTGAGATTCTTATTTGTGACCCACATTAATAGCATGTTTCCCTGAAAAGATGGTATAAAATACCTGAAAGTACCAACAACCCTCACCCACCTGCAAGGAACTCCTCTTCCACAGCTGGTTCCAGCTGTGCTGAAGTGCTGTGCTTAATAGCAGGAAGAGCACATGCTTCTGGTAAAATTACAGAAATAAGATGAGTCCTAAAATAGACATTTCAAGTGTCAAAAGGCAGGTCAGGGAAGTGTGTCTTCAGCATTGGAGCTCTTCATAAACCCCATTTTAACCACACAGAACTATTCTGTATTGTCAGCTACCTCATTGTTCAATCCAAACTCTTGATTGTTTAGGAACAGGTTGAAACACACAGGTCCCAATATTGATCGGGGGGTGGGGGGCTCCACTTTCTATATACCTCCATTGTGAAAACTGCCCATTCATTCCTGCTCTTCTTCCTGTTTCTAAACCAGTTCATGATCCATATGAGGACCTCTCCTCTTATTCCATGCCTGCTAAGCTCACTTTTGAGTCCTTGGTGAGGTACTTTGGGGAAAGATTTTTGAAAGTCTGAGTACACAGTGTCAACTGGAACACCTCTATCTATATGCTTGTTGACACTCTAAACAACAGCTCCGCTGAATAGGCTAGTGACATGGGACCAAGCTAAGCTAACCAGTCTGTGATTTCCAGAATCCCCTCTAGAACCCTTATTTATAAATGGTATTGAGGCTGATCAGAGGGACAAGTTACTTATTTCACATTTGCGTTCTTTAAGAACTCTCACGGGGATGGCGTTCAGATCCAGCAATTTGTTTTTATTTTATTGACAAGGCTTCCTGTGGAAGTTAGTTCAGAGACAGGGATCTGCCCTGAAAGTTATTCTGCGAGGACAGAAGCAAAAAAATCTTTCTGCATCCCTGCATTCTTATTTTCCTTTAACTTACTTTAACTTACTTTGACTCTCTTGTCATCCAAAGGCCCAACTACCTCCCTAGCAGGTCTCCTGTTATTAATGCATTTAAATATTCTTTGCAAGACCAAGCATTCCAGCTCACTAATCTTTGCTAGGAGGCTTCTACCATTAGCTTATAAGCATCCATACACAGTCTTTTTCCAACCATGTCTCTTGCACTTGCGTTTTAGCCTACTCTTCAGCCTCTTAATTTCTATCCTGTGCCCTCACACGCTCAATGCCAACTTCTGCCCTCACCCCTTTAAATATTTTTTTCACCTTCTTTTTCAGCCCAGGGGGTGACATTAGGGTGGCTTCTTATGTTGCCTAAAGACAGGACACCACATTTACACAGCATGCTGAGCACATATTTTCTGCTATGCTTGAGGAGATGTGTATAAAATATATATGAGATCTACACCTGACAATCCCAGGAGTCCTAGTTAAGTGGTTCTCTGCAAATGTGTAGACTAATTTTAAAGTTAATACTTGGGTTATTAAGATTATTATAAAATATGTTAACCTACATGGATACTGGGAATTGAGATAAACCTCTGTGTGTGTGTGTGTGTGTGTGTGTGTGTGTGTGTGTGTGTGAGAGAGAGAGAGAGAGAGAGAGAGAGAGAGAGAGAGAGAGAGATTAAAAACAAACATATAATTACAGCTAAAAACAGCATGGCGCCAGCTCTTTCATTAAAAGCTGTTAGTTCCCCAAAGCCTGTTGGAATAAGAAATAGTAAGGGGTCCATAGTTCAGTGGCATTCAGAATCTACAAAGGCATCTTCAGGGGGGGAAAGCCCAGGTAGCAATTTTAGGAGATATCCCTGCAACACTGAGGGATACGGACTAACGATTCATCTCTACAGAAGAAAGCTTCACATGTTGCTAGGCTGTTGCTGAAAAATTTTCAGCTTTTAGGTTATTTGAATCAAGACACAAATGTGGTTTGTTTGTTTTTAGAAAGCAATAAGATAAGGTTATAAACTGGTCCCTTCCAATTTTGCAGATTTATGAATTGTTATTGCCAGCTAACCCCAGCAGATCCAAGAGATCAAGAACGGAAATTCCTAAGCTGTTTGAAAACATTGCAGTGTGTATCGCACTCACACAGGGGACATTAGAGAACTGCTGGATAACCACCCTAAATTAAGTTCTCACACACTTCAAGATATTCTTTATTGTTTAGACAGCTAAGCAGCTACCCTTGAACCACAGCACATTAAAGAAATTCATGACCTAAACGGTTCACACCTGCATCTCAAAAGCTTCCAAATTCTGAGCTCATCATAAATTATGATCAGTTAAATGTATTCAGTTGCACTTGATTAATCTCAGTTGCCAAACTTTTCCCCAGGAACCTGCTATATTTTCTCCCTCCCCCCCCACTCCAAAAACAAAAACCAATGGCTATGCTAGCTTGGAATGATGGGAGTTATAGTCCAAAGTATTTGGAGAGCACAAATTTGAAAGAGGATGCCTTAGAACCCAAAACCTTGTGTCAACATTGTCATAGAGACACATTTGACAAAATACAGGCAAAGAACTAGACATTCCTCTCTCTGGAGAAATATATGTGAATCCACAGCAATCACAATTCTGTACCAGAATTCCCTGTCCATGTGAATAATTTTTCAAAAAACTAACAGCACTAGTTTAGAGCACTAGTTTGCTGGAGAAAATTTCAACCAGTGCTCTTAATTATTTTGCCTGCAACTACCGTAAGTATGCAACAATTGCCAGTGGTGGTAGACATAAGAGAAATCATAGAATCTATTGGCTCAGGTGTAGAGTTGGTATGTTTTAATTAATTAGCAGCATGCTATATTTGCAATAAAAATAAATAAAAGCTAAAGAGGAGTCTAGTTTTGCTTTAAAATTCTGGCCATCTCACCCCCCAACCCAACCCCGTATGACAGGTAGGAATGCAAAAGCAGTAGTAGTGTAAGACAATATTAAGTGTCTCAGTAATTACAAAATAGTGAATAGTGAATTACCATCACCCCCTCCTACTGTTCTTTAATAGCTTCCTAGGTTAACAAGAGTATACCCACTGAAATCCATCGACTTAAGACAATTTATTTCAATGGGTTATTCTTTGGTATGACTTAGGACACAACCCTGCCATTCCAGTTGCATAACCTCACAAATACACACATGGCAAGCAGGAGTGGCGTTTTTTTATACTGAAGATGTAATGCTTGTGAAACTACTTTGAGATTTGGTTCATCATCTGGAAATAGTGAGAATGTAGGACAAGGGTTGACTAAACCCCAAAGCCGAATCTGGCCTCTCCAGGCAATGTTTCTGCCCCCTCAAACCCCACCAATTTTGGTGGCAAGAGTAGATGGCAGTTGGGTAGACGAAGACCAGAACCCTAACAAGGCTGTAGATCTCCCTTCCAATCATTGGATTCATTGATGGAGAAACAATCAGTATGAGTCATTTCATTAGGGATTCCGAGTGCCTTTGTGTGTGTGCACATGAATACAAGTTTATGGGATGGCCACCCACTGCTGATATGTAATCCTCCTTCCCTGAAGGTTGGGCCAGGGTGAATACAGGCCACAGGCCAAAAAGGTTAGCCAACCATGCTGTAGGAAATCCTTGATTGCTCATTGTCTTCCAAGGACCTTCCATCATCTTGTGCAATGCCTAAATGAGGCCACTTAGTTCAGAGCTTGCAGAGAAAGTGGCTATGATAGCAGCTTCATTGTTAATCAATTATTTGTGAAGGCCAGGAGGCAAAGCAAGGCCCTCGCCAGTGCTTTTGAACAAGGAATGCCAATACTTACCAAACCTAACTTGCCCCGTATGAATCAAGAAGTTAATTTCTCTTCTGCTCCAGAATAACTTTGCTCTACATTTTTACCATGTTTCCCAGCTTGATATCACCTGCAAATTTCAAACAAAAATACTCCCAGCTGTCCCTCCAACTAGCTAATGACTGAAAATATAGAACAATTTGGTTGCCCAAGACCGTGGACTCATCATCAGACTTCCACTTGTCCCACCGCTTTCCCATGAGGAAATCTGATTTTTACAGCCGAATCGAAACCATCATCGATGGGGTTTTAGAGAGGATTGACGCTTGCACCGATTCAGCACTAAAGAGTGGACTTTCTTGGAGAAAATGGATCCATGTGTAGAAGGCAAAGAACAGCGGGGAACTTTCTAGGCATGGGACAAGCAGAAGTGTGGACGAGCCCTGTGCAAAGTCACTCCACTGCTTGTCAAACTGAAAGCCTACACCACCTTTCCTCTTGCCCCCAACTCCATTAGTGCTATGCCTTACTACAAATTAAGGTGTCAAGCAGGAGCCAGATAGATTACCCCAGGAACTCAGAAACAGGGCATTATGGCTATGACCTTCCCCACCCTTTGTGCATCCATATTGAGAAGCCAAACCACCTTCACAGTTTTAATTTCACTCCTGAAAAACACTTTTGAGTTCGGTCAGACTCTGTGTGAATGTATTGGGCTGTAAACTTCACAGGAAATACATCAACTGTATTAAAAGCCAAACATTTTAAATAATCCATCTACCAGTTCAGCATACCAGTTGCCCTCTTAAAAAGTATTTAAGTATAGCCTTACTTTTAGCAAACAGACTTGGTCCCTATTTGCTGCTTTCTTTACCACCTTTAGTAAAAGCTATGGTTTTCCCAGTAGTGATGTATGGAAGTGAGAGCTGGACCATAAAGTAGGCTGATCGCCGAAGAATTGATGCCTTTGAATTATGGTGCTGGAGGAGACTCTTGAGAGTCCCATGGACTGCAAGAAGATCAAACGCATCCATTCATAAGGAAATCAGCCCTGAGTGCTCACTGGAAGCACAGATCCCTAAGCTGAGGCTCCAATACTTTGGCCACCTCATGAGAAGAGAAGTCTCCCTGGAAAAGACCCTGATGTTGGGAAAGATGGAGGGCACAAGGAGAAGGGGACAGAGGATGAGATGGTTGGATAGTGTTCTCAAAGCTACCAACATGAGTCTGACCAAACTGCGGGAGGCAGTGGAAGACAGGAGTGCCTGGTGTGCTCTGGTCCATGGGGTCACGAAGAGTCGGACACGACTAAACGACTAAACAACAATTACCACCTTTAAACTACTCTCTTTTGTTATTAAACTATACAGCATAGGAAAATCTGTACCCTTCCTAGGAATTGCTTTATTCATTGGAGCCCAGCTGCAATATTAGTAGCTTTAAAAGCTGTCCTCCTCAGCTTCATCTCCAAAGTTGGAAACAGCTCGTTGCTTTACATTTCTAATCCAATGGCTGGTTCTCTTCACCCCTTAGCTTCACTTTGATCTTTACTGACTTCACCATTTTCAGTCTCTATATAGCATTACCTCCCCCCTTGGCAGTTAAGCATGCTACAGATCTCCTTGCACCTGATGAGTGTTAAAAGTCTCTAGAAAATAAGAATTTTGATTTTTGCGTGGGAATGAGCCAGTTGTACATGTGGCAAAAAACTGAGCAGAATGAGGCTCAATTCAAATTTAACTATGGCACGTAAGATTTCTTACCCAAGTATACGGATCAAACATAAAAGCTTCACAAATAATATTCTGAAGCCCACAAATCCCAGTTAGCTTAGGTGTTTCTTGCTCTTCCCCAATCCCTGCCCCACAGAAAACATTTGGAGCATGAACCATATTACAAAAGGTGCAATATTCAAGTGTTTGAACAGGTGTAGCGTACAGGCCATGGTGAAAAATGGGCTGTGCTTATTGAACATCTCCTAACCATTTGACATCAGACCACCTACAAGTTGAACATGTAGATTTTCATCCCCTTCTTCGCATCCAAAAGGAAAAGTTGTCGTTTTTTTCACCACGAGGAAATTCCGAGAACTCTGCAACAATCACAGTCCAATGCAGGAAATCATACACACTACTAAAGGGAGGCAGAAACCCTGACAGAATGATTTGTAAGCTATTTCTAAAAAACATATACATGTCCTGCTCACAAGCTGAGAAATATTTCCGTGGTCAGACTTTTTAAATGAGAGAGCACTTTTCTCAAACTGCTGAAGGAGTCTGCCCCACACCACACCCTTTCTATTGTTGGTATCATATTGCCCAGCAGGTATGTCTTGGTAGATCGTCCGTAGCAGTGGCCAGAGGAGGAATGACCACTGGGAGGAGTGCAGAGAAGCAGCACCATGGTGCATCTGCAGTGGCATAACAGGATGCCTTCATCTGCCCCAGCTGCAACAAAACAGGTCTTTCCCATATCTGTTTCTACAGCCACAGCAGGCGCTGTAACCTTCCAACAGTTTGACTTCATCCCCAAAGGGGTGCTCCTCCATTGTCTCCTGAGACAGATGCCAACCAATGGGTAAGTCATCAACATTTGTAGCAACCACTGCCCCTTCTAGAGCTCAAGGGATGGGTTTTCTGATGCAGGACTGAGCTTTGGGGCGTTCTGAAAGAACCTGCCCCAGGCCAGAACGAGTGGAGGGAGGGGATGGTCTCTGAACATGCTCTCAAAGACTTCACAGCTTTCAGAATCAGCACGACTGTAGGAACTTTCATTGAATTTGCTCTGAACTTCAGAGGCACGTGAAAGCAGAAAGATCATTTTCAGGTAAGAGATTACCCTGCCTCATTTGCCAAGAGACAATATATATTAACATGTTTCTTTCCCATTTTCAGATAAGGGTCAGTGATAGTCAAGACCTCCTACCCTTAGAGTAATTTAAGTGGGACTCATTAAATATAATAAAGCATTCACACCACTTTCCCTGAACATCTAGGGGAATTGTTGTACACTCTTACTCTCTTGTAAAGGAGGCTAGTATTACCCTACTACTTTGAGGAGAGACAGAAGCACACGCCAACAACAATTATTTGGCAGCCTAAGGTCAGAACAGAGAAGTCCAGGCTTAGTGAAGATCTTTGAGGATTGACAGATCATACGTCATACTCATAAATGCAATGGCCTTTGGCTATGAGAACACAAAGGCAATGTTAACTGAATAAACTGATGCATTTGGTCTGGTAGGGTGGGTCAACTAGGGTGGTGAATTCAAGGTATGAAGATTCCTAGGCTACTAGTCAGGATGGCTATATGAAACCTCTACACTGAGAGGCTGTATGTTACTAAATGCTGCGAAGTAACAGAAGGTTATTGCCTTCACACTCTTGCTCATGGATTTTCCAGGTGTCCAGTTGGCTGCTGAATGAAACAAGGGTGGTAGGCTGGATAAAACTTTGGTCTGACTCAACAGGCCTATTATAGGAACTTGAAAAATTGAAACCAGTGCCAAAAAAGGGTACAAACAGTCCAGATTGGAAAGCAGACTTAAAATAGGCTATAAAACCAGGCCGATGCATAATGAATGCAGAAATACTGCAAATCTATACACATTATACACATTCAGTAACAAAAGAGGGGACTAAAATGTTTGTTTCACCTTAATGATTTCTTGGCCTGGGAAGACCGGAAAGTGTGGGGGCAAACACCTCCTCAACTAACCCTATAAAGTCACGTTGCTTTAAATTTTCTTTGACAGTTTAATATCACAACTTTTCTGCTACCACTTTCTGTTCAGAAGTCTGTGGTAATCGAGTTGACTAGGTCTGACCTTCATATTGTAGCTCTGGCTGGTATTTGAGGCTGACCAAGTGAGAAACTTTGTTGTTCCAGGGATCAATAATCTGCTTTAGTTGTTCTTTGCAAATCACTACACTTTCTTACCTTGCGGCCACACAATTGAGAGGACACTTTGCTTCTGAAAGCTGAAACTGCAATCCAGAAAGCTATATAAATGAATGGGTGAGACCAAGGAAACCCAGCCAGAGATTTCTTTGAAATGTCAACTATGAGCTGTTGAAGAGGAAAGATGTTTTTCAATTCAATTTTACAGCAGAAGCAGAAGTGGGTTGCCTGCCTCTTCAACATGTAGTGAAAACTTGAGAAACTTGTCAGCATTTTCCACTTCCTCACAAAGGAGTTAGAGGGTCAAGTTGAAATGCAGCTCAGGAGAACACTTGTGGGTCCTGTAAACAGCTTTATAAAAACACTAGACCCACCCCTTGACTTAATGAGAGTCCCCCACCCCGATATTATAGGAGGTGCATTATTTGCAGACGGAAGCCAGCGATGTGCTTCAGGACAAAGATGCTTGATCAACGACATCTCCAAGTACCGGATACAACAGAAGGGACACAAAACAGTCAAGGCAGAACACTACAAGATTTTTATCTTTTAGAAAATCCCAACCCCTGCATCTAGTAAGACTGGACACTATAGTTACAACACTCCTAGAACTGTAGAAGAATGGAAACACAATAGATAATGGGAACGGGGGGGGGGGGGGAGAGACACCACCATGGCCAGTTTCAGCCACTCACAGAAAAGCCAGCAAGGATCAAGATGCCCTGCTAACAGAACAAACTCCAACATGAAGGTAGCACATGAAATGTTTTGTTTTTACCTATTTAAAACACAGGCAGCAGGTGGAGCAAGGATGTGGGGAGTAACTGCTAATTTCCTTGTACTACAAGGAAGGAAGGAAGTTAAAAACCCAAGCCTGCAGGCAGGTTTTTTCGTGTGTGTGTGTGAGCCTCTCTCTTTTTTCTGTGCTGCTGGTAACCGTGGTAAGTATAAAAACCAAAGAAAAATAATCTTTCTCTTTTTTTGTAGAACAAGTCAGTAGTCCGAGACATAGAAAAAAGTAAAAACCAGTCCTTTTTTAAAAATTGGTTTACTAAAACAATTGCCACCTGCTCCCCAAGTCGCCTCTCTTCCAGGAAAGCGGGGGCGGGGGGGAGAGAGAGATTGAGCCAGATTTGTAGCCAAGTGTAGGCCTTTAATCCATAGAAACCTAAAGGCGAGGAAGCAGGGCTGCAATCTGTAGACTGCATTTTTGGAAGTGTGATGCTGGGAATACTTGTGAGCTGACGTTTTTCACAGAAGCATGTCAGTGTGGAATCGTGAGGAAGCTGGACTACTCTCGGCCCCCATCTCCAACCCCATGCACTCGTGATACCTACCATACCAGCTGCACCTTGCTTCAGACAACTTAGTGACAGGGTGTCAAGCAAAGCCCAAGACAAGGGGAAATGGCCACCAGTGCAGAGAGGAGTGCTTTGCCAGGGAAACATACCCTCAGCTACATGTTAATTTATATGGTGAGCTTTCCCCAATGAGGGGAGGGACCACCAAAGGAAGGAGGGCAAACACAAAATCAAGGTCTGTTTCCAAGACCTATAGTTCCTTTGCCTTCTAACAACAAAACCAGGAGCTAATTTGTTTTTGCTTGTATTCCACCCACCCATCTCCCCCTGTGTGGTGCTCAACGCAAGTTCCTTGTCCACATAACATGGCCTAGGCACCTCTGCCCAATCAGCCCACCACTCAAGAGGCAAACTTGTGGGTTGCAGGATTCTCAACAATGACCCCCCATTTGAACCGTTGAGGCAAAGCAGCTTAATCCGTGGGCCTCATATCTGCTCAGCCTGAAGGTGGTATCTATGCTTAGCCTCTTTTTTTCTTAAAGGAAACATGGGAGTAAATACACTGGCTGGGACTTCCAACAGGGTGGTATCTGCATAGCTGGGTCAGTACCCCTGTGCCCATGACATCCCTTTTGCGTAAAGGAAGCCAGCTATATGGGGCCAGCTCCGCTATAGGGCCGTACGTCCGCAGAAGTGGAGCATTTCCAAGTGGCTACATTAGCTTCACGCCGCCATCTTAGTGTTCCATTTCCCTTACGTCCCAGTAAGACCAAGCGGCTGCTAACTCGTCTCCTTGAGGTCCTCCAAAGGTAGTTTGTAGCTCAGCAGGAAATGAGGAGGCGGTGCGTGTGTCGGACTGCCTGCCCCCTGCATCTGTTTCTTTGCACAGTTTATACAGATATAATCTTCACTCTCAGCCATTTCTGGCGAGACACCAACACAAACTTGATGAAACCACTCATCACAGCCGCCATCGCACTGCACCCAGTCTACCTGTAAGATACAATAGACACGTGTTAGTGACATCGCAACGGAAGAGAAACTCACGAAAGGTGACAGAATTCTCCAGCTTAGCATTACAGAAGCTGAGAAACTGGAGTACAAACCTATTCAGGTGTCATTAGAGAAGCAAGGGTTAATACATTCATTCTTTACCACCAAACCGGGCATCTTTGGAGGAGAGAACTGCATCTGGCCCCAGACCTTCAGCCTGTCCATTAGGAGCAGTGATAAGGATGCCAGAAACCAGCAGCAGATGCTACAGCACCTCATCAGTTGTTCCCAGGTAACTTCTGCTCAAGGGGACAGACTGAGGGGTGCAGAATACTTGGCTGGGAATTTACCAGGGAGGACGACTCCCTGGTTAATGCAACAGAAATGGGCAGGGAAAGCCTGTGAGAAGGAAAAGCCCCATTCTGTAGGATTTACCTGGAGACTTCATTTTTGAAACCAACATATCGCAGACACCTCCCATGGTTCAGATGTTTCAATTCTCATTCAAGTAACAAAGCAGGGTTTTCACAGCCTGCACCCAGAAGACTCAGAGATTCATACAACATCCTAGCTTGCATACAGTATGAGCATACATTACCTGCATAAACTTCATAACACAGAGGGGACTATGATTCCAGTAAGTGGGCAATTAGGCTCTTGCATTTCACCACCACGATACATGGCACTTTGCATAAAAAATAATCATGTGAAATGACGCGAGCACAATCCCAGTTCTTAAGATCACAAAGGCCAGGGACATAACACAGTGGGAATTAGCTGCTGCTGCTATACATTTAAGGCTCACTTTCTAGATAATTACAATGTCCATTTGTTCAATATACTCAATTTCTTCCTCGAGAACATACACACACACACACAAAGTATTTCCAGTATTAAGTTGTTCCTGACCAGAAACTGGCCCTTCCTGAAATCTGTGGTTTCAATGTCATGTACAGACAAAATTGGAAGTAAAAAAGTAAAGGGAGAGTCCACAGCTTTATGGCATAATATATGCATATATGAAGACATTCATGTTCAAGTCTGCAGCAAACCCAGACCTGGATAACTGCTGCCGGTCTAAGTAGCTGGGCCAAAGGTATCAGGCAACTTCATATATTCAACTCTACCATAGGTATCAAGTTGAAACAGACCATCATCCCCTAAATTAGTAGTTGGCTTGATTTTCAAGTAGTATCGGATTTTGTCCCCTAAATTAAGTGCACTCTACTTTAAAAGAATTTAAAATTTATTGACTATCTCAAAGTAGCCATAAACCCAATTCAATCATATTATTGTAAACCTTCTTAATTCAAGTCTATTCTAAACACAGTTTGCTTCCCCTTTTTGCTGTTCTGAGCCAAGCCTACTTTTTTGTTTCTAGCAATGCTTTAGTCACTGATCAAAGAATTCCTGCTTGTGTTTTTTTGCCCATATGTGGCAGAGGGTTAATGGCCACCATGCAGTGGCAGGAGCAAATAAAAGAGGAAGCGCAATGGGATGGAAGTGCTAAAATTATCAGTTAAACCGAAGGCAAGCATGCTGTCATCAAAAAGAGAAACACAAGCTTTGGTTCCCGACACTGAGCAGCATTTATTTCAGCAGTCAAAAGGATTTTAACTGAGCATCTGACCTTAATTCTACCCCAAAAGGTGAATGAAGTACAGTAAATTAAGATACTCCAACATTTGGACCCAATTCTCCCTCCTCTTGTCTCCAAGCAGAGCACTTCAAGAGTACTTGAGGAGGTGCTAATTCTGTGTCACTTCCTGCAATTGCTGGGGTGTCTTAGGGGTGCAGGGCTGTTGCCTCCAACCTGTCATGGTTGTTGGAACCGTCAGTGGGCAATTAAACATTTATTATCCATTATTTAATTCTGGATAAGGCCACTGACCTTGTTTGCGTTATGAGACCTGGCTGAGTAAGGCCTGGTTTTGGTCTCGTGCAAGTATCCAAACTGCAGTGGGGAGAGAGAAGTGTCAGTTATTGGTAAAGACAGTTATTGGTACCTTAGCTATGCATTAAGGTATGCGGTTCTTAGTTCATCGAATGCAAAATCTATTTCTGCAGTGCTGGAGGTTGGGCAGACCCATTATACTGGATAATTCAGCATACAAACCAAGGCCGGAGCTGACTTGAACTTCTTGGTCTCTGACAACCATGGGTCTACACCAATACCTGGCTCTGTTCATGCAACAGGGTAAGTTCTGGGATCCATGATCTGCCCTAGTCTGAAAGCCTATTAGGCAAGGTGGGTGACACCACTGCCAACTTGGAAGGCAGAGATCCCTCCCTCAGGTGCCCTCACTGAGGTAGTAAGGCCTTTTAGGCTGGTGTGCCACTGGATTCATGAAGCAAGCTGGATTCCGCAACTCTGGAGGATAAGCAACAGGGAATGGGTACCTGTCAATGGTCTGGCTGATGTGTACAACAGGTGGTTAACTTTAACCAGTGTTACTCCCAATAGCCTATTCATTGGCACTGTCTCCCTGGTTTAGGAAGTTGATGCACATGTCATTAACTCTTATTAATGACAAAACTGACCAATGGACACATCAGCCTTCCCTCTTTGCTGCCACTGTATCTGCAAAGCATCATCCAGTGGACCTGTTCCAAGTGGCAAATTGCACCCCAAAAATAATGTTTTCTAAAATGCCTGCCAATTTGACTTTTGGTCTAAATGGCACAGAGACTGTGATTGTGGCTTTTTGGTTGATTCCCATCTACAATGGGAGAAACAATCTCCTACAGGCCTTTTTAAGACTTCCTTGCAGCCTTTCAAAGCACTAGCCATGAGTCTTGGCGCCCCAGTTACAGAACTAATATTCATAGAATTGCTTGGCTATTGTGTTCATCCTTGAGAGAAACCCCAAAGGCCAGTAAGATGAGATTGCTCACCTCCCTGCCTCACCCCCACCAGCCCTTCTTACAGAATCCCATAATGCACACCCACTATGTATGAAACCACTGGGAGATATCAGGTGTAGGGATGGCATTAGGCATTATTCATGTACCGATCGCTATACTTTTTGTCCAATCCAGGTTCTGCAGAGTCTATGCCTGATGTCTGACCACTGATGATCAAAGTTAATTAAAGCCCTATCTAGATAAGACTAAGGTAGCAGGTAGGAAGATGGGGGCTTGAGCTTGGTCCTCAAGCTTGTAGCTTTGCTGCGGGCAGCAAACAACTCCACCTGTTCCAGCAACCTCAGATTCAGACTTAAGGAACCCTTCGTGTCTTCATAGCTTTGAGGCTGGAATGTCATAAAGTGGCAGGATGGAGTCCACACATTACTGTGCTCCAGCATCTGCATCAACTTTCTTATTACCTGGGTCCTTCTCCCTCTTCAAGACCATGGACTCTCCTTCACTGGAAGTTTTTAAAGCAGAGGTTGGATGGCCATCTGCAGGGAGTTGGACTAGATGACCCTCACGGTCCCATCCAACTCTACTATTTTATTATTCTTTGACCACCACTTTCCACAGGAGCAACCATTGGGTCTTAGAACAAGTGTGCCATCATAAGCAAAACAGTGCAAAACATTAGAATAAGAGAAATGTACAGAAACATTATTGATGGCTACTGTATGCCATAAAACTCTTTCTCCTATAGTTTGCCAGTGTTTAGCAGCCTCTTGGCACTGAAACGTTTATTTGTATTTTTTTGGACAAGTGCAAAGTGGGCAGGGCAAATATGAGTGGCAATATGTTTTAAACTGGTTTCTAAAAATATATATTAAGTTTATAAAAGAACAAATTAGCAAGGATGTTATACAATATTCTCTGACCTGAACTTGTGTGGATAGTGTGAGCGATCAGTCTAAAAAATAGGCAACTTAAAGCATCTTCATGGTGTGTTCCCTAGGTCTCTGCAGCTAAATTCTGCAGCAAACCCCTGGCTTTTGCAGCATATGGAAATTTCTGCAGCAGCTTATGCACTTGTGCAGGATTTACATTTTGAGGCGTGTGGCTTTTTTGCAAAAGGAAAGCTTTATTTTTCAACAAAGAACCACACAGCCAACAGCAATCTGCATTGTTCACCTGCACAAGAGCCCTCTGTTAGTGCATACCCTGTTTCCCCACCCCTGGGTAATTAAGTGCATTACTGCACATAGGCAACAGCTGGCATTGCCAACACACAAGTCAATCCTAGTTATGCGTGCACACACATGCAGAGCAGCTTTGTGGAATGTTCTCTGAACAGAAGCAGCACAAAACTGTGATGGAGTTTGAGTGTTGCTTCCAGGAGATTGCTCTTGCAGAGCTGAAAGTAGAGTCCAAAGTTGCTGCAAGTGGACCTGAAAAAAGGTCTCCAGGGCGGAAGAGATTTAATTTGCTATAATCCGATCAGTTCTAAAAGCTCTGCAGATTTACCTCCAGCAAGAAAAGTGGGGCAGTGCAGCATGTGGCTTCCCTCAACCTGCAGACTCATGGCTCACAGGCTTTATGCAAGAGCTTTTGGAAGATTAACTTTCCTAGACGAGGACCGCACGGCCAGCTTAGAGACTTTCACTTCGATACACACCAAGGCCTGGGAATACAGTTCTCTCTCAAGTCTGGAATTAACTCCTGGGTGTCAGTCAGCAGGTTTTCTAGAGTGCCAGCAGGGAAGGAAAGATGAGGAGATGGGAAAACTTATCAGATGGACGAACTATTTTCAGATTTACCCATTTCTCTACTGCATCTCTTAAACTGCATCTGTCAACAGTCAGAATCCAGTTAGCAAGACTGAATTCTGCTTCAGAACAGCCTAAGTCATACATGCACAAATGGTACACACGCATAAATTTCCTTGTTCATTATTATCAAGCATACATTTGTATGGTTTCTACCCTTTAAATAAAAATAAAATGACAGAATGCTAAGACAGCCTGAAATCTGAAGCAGGCTTGTACTGAGCTCTGAAAAGGTTCAGCCAAGGTGACCCACCTTGTCCTTGCAGGGCCTCTGGCAGTTCTGTGCAGCACATACTGCATTTTCATCATCAGACTCCTCAGCTCCTGACCAGTCATACTTGGAGGGGATATCCAAGATTTTCTTCTCCCTCTTTTTCTCTGTGCACTCTTTCACCAGCTCCACCTTGGCCGCAGCCGCCTTCTCACGCTTCTTCTTCCTCTCCTCCTCCTTGGCCAGTTTTTTGGCCAGTTTGTTCAGCTCCTTTGTCTTATCCATTGTCAGTTTTAGCTTCTTCTTCTTGGGTTTCTCCAACTTCTTCAGCTCTTTAGACTTCTGCTTCATTTCGCCAAAGAACTGCTCTGCTTTCTCTAGCTTGCGCTTCCGCTTCCGCTCAGAAGAGTCTCTTCCCCGCATTTTTAATGGCTTCTCGTCCATGCTGTCATCCTTAAAGAAAACATAGTTTGACAAAAGAAAGGTTAGGAAGACGGACATATCACAAAGCAAAGTCAAGGAACTAGGATTGTTTAAATCCTGTAGCGATTCCAGAGAGCGCAACACATACTGCTGTGATGCTACTTGGGTGACACTGTTCATTGCTGGAGTGGAGGCAAAGTGAAAACCCTTCATCCGCCCCACAACATTGGCCATTTCAGTCACCACTGGGAGAGCACAAAAGAGTGTATGTAATGCATATCAATAAGCAGAATGTGTGCACATATACACAGAGAGAGACAGGCTACATGACCCAGAAAGGCAGGTGCTGCAGTTCTAAGTTTTCTCAATCTTATACAGAAAATGACCAGTTGGTCCATCTAGCTCACACTGTGTACACCAGAGCTCAGGAACCAGTAGCCTTTGGATCCAGCCTGCAGCCTGCCTGCCTTCCCTCTACAACAGATAGGCTTAAATAAAAAGCTCTCACATACACATGACTGAGTTTGTTTTCCCTTGAGCCAAACTGCCTAGTAAGGAGGAGATTTTTGATGGGGTAGGGAAAGAGATGAAAAAGTGATGGGGGGGAATGAGGCTTTCCCTGCAGGACTGCAACCCTCAACATAGTAAAGATTCCCCACCCCTCCTCTAACTTAACTAGGCAGGGAAGAGAAGGTAGTTGCTGTTCTAGCCAATTTTGTTTCATCTCCTAGACCCAAAGCCACAGGCAGTCCTGCCTTCCTCAATGGATGTGGAAGAAACAGAGGGGAACCCTTAAGCAAGCATGTCTTGAAAAAGGACTTGGGGGAAGGAAAGAGATGGAAACTCTTCCTTTTGAAGGTAAGTTAAGGGAACTAAATGATTCTCAGTATGGAACATCCATCCTCACCTCCATAATATGTAGAAACCTATCCTCTGATGGTGGATGTGTTGCTTGCAAGATCCGCCAGATGTGCTGGGTCTCATCCAGAGAAACCTCTAGGAGATCTCCGATCATCATTAAATCTTCTAGCTGTGATTTGGCTCCAGGAGACAGCTCAAGCACAGGAGGTTCTAAACTGCGAGGTACCAGGGGGCTTTTGCGAGGCTGCTTCCTTGGGGTGTTGGAGCCTTTTAGAGAGAAGCAGAAAATGACACCAGACAAGTCAAAAGAGAATGGTTTAATTTTCCATTAACATAAAAATGATTAGAACAGACAAGACTTCAAATAAACATTTCAAATGCTGTATTTCTTAGTAGCGAATGGCAATTATTTCCCTTAATTATGGCAGACTGCAAAGTCTCTTGAATGATCAAACACAGCAGTGGAAGCTAGAATTATAGTTAATTACTCAAGAGCCACAAGGCACTCAAGTGTTACATGTTACTGTGAGGTCAGACAATCCCTTAGATGCCCCATATATATAGGAAATGTTACCTTGAGAGCAGCTTTTGGAAGCTGATGAGTATGCATGTTCAGCACAGAAGGAGGGGGCTGTCCACATGTGTGTTACAACTTCTTCAGATTTAATGGGAATTTCTTCATCACAAAACAAGTTGGGCTCCACACTGCTAGAGGATTTTACACTGGCATTGTCCTACGAGCAGAATGTAAGTGGGCATAAGCATAGAGTTATCTATTTTTGTGCCAACATATGTTAAGCTAGTGTGTTATAGGAACATGGGTTATGGTTTACTTTTTAACCACTGCAACAGATAGACAAGAGGGCCAATACCTCTCTCCAGATTTATGGGGACGGACAGTGCATTTCTGCTCATTTCCAGTCAGTTAATTCAAATGCAAACTCTGCAGTAAGATTAAAATCCATTACAAGCTTCACGACACATCTTGGATCACCTTGATGTGTCAAGCAACTTTTACAGCTGTGAATGTAAGCTACAGTAAATTGGCTGAAGTTTCATTGAAGAAATAAAACTGACATTAATGGCTCAAAGATTTTTACTGCAGTGCTGACCTTTATGTCATAGCCAAATCCTTCCCTGATGCCTTCATCTGAATCCGTCTCCTCGTCATCATAGTCTATAGTCTGTCGCGGAGATGACGACACACTACTCATTGCCCGGTTAAAGCCAGATTGCTGAAAACTAGTCAAGTGACCCTAAGGGGTAAAAAGTATTAGGAGTTTAAAACTAAGTTAATTTAGAAGAATTCAACAGGAGGTCTCCTTTGCTTTGCTCTGTGGATACAATTCAGATCCAGAAATGTAATCTTCACATCTAAATAAAATAGAGTATACTGTATTTTGGCAGAGAAAGGCAAAATATAAAAAGGAGTGAAGCAAACAGGAGGCAGGATACCAAAATGTGATTAGTAACTCTTCAAAGTAAAGCTATAATCCCATCAGTAAAACAATATGGGAAGTACACCTACATTCACCTGTCCTGATTGTCACATTTTACAATCTCTGGCTTTGCAGCCTATAAACCCCCTGCTGGTCAATGAATATACTTTATGTGATTAAAGAAAACGGATGTGATTTGGCCACTTAGCTACATTCGTAACAAACTTGAGTTTATTAAACTGTGAACCGACTCCTATTCAAACTGAACCTTATCACCTTATTTTGTAAGCCAGGGGTAGGTAACCTAAGGTCTGGGGGCCGGATGCGGCCCAATCGCCTTCTCAATCCAGCCCGTGGACAGTCCAGGAACCAGCGTGTTTTTACATGAGTAGAATGTGTCCTTTTATTTAAAATGCATCTTATTTGTGGGGCGTAGGAATTCGTTCATTTTTTTCTTTATTTTTTCAAAATATAGTCCGGCCCACAGCTGAAAAAGGTTGCTGACCCCTGCTGTAAGCCTTGTGACTTTATTTTTGTAACGCAAAAGAAAATATGATCAGCTGGAATTCCAGAGTAACTGGCCATTGTCTGAATGGTGCACTGCAGCTATGAAAACTGAATATACATTTTTATAAAGTTCTGTGCCTTATTTTTTTTTGTTGTTTTTGTGGAGGCCCTTATTGTGTATATCATTATAACCTTCACTTGTAGGCCCTACAAGACACCTAAGATTAAAAAAAATAATTCACCAGAAGCTTTGTTGCAGGAGATGGACTGCATTCAGATCAAACTAAGCGACAGTTCTTAATATGCAACAACTTTTCAAGTGTTCCCAGAAAGAAGCACTACATACCCCAGAGAAACAAACTACATCTTATGTATTGCTTAGGCCCCGCCTCACCCCTACCTGTAGGTCAGGGTTGGCTGCGGCCTTCTGTAGCTCTGCGCTGATAATTTTCTCTGTTTTCTCCCGGGCAGCCTGTTCCACCATACGTTGGCTCAACACAGAGAGCTTGGCCAATGCAGAGGACAGTTCATCTGTAGCCAGAGCTTGCCGTGCTCGGTCCTGCCAGCTCATAGCCCGCTCTGTCAAGCACTGGAGTGCCTCCCCCTCCGGCAGTCTGACCGGCAGCTTTTGCAAGGACACAAGCAGAGATAAGATGGTCTCAAGGCGGGGTCTTCGCGAACGCATGCAGAGTGGGCATAGGAACTTGACTTCTTTGGCAGGCCAGCTGGAGCCTTTCTTTTGGGAGCTGGTTTTGGGGAGGGGCACACAGGTGCTGTGAAACCAGTCTTTGCAGAGTTCGCACTGGAGCATGAACCCACTGGCTGTTTTGCGACAGATGCAGAACTTGATCTCCTCAATGCGGTCCACCATCATCATCTTTGCCAGGTTGGCTTCCCTGAGGGCATGCATGGCTTCAATCTCCTTCTGCTCACGGTCCTTGAAGACTGCCACCTATTGGACAGGGAGAAGAACAGGTGAAAACCCTTCACTCAGCTCAGCTGCTATACCCCATTTTCTTCCTTTAAGTGGGGAGCTGAGGAGGCAAAGAGGCCACAGCATCAAACTATGAATCAGAAGATCCCTTGTTTGAATCTCACCTCTGCCATGAACTAACTAGCTGGCCTTAGGCAAACTTTTCTCTCCATCTCTGGCACATTATTACTGAACACAAAAACTCATGTGAAGCACTATAGAAATATATCATTTTTAAATGTGCAGAAGAAGCTTCATCTTAATTTCCACAGAATTTCCTATGAACTTACGTTTACAGATTAGTCCAGTATTCAAAAGCAGTTCACATCTCTCCACATAATGAGGATTTACAGCATAATTATATCATTATCTTTATATGCAAATACATTTTATCATTCTTCCAAAATGCTTTCCATTTTTAATATAACTTTAAAAATTATGATTGAAAGCTTTCCATCTCAACACTGAAGAGACTTCCACTGAGCAAACAAGAACTATGTAGCATAGCTATTCTGTTTTATTTAATTTCAAAAAATTACAAACAACTACCTCTTTACCCGCCACCTAAAACTATATAGCAATGAGGCACGTTGCACCCTGGTTGGTAAGGCATTCCATTGGGTGACCAGGGAATGCCCTGGTCCTGGATGAGCTGGGCCTCAGGTCATGATCACAGCATGTGGAGAGGAGCCTACAAACGAAGGTAGACATTAAAATACCTAGAGTCCCAAGCCATTTAAGGCCTTAGTATCAACACTTTGTCCTGAGCCTGGAAACAAAAGGAGTGATCAAAAATTGGCCAAAATACCTGCCACAGGTAACAACACTCACAAGCATTTATTGTTCCATGAAGTTAGTATGTAAGGGCCCCCCATAGAAAAAATCAAACCTAGTGCAGTGCCATTATAGTTCCTTACCACAGTTGCAGTGTCTCTGGTCTCTTCTAGTCCATCCTCTAGCTCACTCAAGGACTCCAGGTCAAGCTCCTTCTCTTTCTCCTTCTCTATCAGCTCCTTGACTCTTTTTCGCCTGTTCTTACTGCTTCCATAAACACCAATGTCAGTTCGAGGGCTCAGAACCTGCAACCAAAAAGCAGACCAGTTATAAGATCACTCAGATTGAATGCTGCACAGAAAAATTTCAGACAAATTTCATTCGAAACCAGATTTAAATCAGAATTCACCAGTGGGCAAATTAAAATGATTTTGGTAAACAGTACTTAATTAGCAAGCTAAAACTTTTTTTGGGGGGGGATCAATTTCAGGCAAAGCAGACCCATTTTCCTAAAGAGAATACCTTTACATGGTACTGAAGTTCATGTATTTTCATCTCACATCTCACATGTGCAGATTTAATGCTTCTCAATCGGTTATGCATTAAGACACAGGAAAGTGTTATGGCTATAGCAGTGCCAAGCATCAGATAGAGATAGTCACTAACCTAAGGTTACCAGCCGTCCCCATTTCCCGGGGACAGTCCCCATACAAAATCCATTGAAGTTGAAAAGTGTCCCCGGATTCATTGAAAAAAAACTGGTAACCTTACACGAGCCTCAGTTAACCATTTGAAGGCAATGCTAAGGCCATTTCTACAGGCTCCAATACAAGATTACCCACAACTTACCTGCAAGAGTGTGTAGCTCGAGTTCTTCTTAAGGAACGTTCTGCCTGTTCGCTCTCTCCAGGCACGGGCTGCTGCTACCTGTGAGTCGACTTGCGGCAATGCCTCAAGGCGGACGGGTATCAGGCGGCCTTTTGCAGACAGATTCTCCAGCTGTTCTAAATATGCATAGTTGCTCCCATTCTAGGGGGTAAAGAATAATTCTCAGCTAAACATTCCCACCACCACAGTAAACTGAACTTTTGCCAACCTATGCAATCACAGGTGGATTTCAACACTGTTCAATTATATTAGGATAAAATGGGTAAGTGCAATAAAATCACATATGAGCATTAACACAGCATGACACAATAAGAGAATAAAATTACAACAGTAAAATAAAAGCAATTCACACTAATAGCCCTGAGAAAATAAAAGGGTCCATGTCTGCTGCCAAAAATACATTGGACGATGCCTTTTAGGAGAAATATTTACCCACCTAACCTGGCAATACTGACCACCATGGCAGTGGTTTCAGAGTTTCTTGCAGTGGTCTGTCCCATTACTTGCCACTTGATTTTTTTTAATGGAGAGGCCAGGGATTGAACATGGAACTTTCTCCATCCAACACAGGTGCTGTGTTGCTGCGCTATGGGCCCTACCCATAAAGTAGGAGAAGGCCCTAGGCAATCTTCCTTGGGATGAGTGTCCCGAGGCTGGGGTGCCAAAATTGAAAAGGCTCTTTCCTGCCAGACCTCAGAAGGCAGAAGCATTTGGAAAAGGGCCTCTAAGGATGACCTTAGTGTACTGGCAGGTTCATATGGAAGGAAGTGATCCCAAGCAGCCTATTACTCTACCAGCTCTCACCCATAAAACACACACATTTAATAATTTCCTACACATTTCAATAGTTTCCATAATTTACTCCAAAAGCAAATTTTATAATTTGTAAGTACATAATTTCAGAACACCTATCTGTAAATAACAAATGACTTCACTCTGCTTGTGAGGAACAAGTGAGCTTGTATGGGTGCATAAATATAAAATTGAAAACCTCTATAAAAGGACCTGTTCAATTTTTATTCAAGGAAACGCAGCTATAAGGCTAAGGCTGAGACATAAGGGGCAGGGTGGATGATGCCACATATTTAATTGGAGAAGGCTTCAGTATTCAAGTTGCTCCAACTGAGTAGTTGTCACCTGCAGTGACTATCCACCCTTACATTCTGAAGCCAGTTCAGAGAACTAAAAATGTCAGCTTTTATTCACAACTAAACACAATCACAACCAGGGAACAGAATCCCTACCATTCTTTGCTTAAAGAAATTTTACTGTTTTATTCTATTTTTGCTGTGTATTGCTTGCCGCCTTCAGCATCTCTATTTTTTATTTATTTTTATTTTTTATACAGTAAGTAAATATTAAGAAGACACTGCAACGCATTGCCAGGATGCATCAGGATTAAAAAGCATAGAAATGAATGGGACAATCAATAAATATCAGATTTCAAAATGAAAAAATGATGCTGTCTTTTCAAGGAAGGAAGCAAATGCCTGTTGGAAAGGATTTAAGGATATATATACCAGCTGCATTGCTTGCTGTGAACCATACCTGAATAGCCTCCACTTTGGATGTCCAGTCTCGCGCTCGCTGCAGGGCTTCTCTTAGTGCCAGCACATTGGGCAGGTAAGCAGGGATGTTCTTTGCTTCATTGACAATGCTCTCCAGAGCTGCTATGCTTTGCCGAGGCCTGGGGGTGCAGGGGGGCACAACCTAATTAGCACATGGTCTTGCTTTCTTATCAGTATACCTGAAGGAGCGTCTCCACCCCCATCGTTCAGCCTGGACACTGAGGTCCAGTGTTGAGGGCCTTCTGGCGGTTCCCTTGCTGTGAGAAGCCAAGTTACAGGGAACCAGGCAGAGGGCCTTCTCGGTAGTTGTACCCGCCCTGTGGAATGCCCTCCCACCAGATGTCAAAGAGAAAAACAACTATCAGACTTTTAGAAAACATCTGAAGGCAGCCCTGTTTAGGGAAGCTTTACATGTTTAGTAGACTATTGTATTTTAATATTCAGTTGGAAGCCACCCAGAGTGGCTGGGGAAACCCAGCCAGATGGGCAGAGTATAAATAAATTATCATCATCATCATCATCATCATCAAGTAAGTCCTAGCTACCATGTAGTCATTGCCTGAACAGCCATCACCCAAAACTAACCCCTTCTCTGTGGCAGTGCATTCTTCAGCGTTATTTCTCGGTAGTGGCGCCCTCCCTGTGGAACGCCCTCCCACCAGATGTCAAAGAGAACAACAACTACCAGACCTTTAGAAGACATCTGAAGGCAGCGCTGTTTAGGGAAGCTTTTAATGTTTGATGTATCACAGTATTTTAATATTCTTTTGGAAGCCGCCTATTATTATTATTATTATTATTATTATTATTATTATTATTATTATTTATTCCATTTTTAAGGCTGATAATGAAAACTGAATATCATCAACAGGATTCAAAGTGCAGTTTTAGCGAGACGCTCCCAAACTTATCTCTGAAGGACAGAATTAGAATGTGGTTTGGTTTCGTTTTTCGGCCATAAGGCAGGCACCGCTCCATAAACTTATTAGAGGAGTCAGTTCAGGTGTTGGGAGGCCAAGACTCGACTACAACTCATTGTGGCTTAAATGACACCGCAGTTCGGAGGTCCTGTAAACAGAGAACAGAATGACCAAGAGTAATACTCGCCTTGCTTGCAGGCAGACTTTAGCTTTCTCTTCCCACCTCTCGGAAACTGTGAGCAGCTCCTGCAATTCAGCCATGGCCTTCTCTACCGCATGGTGTGGGGCCAGCCCCACCCCTGAGTCAATCAGTTTCTTCATCACATCCAAGGTGACTCTCTGAGGATCTGAAAGGGTCACCCGCACCTCATCCAGCCAGCGTGCCTGCTGCAGCTCTTGCTTCAGGCGAGGCAATTCAGGAAGTTCCACATAGAGGCCAGTGCCCATGTCTATCAGCATCTGAAGCTTAGATGAGTCAGGGACCTCATCCATCATGGCCTCCTGAGCACGTTCATGAAACTCTTCAACGTCATCCAGCAGGTTCTAAGGGAGTGACAACAAGGTGCTCATTCACTACAGTGATGGCAACTGCCAGAGGGGTTGCAGACTCCGTAACTAGTTACTGGTATGTTTGGGATGAGCTGAACGTTCAGAACTATTGAGGTTCCAAGCAATGACAACTGATGTCAGGCAGAAAAAAAGCTACAATGAACAGTTTATTGCAAGAAATGCTGCCCAGAATAACTGACAAGGTAGAAAAAAGCGCTATTCTAAGTGCTTTGACACTTGCTTCTATCTGTTGTGTTAAACCTGAAACCCCTCCCCGTAAAACACTTTTCTTGACTATGACTACTGGAAGCAATCAAGTTCAGTCTTATTACTGTCCATGTTTTATTTTCCTGGGATGCTACAGTGTCCAGCTCACTGCTTCCCCCCTTTGAACAATTTGCTTCTCAAACCATGAGAAGAGCAAGCACTGCCAGGAAAACAATCTGCCTTTGTATCACTTTGGCTATATTTAGAGTACACAAAATGCAAATTATTTTTTGTTTAACATTAGGAAGATTTAAAGACCACAGAACTAAATGGAATAGTGTATTAAACACAGACCCCGGGTTGCATAATTTTCAAACTTAGATATGTTCATTAATTGATTATCTTGCAGAACGTTCATTTCAAACAGGAAATGGAAGCTCTAAATCAGAGGCAGCTGATTTCCAGATGAAGAGCCTGATCCAGCTCCCTTCCCCACAAACCCCACTGATTTTAGTGGCAGGAGGTAAAGAAAAAAAATAGAAAGTGCTAAGATTATTACAGTTCAGTGCCTTGATGGCAATCAAAATCACCACCTCATAAGATCAAACATCTGTTGAGCAGAGAGGGGTTGATAACACACCCATACTCCCTGCCACACACAGACACAGACACAGCTGAACTGCAAAGATCAGCTGAGGAGCAAGGGCTGCAGGCCTGCGCATGTCTGCATGTGCGGGATGAATACCCTTCAGTCACCTCCATTCTAAAGAGAACCAAAACTCAATCCAAGTACAGTGGTACCTCGGGTTAAGTACTTGATTCGTTCCGGAGGTCCGTACTTAACCTGAAACTGTTCTTAACCTGAAGCACCACTTTAGCTAATGGGGCCTCCTGCTGCTGCTGCTGGTGCCGCACCGCTGGAGCACAATTTCTGTTCTCATCCTGAAGCAAAGTTCTTAACCTGAAGCACTATTTCTGGGTTAGCGGAGTCTGTAACCTGAACTGTATGTAACCTGAAGTGTATGTAACCCGAGGTACCACTGTACAGCCTTCTCCAAAAACCCACCTTTACTTGCCGGGCCTGACTGATGACACAGGGAAGGCTAAACAGCTGCTGCACAAAAGCTTTCAGTTCTTCCACAGTCAGCTTGGTCCGTGTCCTTCCACTCTCTGGGGTCAGTCTACTATGGGGAAAGAAAAGAACCTTGTAAATCACATACACAGTTCCTGGACGGCAACAGAGTCAACAAACGGGCCAAGTTCAAGGTGTTGGTACTAGCATGTAAAGCCCTATACAGACCAGGACCAGTTGTTCTCTGGGGAAGTTTCTCCTGCAAATTCCAAACATCTCAGAAGCCCGCTCCGCAGTAATTTGGAGCAGGGCTTTTAATGTGGCTGCCCATTCTGTGGAACAGCATTCCTGTCAAGATGCAACAGGTGTCACTATCTGCACTTTTTAGCAACTTTTTTTGTTGCTGTTGTTCCAACAGGCTTTCCCAGCTGGATAAATAAGTCATTGCCATGAGTGTCTATTTTGTATCATTTTAGTTTTGTTTTAAATGTATTGGGTGTTTTGTGTTTAACTGTTTTTTATTCTTTTATTGCACATCGCCTTGAACCCATTGAGACAAAGGCAAATGTGATTAATAAATTAACAACAGCAACACATAGTAAATTTCCTCTGGTCACGTAAACAAATCTGTTACATAAAATAGAGGCTGTAGGGGAGTTTGAGGCCTTACCATCACATACTCTGAAAAATAGAGTTCAGATGTTAATTATGTAATAATTTAAAAGCTGTACAGCCCAATATTTTATCAAAATTAATAGTAGTGTAGATTTTCATGTAAAAATACAGAGTTAAAGTTTGCAAAAATCTCCACCAATTTTCACCTCACAACAAGCACAAATATTTAGGGACAACATTGCTCAATGCTGTCACCATCAACCTAACTTTTGAAGGTGAAGTAACCAGAGGAGGGCCTCCATCAGTGATTTTTATTAACATGCAAGTTCACATGGAGGAGAAAGGAGTCCTTCAGGATACCCATGTAAATATTAATTAGGTCTTTCTAGTTGCACCCAGAAGCAGCAAAATTCCTTCAGCGTGAGCAAAATATGATCAACACCAGTTTGGTCATTTTTGAACACATTATTTCCAATCTGAAATGTTTCACCAGTTCCCTAATTCTCTCGTCATTGCAAAAGTTTTCTACATGCATTCTCTAGGGGGTAGAATCCTTCTGATTTGACTTCTCTAAAAAACTTTCCAATTTCTCCCCCCTTCACGACCAAACTGTCTTTGGCACATCCCCCCAACCAACCACCAAACTTAATATATTCCATTTGAAAAGTGTCAATTCTGGCAAAGCATGCACAATTTATTTTGACAGTAGAATAAGCATTTTTGGGTTGCTGATTTATACAGTTACACCAAAAATCTACCTCCACCTTCCCTGGTCATACCTGTGCTTTTGTTTTTTGCTCAGAAGCAGTTGGGCCACTGAAGCACAAGTCTCTGCCTCTTTTACAGCATCTCTTAGCTTGCGGAAGAGGTCATTCTCTGGGTATTTCCTGTCTTCAGCATCCTCCAACATCACTCTCAGCTCAATCACATCTGCAAGAAATTAGCCAAGAGGCCATTTGCACATAAACACAAGCACAGCAAACTACTCCCCACACCCAACCACAAAGTCCCCAAGAACAGTAGACTGAACACATTCAAGTTATCATATGCATAGCTATCCATTCGTTATGAGCTATTTCCTACATCAAGAAAGTATTTGCTCCTCACTTTAGTCAAGATGCCTCAATTCATGGCAGTATTTTAGCCTTATTTCTGCAAAAAAATTGTCTGAAAGGCAGGCTGGCAATCCAATACTTCCACTAACTAATTAACCTTGACTATCTTGCCATATTGGCACTTTAAACAGAAGACTGTCTCACAAGGATGAGCACACTAGCTTGGTATCAGATATCCTGCACACATTGTGTAACACACCCATCACCTTGCTACATGGAATCAATGTTAAGTATTAAACCTTCTCAAGAACAGAAGAAGTTTCCAGGGTGATAGCCATCTGTTGTTTTTAAGAGTCAAACTACAAATTTAATTCTGAATTAGCCATCCCTTGCTGCAAATGTATGTCCCGCATGATCTAATGTTGAAAGCATTTGCTGCTTGATAAATGAGCAGCAGCTGATTGGCTGCTTCTGGGCAACTGGTCCATATATATATATATATATATATATATAATGAAACAGGAAGTCAAGCATGCAGTACTAAAAGCAACAAGTATTTCAGACGTCACAAGAAGTGACATTCCCAGCTGGAATGTCATATAAGCTTGCTTGGGTCATGTAAGCTTGCTCAGGTCAAATGCATACTGTCTCAATCTTATTTTGAAAGCAAGAAAACTATTCCCTCTCTGCAGGACATAGAGACACAGTGTAGAAATGTATGGAAGTAGCTTCACATACCAGCACAGCTTTTCTGACCCTGTAGCCCTTCTTTGTGTCACATTACAAGCTGTTCCTCTGAGCTCAGGGACACTTCCAAAGTATGTTTTAGTGTACATGGTTCTTCACTTGCCCCCATTTTGTATCTTCCCCACAAATCAGGCAGATTTGGCTGAGAGTGTGTGGCTGATGCAGTGAGCTTCATGGCTGAGTGGGGATTTCAAACTGATCCTAGCCAAACACGCTTAATTGCTATGCCACATTGGCTCTCTGGAACTCACTGTGTTAAATCATTTGCTGACTTAATTCAGTTCTATGTTGAACATTTCAGTATTTTTAGTTTTAAATACATGTTTACATGTCTTAGTGAAGTATTTTGTATAGCTTTCCCTGAACTTTATATATTGTTTTAGGATTTGGTTTTGCTCAAGCCCATCTCCCATTTGTGTTTCCAACCAATTGAAAATCTTCCTTAACAGATTCCAATAGGAAACAAAACTGCATCTAACCTTTCTTGTGGTTGAGGTTGGCCGACAGCGCATCTGTGACCCTGCTGACCCATGTATCATAGGACTGTGCTCTGACTTTCACTCCATACAACAAGGAAGGGAAGTCCTCTAGTGGATACCGGTATCTGGAGATAAACAAGGAAGAAGAACTTTCAAATGTACTGCAACTTTCAAGTGAGTAGAAGCAAAAAAAAGAAACGGGGAAGATAATAACATTATGTATTTGTCAGACTACTATGTACTGGATCTTTGAATAAGAGGGAACATTATTACTGTAAACATTTATCCTAGTTTAGAGGCAGAAAGTAAGGCAGTATACAAAAGGAAGCAGGATGGACTGGGAAGATAGTACCTTAAACATTTCTTCTGCATAGAGCATGAACACAAATCATTTGGATGATATAGGCATACAAGTCGTTCAGGGTTACAGGAACACGTAAGAGCAGACAGGAAACAGGTGGTCCTACAAGCTGCACACTGACGCTCATCATCTGGAACCAGCTCAAACACTTCCTCCTCTGACATCAGAACTCCCTAATGCAAAGAAAAAGCGACATCTAACAAAGATACTGGTCAGGGGAAGACCTTTTGTTTCCAAGGCCTCACACAATCTCTTTGTTCAGTCCCAAAGGGCATGAAAGCAGAGCTTCCCTGAACTCACCATCTGTATGACAGCCTCCCTTAAACGTGCCTCATCTTCTGTCATGAGAGTCATTTCTTTGCAGACCATGGCAGCCAGCCCCACATCCAAGCACTCTGGGTCTGCAGCCATCTTGAAAATTAGCTCCTCGTGAGAGAACACACAATGACGCCTCAGTCGCCGATAATGGCTGACACACTGCCGACCTATTGGAAGCTAGAAATGCGAGAAGCGAGATATCTGGTTTAGAACTATCCCCAGCTCATCTTGGGCTTCCACACTGGAGTTCATGAGAAAAACACGTTAAAATAGTCTCATTAAATGATATAGGCAATTATTATGAGCATTAAGTGTGTCACACTATCCAGGAGTAGGGTCTCCAGGGGCCTCGGTAAGCCAAGCTCTTTGGAGTCAACTTGGGGGACGGGATATGAGGGAATTGTTTGTGTGAGGTCTGGAACCCAAGGGCTTCATTTCACATGAAGCCAAAGGAGTCTCAAATAGCCTGTCTGAAATCAGCCTCTCCCCCAGAAACTCCAAGCCAACCACATAATTAGCTGGGAACAAAAAAAGATAAACAGCAATGGGGATGAGAAGCAAAAAAACAAGAGGAGTGAGACTTGAAAGTAAGTCTCTCAAGGGGATACCATCTCCTCATAATATCTGAGAAACCAAAGAAGCTGCAAGAGCCAACACATTTTAACAGAGGAAAATGATGTCAACATAGTAACAGAGTAAGATTTAGACTTACACTGCAAGACTTGAAGTATATCACCTAGTCTCCTGCCAAAAGTAATTATTTCAGCAAAAAAACAGGTGAGGCAACCTTAAAGATAAGATGTCCAAAAAAAGGAAATTTTGCCTCACTTGAATATGGAAAAAGTAGAAAATACAAAGGTTCTTTCAGAATGATCAACTTTGCATTATATTGCAACATTGCATTATACCAATTTTAATTTTCAAGCTCTGGTTCTATTAAAAAAGAAGGTGTCCAAATGCAGAGCAAACAGACAAAAGGACTTTCCAAAATATATAGTATATCCATTTCATGTTCTTCAGAGTGGTGAATAAAGGTTTGACTTTGTAAGTCAGTGGACGCTCAGGTTGCGAACGTGATCCATGCGGGATGCGTGGGTTGCGATTCAGCGCTTCTGTGCATGTGCAAAGCACGATTTAGCACTTCTGCGCATGCGCAACCGCCAAAACCCGGAAGTAACCCATTCCAGTACTTCCAGGTTTTGGCGGTCCACAACCTGAAAAACGCAACCTGAAGTGGCTATAACCTGAGGTATGACTGTACTGAACAAGTTTCAGTTTCCCCAATATGTGAGATTTAATTTCGAAAAAGACGATTACTACACAGAGCATGTCACAGCCTCTGGAAATTCTGCAATGTTTCAGCTTGCATCTAAGCTAGATAAAATACCCAGGCTTTGGACTGCAACAAGTGTTGTGCTTAAAATTGGTTTGATGCAAGGTATTTTGACCATTCAGCCTTATGTAACTTATCATCATAGCATGGTGTAATACAGTATGATATGCATAAATTATTCAAGGGGCTTATACGAGTGGACACAGAGGTAACAATAGTGTTGTGTCTTTTGCTCAATCAAAAAAAACACACAGACAATATGAGAAAATTTAAAAGCAAACCTTAAGCAATGTATCTAGATATGCTGGTTTAATAAAGTTTTAACGAGGTGTCTTAATACATGCCTGTCTAATGTAAACAGCATATTAGTATTTGGATACCAAACCACCATAGTTATTATAGTAAGTTGCTTGTTCCATACTAATGGCAAGAAGCAAATTGGAGAGCTGCCAAACCTTACCAGCAAAAAGCTAAATAGCCACAACTGTATTTTGCCCAATGTAGAGAAAACTGCACCTTGAGCTGTAACCAAAACAATAATCCTTTTCAGATGGGTACTACGTGGATGCCTTTTAATATATAGCACCAGACAGTGCCCAGATAAGAGGAAAAGCTAGGTTATGCCAGATGTATACAGACCCAGTCAGCAGTGCAGAAGTTCACAGCTTCAGCAAAATTGTATCCTTGATTAAATCCAGAATGATAGGCACGTGGAAAAGTCACAACAAATTCGCCAGCACACTGATTGGTCCGGTACACCTAGAGACAGTGAGAAGTGAGAGATTTTGGAAAGAAAGCATCATTATCGTATTCATCTTTCAGAAACAGAGATTAACATGGCTGGTAGTAACTACTAATTCATGCATGAACTATGCTATCACCTTTTCCCTTCTCAACCACTTCATAGAATCTACCAACTGATGCAGGCTGCAAAGAAACTGGTTTTTAAACCTCAATCTTTTTACATAAGGCTCTTGGGGCATATTGCCAAAGGAACATCTTTCCACTATCTACAAGTGAAATCACTAGTTGCCTAGATAAGGGTTAAAAGTGTTTAGAACACAATCTATACACAGAAGCTAGAAGGATGTCAGTGTTGATGGTGTTGATAGCTACGTAAGATTCTACTGGGAAACCTTCCTAGTCCAGTTCCTGGCACAGGTTTTTCAGACCTACCAAAGCAATCTCAGTTCATAATCAGGGCTGAAGCTGGATTGAAATGAATCTATAGACTGTTTAAAATGCTATTCCAAGTCATTCTGTGTGACACAAGACGAGTAACCTATACGCAGGTAAAGGTTCTGCAGAACTTACAGGCACACCATGCTCCATTAGCACATTGGGGTTCATGATGGTTACTAGCTGGTGCAGAAGGTCAGGTTGATTCTCAAATAGTTCCGGAGCAAGCTCTCGCATTACTTCCTCCAGCTGTTCTGCTGCATGGGAGGGCACTCCATACCACGTCTTTGGCTCCCCCCTAGCAAAACATATCATCCATTACCACAAAGAAAGCACATTCTAGCATGAGGCGTATTTTCCAACCCTAATCTACAAATAGGCCCAGTCTTCTAGAAGCAGAAGAAGTTTGCCAAGAATAAATTGAACTGGAAAACAAGATGCTTCAAGTCAAGGATGAGCTACTTATTTATAAGCCTGGTCTTCAGGTAATACACAAACAAGGAGGATGCTGAGCAATGGCAGGGAAACATATGATTGTTCAGAAATTGACTAAGGAAGTTCACAGACATTACTCTGGCCCGTCCTACATATTTGGAGTGTTTTGCAACTTAGACATATACCAACTTCTCTCATTAATAACTGTCTTTTCCCACTAAAGGTAAAGGTACCCCTGACCATAAGGTCCAGTCGCAGACGACTCTGGGGCTGCGCGCTCATCTCGCTCTATAGGCCAAGGGAGCTGCTGTTTGTCTGCAGACAGCTTCTGGGTCATGTGGCCAGAATGACTAAGCCACTTCTGGTGAACCAGAGCAGCGCACGGAAACGCCGTTTACGTTCCCGCCGGAGCGGTACCTATTTATCTACTTGCACTTGACGTGCTTTTGAACTGCTAGGTGGGTAGAGCTGGGACCAAACAACAGGAGCTCACCCCATCGTGGGGATACAAACTGCCAACCTTCCGATCGGCAAGCCCTAGGCTCTGTGGTTTAGACGACAGTGCCACCCGCGTCCCTTACTATGGGCCTTACTGGACACTCATTATTGTATTCAATGCTCTTCTCCCTTGAGCAGAGAACTTGTGTAACATTCTAGAAAAGATATGGCAAATAAGGGTGACACTACCTGGGCATGCACACCCACCCACCCAATGTGGCAGGAGTCCATACCAGTGAAGGTAGTTGATGGAATAACTCCAGTGATCCTCAATGTGCCAGCAGAAAGAAGAGAAGCACATTCCCACATAAAGCCAGGGCACCTTCATGCCAGAAATATCAGCATTGATGTGAGCAAGAACAGATTGTTCCAGCACTGGCATGTTGTTGAGGTTCCAACCAGAAAGGGCATACTCCTGCCAAAAGAACAAAGACGAGTTTGTAAAGGAACCGGACAGAAGACCATTAATATACCCTAACATAGGACAAGAGCCAGTTCTTTACACTCTCCTCCTAGACTGGCTATAATCCTCTGCCACATTCAGGCAGTAAATAAGGTTCTGCAGGTGCTTCACCATCCCTTGAACCCTGGGTTGGGGAAAGGAGGCTGGATGGGGTGGGGAGGCTGTAACTGATGGCAAACCTGACCTCCATCCCTTACACAGGTCAGCCCAACCTTCACTTACAACAGGGGTGAAGAAACTCTAGCCCATGGACCTAATTCGAATGGGCACAGGCCACAATTTGGCCCATGACACCATTTCCCCAAACCACATCCACCTGCCCCACATTTGGGGGCATATGTGACACCAGGTGTGGGGAAGACAAGGACATGGCTACAAAAGAACAATTGCTCCTTTGCAAGCAGGGTTCAATTGGAACTGACAGCAAGCCCCACTGTGACTGGATGCAGTAAGATGCTCCCCCTCTGAAGAGGAAGGTTTAAAAAAAACAGCTAAGGGCGTTTCAGCTAGAAAGAAAAAGTTTAAACACTCCCCTTCTGCCTCTTTACAACACCGATTACCACTTCTACTGGCATTGCTGCAAGAGGAGTCAGTGAAAGGTGTCATTTATCCCCCTACAACTTGTTGCTAAACCAGTAACAATAAAAGTGTTGGGGGGCTCTAAGTAAGTTGCCTAACATCCCACCCATCCTCGCCATTTATCAGATGGTGGAAGCACTCCTGGAACACACATGTACTGGCTGGTGCCTCCATGCTAGTGATAATGCATCCAACATGCATACATAAGGAATGAAGTCATTCATACAGCTACGCACACTCATTTGGACTAAGAACTCCACAGCACTCAGTGACACCAAAGGGCCACCACCCCCCCATAAGGAGCAGGGGCAGCATTGCTCGTTTGGCAATAATGAGAGGGTGCAAAGATCTGTTCAGCACCACTGCCAGCCTGCTGAGCTAAATCAGCAGCAGTGTGGCCTGGCCCCAAGCTTTCTGTCCACAATGCTAGTTGGGGCCAAGAGATATGAGAAAGAACTGTATGTTAAAACTGTTGCCTCTCAAAACTGAAATACCCCCAAATACATTAATCCTAATAACATGTAGAGTCAGCTTTCTAAAGTGCATGCAGATTGTGTATCCTAGCCACACCTCCTCTTCCGGCATCAGCTTTCGCCTGCCATCCTTTATAGGGAAACCACTTCCAAAGTCCTTGGATGAAATGTCGGCTCCATACTCCACAATTACATCCTCCTCAATGCTGCTCACAAGTCGCCAGAACTCCTTCTCCACCAACTCAGTGGGAACCATCTGAAAGCACAGAGGGAAGAGCTTTAAAACTAGCAGGTTACATGTCAATGGCATGGAGCAGCACTTACCGCCTCACTGGTGTTCAATGCTTTCCCAAACCCACATTTAAAGCCATTTTTCTCTCTAGACCAGAGCTGAGGAACTTGTGGTGTTCCGGTAGCTACTGGACTTCCATTTTCCCTAACCAGCACGGCCAAAGCACAGGGGAAATGGAAATTGTACTCCAACAACATCTGGAGTGCCAGGGTGTCCCCACACGGGGGGGGGGGTGCAGGTGCAGTGAAAGTGGGAGGAATCACACTTGAATGCTCCCCTTCTTCCCACTAGGGAAGCAAGGGTATGCATGTTAGAGAGAGAGAGAGAGAGAGAGAGAGAGCGCGCGCGCACCCACACAAGCACTCAGGCTAGGTTGTGAATTATAACAAATGCTGCTACTCTGCTCAAATTCTACATCTGGAGGAAACCAACCAGAGAGAATCAGTCACTGTGCTTGTTTTCTTGCAGCAACAGAGTGCTACTGCTACTTTTTTCACCACAGATCAAGGGTTCATAGGAAACAGAACGATAGGTGGGTGTTACAGATAATTTTTGTATGTTTTGTTCTATAACATTCTTGTTGGATCTGAATTTAAATAAATGATGACATCAGCATAAGAAAAGATCAATCATGATTAGGATTCATAATCCCTTTTATGATCTACCATTTTTCTAGCAACTAAAGCCAATTCATGAAAATAGCAAACAGTGGCGGGGGATAGAAGAAAGGACATACTGTATTTAAGCAAATCTAATGCACCACTGAATCTAACTCACACCTCAATTAGCAAAAACATGAAACCCAAAAAAGTATTTGCTTTGTCAAAGGTGTTTTTCAAGCTTGCAATCAAATCTAATGTGCCATCAAATAATGTGCACCATAATTTTCGCAATGTAATTTGGCCAAATAAGTGTGCATTACATTCGAGTAAATATGGTAGTTTAGTACTACTAAACATGCTTTGCATGTTGGAAGCCCCACATACCTAGAGAAGCAACAGGACTGGGAAAGAATTCTGTCTGGGGATCTGAGGAGAACCACTGACAGTTATAGAAGGTCATCTCTGGCCTAGATGGGTCAGTGGCCTTGTCAGTAAACAACAACCTTGCTATGGAGTGTTTATAAAAATACCTGAAAACATTTTTTCAAAATTGAAGACAAAATCCAACTCCTAATGCTGCCAGAATAAAAGCCCAACTGGATATTAAAGAGCTTGGCACCTGAACTGCATCCATTTTCCTTCCATTTTGAAATGCAAGGTTTTTACCATAGATGTAGAGAAGGAAAAAGGACTCCATTGGGGCTCTCTGGCCTCTAAAGCACATTCCCCCATTTTTGTCCCATGAACCCAATCTCTGAGATCTCTACAGAAGAGGACAGAATTCTAAATTCTGCAACATCAAAAATATAAAAAGAAATTTTTTAAAAAAACTATAAAATAGTTAACTAGCAAAGCTGTGTGGGCAAATCTGAACTGCCTATAGGTTTTCCAACTACTAGTGAGAACACTTTGACTGCAATATATATTACATACTTACGTGGACTGGCATGTTGAAGTAATCAGACTTGAAGTTATCTGCCATCTCACCAAAGCTCTGAAGGGTGTACTCTCGAACAGCCTGTTCAAATCCAAAGGCCTCACGTGGTTTGTTACATTCCTAGAAAAGAGGAAAAGTGTTATTTGGCATCACAGAAAGCAGTTTAATCAGAGCATCCTGCAAAAATGGAATGAAGTTCCTTCATTTAACTAAATTAAGAAAATATTAAGCTTTCATTTTTTTATCTCTCCAGGTAAGTTGACTTAGGCCAATAAGCGCATGCAGCAGTGTTGGTGGACAAGTGGACTTGCTTCCCAAAATACTGAGTATCTGTGCCTTTTGCAGTACAATGCTGTTGGGGAGAGAAAGACAAGGAAGAGAGCACAGCAAGCTGTACACAGCTCATCAGTGAACCTGGAATCCGACAAACATCTGGAGCAGGACCATTTGAAAGCAGGTTCCACTTCTCCATATTAATCTGTGTCTAACTCAGCTGTACAGGCAAGAACTCTGACAGAAGCTTGTTCAGCTGTTTTCTGGACTTAGGGCCTCTCCAAATATCATCAAGTCCCTACACAGAAACGCCTTCCAGATAGGAAGAATCATGAAAGATCACATATGACAGCTGCCCATGTCTCAGCAAGCCACAATTAACTGTAGCTACTACAAACTTCAAAACAGATGCATTTTCCTACTGTTAACGAAGAAGCCTTGTCTCCTGGACAAAATTCCTCAGAAGGGGTAAACCTTGGGTAGCTAGATGAAAAAGAAGACAGGATTCCTGAATCTCAACTAGTTGAACTGAAGAGGGAAGGTATTTCAGCAAGTGTAGCTCACATGCCAAGCTACAATTTCCAAAATTTCCTCTTCTATGCAACTAAAATGACACAGAAATCCTATCCTCTTTTCTTACCTGGCCACCTTAGTCGAACCACTAGTGTTTTGTTGCCTCAATGTTTCAAATACGCCAAAAACAAAAACAAAGTACCTCAGCAACGCATTTAGGGCATCTCCAGTCACCTTTGGGCACATCAGGCAAAGGGGGTATCAGGCAAAAAGTGTGGTAGCTGTCGTCACATCCATCACACAGCAACAATTTGTCCTCGTTGTTGCCCCGGCCACAGAACAGACAGACATATAGGTCAACCTATACAGGAAACAGCATCTTGAGTTTCATGTCTTCTATGCATAAGACAAACCTACCCAAATCCTTCATTACATCTAATGTAGCTGCATGCAGTGGCCTCCGCAAGAAGATTCTAAATAAGCCTCCAGTGGAAAGATGAAAGATGTCAATCATCATCCAAGGAAGCCATGGGCTCTTTACAGGGTTGGAATAGCATTTGCCGGGCACTGGCCAGCATGGGGAATCTCTGGTTGAGGAATTCATATTTATGCTTATTTTTTTCTGTATTTTCAAACTACAGTTAACAAAAGCAAATTAATGTATGACTTAAAAGGTAAAGGTAAAGGGAGCCCTGACCATTAGGTCCAGTCGTGACCGACTCTGGGGTTGCAGTGCTCATCTCGCTTTATTGGCCGAGGGAGCCGGTGTACAGCTTCTGGGTCATGTGGCCAGCATGACTAAGCCGCTTCTGGCGAACCAGAGCAGCGCACGGAAACGCCGTTTACCTTCCTGCCGGAGTGGTACCTATTTATCTACTTGCACTTTGACGTGCTTTCGAACTGCTAGGTTGGCAGGAGCAGGGACCGAGCAACAGGAGCTCACCCCGTCACAGGGATTCGAACCGCCGACCTTCTGATCAGGAAGTCCTAGGCTCAGCGGTTTAACCCACAGCGCCACCCGCGTCCAACGTATGACTTACCAATAACAAAATTCAGTGGTTAATACTACTATACACAACCCAATATTATTCCTGGGCTCACTGATTATAGCCAGGCACCTTTTTTGCATTTCCCCCTAAAAACCATCTATTCTCTCATTAAATATAATCCTCAGTTGTGTAGTATGTAAAGTTATGTAAAATTCAGCGATATCATCTCCCTAATACTAATTAACACGTTAGAGATGTCACATAATTAAGACTCATTAATTGACCCAAATTTTTCACATTCTGCTATTGGAACACTTGGAATGCATCAAGGTTACTCTGAAACCCAAACAAAATCTGGAGGGAGCTTTTTTTTAAACACCCATTGTACACATGCTTCTTCCATGAAATGCATAGACACAATAATGAGGATCTGGCAGCTCTCCAATTAGCACAGATTTTCTCTGTATAGGCAACTGCAAGCAGTCTTTCTTAAAGACAATGCATAAAGCCAGAAAGAGACTGAATAGCATTGCATAGTCTCAAAAACTAGTAGAGGTACTATTTGGTAACAAGTATCCAAGATGTTAACTGTGATCAAACAGAAAACGCCTTGAAATTTCAAATTTCTCATCTTGTAGACCTCTCTCATGAGGTTAATGCAAACAGTTCCAAACTGTAGCCTGAAGAAGAATTATACCTCTGCAACTACAGACTGGATTAGAAGTTGCTCTCAACCAAACTACAACACTACCAGCAATTTTAATAAAATGAAGGTGTTTTGCTTCCTTATCCCTTCATTCATCATTTCCCCAAGCCAGGTAAGAAGCAACATATCAGATGCTCAAGAGCAAACTTACAAAGTTGACAGAAAGGGCCCCTTTCCGCTGCCTCATCTGCATGCCGAAAGCCTCCGACCTAGTACCTTTCCGCCTTCGAGGTACTTCATCTAGAGAGAGAATGTTGTACTAGTTATAGTCTCTGCAAAGATTTCACAGGGTCAGTCTGGTGTCCTGAATGGAGCAGCAAGCGAAGCATGCTTAGCAGTAAACAAAGGAGTCATCACTTAACTGGGTTGCAATGGCACAACTAGCCACAGAATGTTTTCTCTATGGAATTGGGAAACTTGGTAGCATCTTAAGGGCCCAAACCTTTTGTGTTTAAGGTGAGCAAAATTTATCATGATAGCTGTAAAGCAGAACTTTAAAGCCTGTGAGCAATCTGTACCAAAGGAATGGAAACCAGAAGGACTTTGATATGATTCCTGAGACTTGGGTACCTCTTCAAGGCCACTAATCCTATCAACTCCATCACACATTCTTCTCTTACCTTCACAACCTTCATTCCAAAGTTCCCAGTTACAACCTATTTAAAACTGGAATGTGCACGAAACAAATTTTACCAGATGGAAGCATATAAATATATGCCTAACACCCCTTTTTTAAAAAGGGGGGAACACTGCTCAGGCATGCAAATGTGGAAGATCCATCTGGCCTGCATCTCACTAGCTCGTTAGCAGCATATCCACAATATGCACATTAGTAGGCTAGAAGGCTCACCTTCATTGAAATCCTTTCCCCCATAAACTTAACTAGGAATCACAGTGACATGTGAGATCTTTAAACTATATCATGTTCGATTATTTGTAAGGCACAAAGTTCCCTCGAGGTTTCAGCTAAGTACCACAGTAGTTTATTTCATGCTGGCTTCTCGTAGTACCAGTTTTAACAAATATATAAAACTCTGTTGCATCTGGAACTTACCAAAGGTTCTCAATGGGATGGGCATGCAGCTGCTATACAATTTTTGGAAATGCTCATGTCACCACCTTGCACCAGCAGCTAAATGATGAACCACCAGGCTCAAAACTCTATGTTGAAGAAGTTAACATACCTGTGATCCTCAGATGAAGGATGGTCATAGAAATTTAAAAAATAAAATAAAACAATAGCCTCGCTCCGCTTTAATTGCAGTGGCTCAAAGCTGCTGCTTACCTTCTTTTTCTTTTGCTCCCAAAGCCAATCCCATCATCTTTGGTCCTGCTCCAAAGATCTGGAGCTTCTTCAGTTCCGTGTTTCTACTCATCTCGCCTGCCTCTGCCTGAAAACAAGATCACATCAACTCACCATTAGTATTTACACAGAATGTAATTGCTCTCACAGTAGATGACCAGAGGAGTTATGGGGCTGGAGCTAACTCCTGCTCCACAGACATTGGTCTTTGCACAGTCACTGCCAAGAGCAGATACTTTGGAAGATAGTGTGGCATTTATCTCTACCATCATCATGTGTAACAAATTTCAGATAATCAATACAATTTACCTTGCTTGGAATGGCACCCAGCTGCAAAATGTCAAAAGCAGGAAGAAAATTAAAATTAGATGATATTTACTATCCCATTTCTACTAACTGACACCATCTGCTAATGCACTTTTTAAATCGTTTTGTAATGAAGAATAAAAACCTATCACATTAGTTATTAAAGGACAGTTCCAAAAATAAGGAACAAGAATAAGAGTTCATTATGCATATTCAATCTGCTTTGAGTTTTATAAAAATCAAGTGGTATATAAATTATAGGAAATAAATACTATTAAAATATAAAACTAAGTATTTGTCTTTGTTAATGAGATTGAGTCTTGCAGGCCTAGATGCTCTCCAGTACGTGTCTCGATTTTTGACACATGCAACATTTATCTATAACCATCATGCATCTTCTGCTACATTTCTAGTGTTTATTAAAACAGTCCAATCTGCTGTTCCTCAGAAATCCAGGAAAGGCTTTATCTTTCAACAGGCTTAAATCATTATTTTTTTCACATTTCCAAATTAAATTTTGTAACACTAAATAGTATATCTCATGTTCCTGTCAAGTTGTTTAAAATTCAAAAGGGACATGATTCTTAGTGAATGGAGATCACAGCAGTGCCTGAACAACGTAAGTCAATAAGTAGAAAGTGAGATGCAGTTTTAAAAAGAGATAGAGTGAGAGAGAAATTTCATTAAGGATTCTTCATTTTACATATCTTGCTTAACTTGTAAATGAGCAATTGCTAATTGCAATGTCTTCAACAATACTGTCTACCTCAAAGTTAGCCTTTAACAAAGCACTGTACGTTCCTTTTAACTGGGATCAGGTGATGGAGAGCATTAACTCGCACTCCCTAGACCTTCCCTTCTTACTCAACCACAGTTCAGGGATATGCTGGCACCAACATTTATTGCAATTAAGGCTAAGCAGATTCCATACTTTAAGGTTTCTTAAATCAGGATTTCTGGCTTGCTTAAGAAGTGGAACCCTTAACCAAAATTTTGGAAATGAACCCTGGTTAATGGGGGATTGTCTTTAAGGCCACACCTTCATCTCTCTTAACCATAGTTAAGCAGAAGAGATGATGGAGTGTACATGACCCTGAAAGCTTGTTCTTGGTCACATTTAAGAATGCCTTTGTTGTGCTATGCTGGCACTAAAATTGCGTTTTAGCTAGGTGAATCACAAATGACCTTGTTGGGAGCAAGCATCTCATTTGGAACATACACAATTGTAGCACCTGCCCCAATGTGGAGAGATTTTGTAGAAACCCTGTAAGGTTTCTGAAAATGGGGTTTTTGTCTTCTGAACAGTTCTATGCTAAGCTGTGGACTGAAAAAGCTGTACCAAGATTCCAATATAATTACAGAATAAACTGCTTTGAGTATTTCATAGGGTTTCCAAAATTGGTAAGAATGGCCCTGCCAATCTAAAGAACCAAAACAGGCCTATTCCATCCGCATCCAGATATATTTTATCCACATTTCAAGAGAAATACGCTTTGCTACAAACCACACTGCATTAAGAGCAGGGAAGTTGAAAAAGAAGATCAAGAATACTTTTAATGTTGGTCCGGAGGGAAGCATTTAAGCAGAGTCTGGGGAAAGCCACTCTACTCCACAAAAGTACACTATTGGGAATGGTCTAGCTAATTTACATATCCAATTCCAAAAAAACAAGATGAACCATGAGAATTGCTTTGGAAGACTCAAAAATAAATATGTTTCAACCTTCTTAAAGATTTGAAGGGAAAAAGAAACCAAATGTGATTATCCACACTCAGTTAACAAGACCAACAGTAGCAGTAGTAGTATTACTCAAGCATTTAAAGTACTTTATTCCATGTTTTGATTGCAGAAAACACATAGGGGATCCAGACTTTGTTGTGCTTAGAGGAAACTCACCAAAGTCAATGGGACTTAAATTAGTAATAACACTCAAGTCCCAAGTGATCTCAATGGGTCTGTTCTGAGCACAACTAAGTCTGGATTCAACCTAGGATTTGTTGCATAGTCAGATACCACCCAATGACCAAATCATACTCTGAGCAGACACACTGAAAAAAATCAACCAACATGAACCAAGTTCAGGGATTTCAGTGGGTCAACTCTGACTTGTATTGTATCCAAGTTAGAGCCAAGTTAGTCATGCCATTAATTTCAATGAGTCTACGTGGAGTATGACAAATGCTAGATATACTGTAGCCCTTTATTTTTCACTTCATACTGAGGGTTTTTCACGCTCACGGTTGAAATTATACATACAGGAATGCAATTCAGTTATTCTATCAAAACACTTAATTCTGGTAACTGTGGCTTATAAACCAAAATCAATTTTAAAGGGATGTCTTAATAAGATATTTCTGTTTTGACTGTCCAGACTCCTCCCCATCTTCATTTTTATTTTTCAGAATTTCACACTAGACTACACTTGAAGTCTTCAAGACCTAACTAATGTTATTTCATTTGAACTTTAAGAGACTTGTATACTATATATCTATGCAAAAACCATGATTACAAAACTACTAAGGACTAGTCAGAAAGATAGAAAACGTACTTTGAATGTATGTGCCTTCTACATACATTACATATTTTTTAAAATTACTGTTTCGGTAATCCTAATAAGCTTCACAAGGCCTCCCCTATTTGGCCTCCGAGGCCATTCTGGCCTCAACATCCACAGATAAATATGTAGTTGACTGTCAAGACTTGCAAAGCACAGGCAAAAATGTGTCACCAAATGTCCTTATGATGCCAGGTAACTGGCAGGTCAGCAGTCCCACTAACCAGTCAAATTTGGCCTGTGGGAATGGAGCAAAGAAAATAAGGATGGCCTACTGGCTTCATCCAGTTCTTCCACCTCTGTATTAACTTGATACTCTTAGGACACTTGATATTTGTGGAATATTTCTGTTGCGCTAGCACAACCCTCCCTATTCCCATACCTGCACCAGAGCAAGTAGAAAAGTGCAAGCAAAAACCAGACATACCAAATATACCTGGGAACCCTGCATAGCCAAGCTACGATGTACCAAGTGCAGGCATAGAGAGAAAACCCATCAAATTATTCCAAGTTCAGTCAAGAAACCATCTCCTCAATTATTATTTCAGCATCATTTAGCCTAAAAAATTAAACTATAATTGTCACTTCATACTTACTTGCAAATGTTAGAGGATTAACCAAAAAGCTAACTTTCCTTTAAAGCCAACTGACCAACCAGCAAAAAGCTACTAGAATGTTTTGTTCAATGAAGTACAGAACGTGTCTCTCCTTCCTGTTCAGTCTCCTTTTGCATAATCATTTATATCATCCTCAAATGTATCTGCAACTTAGTGTTTTTATGTTTTAAACTGAGCTATGGCCACCTCCCCTGTGAGCAATCACTCTTATGAGAGTTTTTGGTACCAGCAGAATGCTGATGCATATGGCTGGTGAGTTATAATTGTAGCAGATTTTTTTTTTAGTTGTTAAATGATGTAATGAAAATTTTAATTGTGCTTTGTTTTATATGCTGTGTTTTAACGTATTACATTCCCCACTTTAGGATTGCTGCTTCAGTGAAGAACAAGTAACAAATATTTTAATTAATTAATCAAAACATCAAGAATACTTACTTTAAACATACACAGAGTTTAACAATTAAAGAAAAAGACTGTCAATGCTAGGTTCAATTTTTCATATATTTATTTCACTCTGTTAAAAAAGAATTGGGCTTTTAAAGTAGCTTATATCATCACATGTTCTGGAAAAAAATACTCTTAACCTTCATGAAATAAAGTGGTTATATTAACTGAAATACTGAGAAATTTGAACAGAAGAAGTAGACAGTGCTTAGAAAGCCTTTACTGCTACAATCAATTTCTTCCCTTCAGTGTTAGGACTATTCTGAAGACTTCCGGCCACCACAACACACAAAAAGAAGGTTGTCTACAAATTAACTGAACCCAAGTTCCTACATAACTACTAGTTCTGCTGGTGTTAGTGTGCATCAGCCAATCTCCTCATACATACCAATACTAAGCATTTATACAGGACTTTTAAGTTTTCAAGAATACTCAAAACAAGCATTTCATTCATTCTTATAAACAATCCTGTAAGGTAGACCAGTTTATCACCTTTGTATTACAGCAAGTGGGGAGCTGAGGTTAAGAGATAATGGTTTGCTTAAGGCCACACGGCGAGGCCACAGTCCAAATGAAACCCAAGGAACTCCTCAGCTTAGCCACCAGCTCAAACGGATATAAAATTCAGAAGCTGGCATGAACACAAGTCTTTTTCCTCTTAACATAGTTGGCTTATTCAGTGAGAGAAACGTTAGTGAGGCCAGCACAATGTGAGTGTTTTTATCTAGCACGCTCACTTTTGATCTTTAAAAGGATGGCTTCCTCATGAGAAGTTTTGAGTGAGCCCCCACGGCCGGACAAAGGCTGTTGCATTTCCAATGCATCTGCACTGGTGCAAAGACTAAAGCACTCTGTCTACTGTGGCCAAGTGATCTGGGTACCTGGGACTTGACACGTCTGGTTCTCTTCAGCACAACGTTCACTCTTGTACCCTGCTTAGGGGGAGACTGGGCACCAATGCCGAGGTCCTCAACCTCCACTTTTTCCTTAAGGTCCAAGTTTTGCTTTTGGATGCCCTAAAGAATCAGAGCACAGAAGGACACCAGGTTGGTTGGATCTGGGATGGCAGACTCTGGTTTTCAAGATGAGCAGCACTACTGGGAGAAAGGGCTACCAACAATGACACACTGCATTACAAATGTCATCTGGACAGAGTCACCCACGAAAACTGAATAAAACTGATTTCTCAAGTGCTGCTGCCTAGCCAAGGAAAGATTCCTTCCCATGTTTGATTCTTTTCCAACAAAGTCCTCATCCTATCAAGGTTGACCTCAAGCATAAACAAAGAAGTAGATACCATCGCAAAACCAGATCACAGTATAATACATCTCTCTTGATCGTGATATAAGCAACTTGTTTCCATGAGGCAAATGCACAAGAGCACAAAACCTTGTGTTAGTATACAGTAGACAAGCAACATACTGTATCTCATATTACTCTCCTGCAAACAAAGCCATCTCTCACCATAAGGCTGACACCAGACTGGAAAAGCTCATATGGATATAAGATCCGTTCATAGTGTGACTTCAGCAGTGAGCCAGTTGCCTTTCCTGGTAAGTAACCAAGACGACTTGCAACTTTAGACCATTTCTTCTCTTTAGTGACCACTTCAAAGCCTCCTTTGCTGGCAACAATCTGAAATAAAAGTAAAACAGATTTTTATTTTTATTTTTAGAAAGCTACATACAAGTTTCTTAAAGCATACAGGTCACAGTCCAAATATAAAACTTCATCAGATCCTCTACTTAATAACAAGGGGATAGTTGTTCTGCAGAATCAAATTCATTTTTTGCTCCAAAAGCTTAATGCATAAAGACAATTTGGATGCCTGAAACCACACAAGAAGCAGTTCCCAAAGATGTTTGAAATAGCAGATACTCACTAACAGCAGCCAGAAACAGTTTGCTAACCTTGACTTTCCATCTTATGAAAAGCATTAATTTAACCTGCTGTTCAGTCCAGTTCAGAAGTCAGAAGAGCTGGAGATCAAGAATAGTGGCTATGCAGACACTCCCAGGAAAGAGTCTTAAGGCAACAGATCACTGCATGAGGTAAAACAGTCTGCTTCTTTCAAGTTGAAGGCGGCAGCCACAGCTATATTCAATTCTTAACTGATTCTTATCAATTTAGACCCTCAATGGCTCAATTAAACCAGTGTTTATTTGCCTTGAAGAAGATGCCATGAGAGTAATACAGTCAGCACCAGGCCCAGAGAGCCTTCCTCCAACACCATATTTCCTCCTCCCCTTAAATTGTCAAGTAAATTTGAACAGAATTACAAGGCAATTGTAAAATTCCCTTCCCTGGATATGTACAGCTTTCTACTTGTTCAAGTTCACATCTAACAAGCCACTGAGTTGTGAAATACTACTCAGCTCACTCAAAAGGGCCCATAGCTGTGCATGCCGCAAATCTGTGTTCTTCCTTCTTGGCATTCAGGGAGGTGACAAGGCACTTTTGAGAAGGCATTCAGCTGACAAATGAACTGCCATGAGACCAAAAGTGCTATTGCACAGTTGGAAGTCTCTGCACTACTACTATTATTACTAAACATTTTCTAAGCATTTCACAATTACTGAAAGACAAATCAATCTCTGTTCACAGACTCACAATCCAATAGTTAGAATACAGAAGGAAAAAAGGTAGGAGGGGGGAAGGAAAGCAGTTCCAACAAGTCCTTCACTAATTGATGAAAGGAATCAGGTTGTTCTGCCCCTTACCATGATGCCCTGAGAGGGAGGGATGCAGCCTCCCAGTGGCCCTTCACCCCCAGCTATGGCAGAAACCAGGCTGTTTCTATTGGTTTGCATTATACCAAGGTTGCAGGCTTTAAATAAGTTGTATGCTACGTGCAGCTTTGGAAAGGCAGGTTTAAAACATTTTATAAAAATAAACATTTAGTACCACAAGAGTTTAGCATGCTTTACAGGCACTTTTAAAACCCGCAACAATATTATTTAGCATTATTGTATTAATGATAGTTTTAAAATGTACTACTTGCTAGCAATTAAATCACAATTCACAGCTTTCTGCCATGATGCAATGCATATGCTATGAACTGGTATGGAAACACTAAGAAGCTGTGCAATGTGAACCCTATGTGCCTGAAAGTTACGTTCTAGTAGAGTAACCATATTAGTCTCCTGCAGCAAGACGCAACAAAGAGTCTTAAGACACTTTCAAATAATAAGAGTAATTTGCCTTGCTGGTATAGAAAGCTACTGCACCCAAAACTCCTTATTGCTTATGTACCCCGATAAAAATCCATGGACTTAATATGGAGGGAGGGGGAGTTATCAATGAACACACCATATTATTCAAGCCTTAAGCTAGTATATTTTATGATTCTCTATTACAGCAGGGAAAATGTGATTTTATGAGAAACCACTAACACCCTACCAAATGATTGTAGATTCACACTCACCTTGCTCAGTGAATAAAGATCCAGTATTTTTCTCTCCACGACTGGGATTTTTAATGTAGATCCTTGAAGTTCCCAAAATTTTGCCAGCTGATCTAAGAAGTCCAGCTTCACTCTAGTCATTGCCTATTAACAAAGCAAGGCAACAGATGGACGTCATACAAGTTAGGTATGAGAGAAGCACAATACCCAAGGAAAATAATGGCAGCATGCTCACAGTCAGCTCCTCTATTTTGAAAGTCTTCAAAACTTAGACCAGAATATGTCCTATCAGAACCAAGGCCATTTCAACAAATGACAAATCCGAATATAAGCCTTCTACATTCCTACAACTCTGGTGGAGACTTCTCCTTTAGCACTGGCAGATGTTTCTTGCACAGCAGAAGTCAAGAAAAAATATTAGGAATGAGGAGAAGAAACAGACGAATCCAAGTACAATGAAAAATACTACTTGAATGCAGATGCCTTGCATTTCCTCTTTTCAGAATTTTAAAAGTCTCTTGCAAGTTGCATGTATATCATTTAAGCATTTTCAAATCAAAATGCTGTGCAGTAAGAAATAAAGGTATCGATGTAAATTGAAGTTTAAAATATCAGAGTAATATCCTCATGGAAGAGTTTCATTCACTATCTGAAAGCTGAGGAGAGTCTACGTCTCACTAGACTATTATGCTGGTATTAAGCCTAATTTCAGCTCTAACCTATTTACTTGAAAACAAGTTCTACTAGAATCATTGAAACAAATCCTATTCAGGCATTCAAGCAAACACGCAAACTTTGCAAGGGACACGGGGCTGTGCAATGTCCCCTATATACAAGGACTGTCTGCTCCACCCCAATCTTCCTATAGTTGTCTAAATGTGTCTAGAATCCTCCTGAAACTCAAACTTCCCTATCATGAATAAGGTTCTAAATGTATTCAGCCAAACATGCTTACAATCCCCCTTCAAACCTACTGGAAAGATCAAAAGATTGGCTGGAGGGAGCAGGGAGGGACAGTGTGTGTGTAGATGTTAAGCAGTGAATGTACTCCCTACACAGTTTGTGCCCTCATGCATTCTTCTGAGCACCTGAATACGGTTATAGTTTCAGGAGATGTGTTTTAAACTGGTGTTGTAAGACATTTCCAGTAGGGTGTAAAGAGCTCCTGCAATGATGCATGGTAATAAAATGAAACATTGCTCATAGACACTTGAAGTTAAATTAATCAAATCATGTACCGTATTTTTTGCACCATAACACTCACTTTTTTACTCCTAGAAAGAAAGGGGAAATGTCTGTGCGTATTATGGAGGGAATGCCTACGGGTGGCATGCCTACGGATTTTCCTCCTCTAAAAACTACGTGCGTGTTATGGTCGGGTGCGTGTTATAGAGCGAAAAATACGGTAAATACAAATGATAGAAGGGTGAGATGCTCTAAACATTTCTTAAGACAATAACTTTGAACCTCATTATAAAAAAAAACAGGTCTAATGCTTTATGTAGGGGTACAGATTTATGCCAATGGTTGGGAAGCTCACCTCTAGTTCATTCAAACGCTGAACTCGTGGCGTGAAACGAAAACTTTGTACATCACAAGCAAAAGGAGGCTGCCAGTCCTAAAAAGAAAGGAGGGAATTTAGTTTCAAGATATAAGCCTTCAACGAATATCCAACACATCCCCATAGCTATTTCCCCGATATTTCATAAATACTGGATTTTTATTCTTACATGCAAGTTAAATCAATGCACACCTGAGAATATCTTCAGATGAATTAGAAAGTAAAAAGGCTTTTAAGAACAAAGTTAATTTATTTTAGAGCTGACAGAAAACAGTCAGAATGCTGGCATACTTGAGAATGTATCTGGCTTAAAAAGGCCCTAATTCTTCCAATGTCTATAGCCATGTGGGTCACTAATGTATACAAGCAGAAGCATAATCTGCAATCCAATAAAACCTTCACTCCTACAAAGAGATGTTGGCATGAGAGGAACACACAACTGAGGACAATATGCAAGGTAAACCCAAGGATTCATCATGTTGTAAACATGCTTAGACTCTGACTTCAGCAAATGCACTTCAATTTCTTGTCAGTACAGCAGTATGGCCTCACAAGTAACAAGTCCATAGAACACTTTACTTGCCTGTCTGCCTACATCTCTCTCTGCCAGTATGGCATGAGTCAACAACAGAAAAACCACTTGCCATAAACAATCAAATTACTACAAGCTTTTTTGTTTCAAAAACCTTTTAAGGCTAAACATGGAAATATCTATAAGGAAAGAGATAAAATCACTTGCAATGCAATATTTCAAAAACATTTAGAACAGCATACTGCTTAAAGCTTCTAATAATATCAAGCAAGCAAGTTATTCATTGCTGAATGAAGATTTAAATTATCTGCCAACGTAACCAGTTCACTATGCAGGTGCTGAGGCTGCTAGTAAGACTCAGAAGACATTTAAGCTCAACAGAATTTTGAGTTTTCATCTTAGGACCACAGCAGATACTACAAACAATCCAATGTATTTGATGTGGTCCTAAAATAGGCACCTACTTATAGAGCAACATGCCACAAGGCCAAGTAGGTGGATTCAAGAATAAAACAGAGGCAATAAAAAAACAAAGGCTACAAAACTTAATGGCACCTATTTTTCAGTATTTTAGTGAATGCTAAGAGTTGTTCCTGAAGTGCTTTTTAATCCTTATGCATTGCTACTACACTGTTTCAAAATTAAATGTTATGCTACTTTGCACTTGAGATTATACTCTAACTTGCAAGTAAAGTGCATTGCAAATGAATGCACAATGCTGAGATGCAAAATGATATCTTTTTAGCTGAACAACTTTGAAGCAATGTGCTCTTTTTAACAGTATGCAGTAGTAATCATCCATAATTGCAACTGAGGTTTGTCCTGAATAAAACCATGCTTTTTAAACACAATATAGTAATAGAACTGTAGCTTTTATTATCACTCATTCCCAATAAGGACTAAATGGGGCGCAACATTACTTCAGAATTCATTTCATTCAGTAACAGGTACCCAAAATATATTTAAAAATTAGTTAAAAGCCTATTGCCAGATCACTAGTACTCCAAAACCATCGCTCAATCCACTTTAGAAACCCCTCACTATTGTGAAATTAAAAAGAGAAACCCAAATACCCAACTCTTTTAGTGACAGACAGGGTGTCGACATCTTTTTCTGGCAACACTCCTTTTTCAGCACCTACCAAACTCAAGGTGCAAAAGCAATGCCAGGAAAAAAAGCAATTCTAATCATTGCTATTGCTTTTCCCTTTCTACAAGTTATTTGGGGCAGGGAGCTGAAAAACTGAGAATGAAAACTCCAGTACTTTAAACACGTCTTGGGATTAAAGGGAATGTGATGAGTAAAACCGTCTTTCATACACTGCCATGGAATATAAGTGGAATATTGTACATTGAAAATGCAGTAACAAAGATGGAAGACAGGATCTAGATTGACCTTGGATGGTGAAGGGGAATTAGCAACATTCAAAGCAGGATGCAGCAACTGGATCCCATTTCCCAAAGCCAGAAAAGGATTGTTCAAGGGGAGAACTAGGAACTTTTTTATGTAAAAAAATAATAATCACCCTTCATATGTTAAATTGATATTTTAGATTAGTGAAGCAATGTACTAGAGAAAAAATAAGGAGTGTAGGATGGATGACTTTGTTAAATTGGTATAGTGTTTTCTGCTACTACCAAGTTGCCTCCAGATAGACAAGCAAAAAGGCAATTTTACTAGATCAAGTTATGCAGGAACTGCACACAAATTTTTGATAGGGAATTTTATACACCTCAAAAGGCTTAGGGGCCCTTTACCCTAAAACTAACAAAAGTTAGTCTTTGTGGCCTAGGTCACTTGCTCTATGCAAAATGTAAACACGGTAACCCTCCCCCAAAGTGAAAGTAAGTATTCTTATTGTATTGATCATAGCTACTGTATCTTATATTGCTACAACATTGAATGGACCCTTAATCTTCTTCCTGTTTTCCTCCTTTTTTCTTGTATGCACCCACCCAGCTTTTGCTTTTTTGGAACATCGTTACGGAATTACAGAGTCAAAATTAAAAACAGGCAAGTATAACAAACAAAAATCAAGGAATCCAAAGGAGAAGTTGCCCCATCGTTAAGGAAGCACCATCCCTTGGGCACCTTTCACGGGCGAAGAAGCATCACAGACCGTGGCAGCTGGTGATGCGACCGGGCACGGGAGGCTGGGCCAGCGAGGAGATGAAAAGCCAGGGGAGCGACTGAAGGGGGGAAAGGGATCGGGGAGCGACTTCACGGGAAAGCCGAGATCCTGTTCCGAAGACCCAACGTGCCCCCACCTGCCCTTCCCACCACGGACCCCTTTCCAGGCCCTGAAGACCCACTTCCCCATCCCTCCTCCTCCTCCTTCCCCGGGTACCTTGGGAGGCCTGATCTTGCAGATGCCCGTTTTCTCGGCCAAGGGCCGGATGCGGCCGATGAAGCCGAGGGGGTCGCTGAACTCCTCCCAGCTGGGCTCGAAGACGGGGCATTCGGGCGGAGGCACGAACTCTGCCACGTAGTGAGACCCGCCAGGGCCGTCGTCGTCCCCCGACATGGCGGCGGCGGAGCCGTCGACGGTGATGATGCCGCCGCCTCAGGGCCGGGGAGGGAAGGGGCTTAGCTGCGGCGGCAGAGGAGGAGGCGGCAGGCGGGGAAGGAGTGAGAGAGGGAGGGCGAAGGGGGGAAGGCGAAGGGGAGGCAAAGAAGCTCAAAGAGGGGCCGGGGGGCGGAGGGACATCCCGGTGCCCATCGAGGAGGGGGCGCTGCTGCCCGCGAGCCCTGAGGCCCTCAGAAACAGGCGCCGGAGTCTCGCGGAGCCCGCGGCTGACGAGGCCTCCCGTTTGTTTTTGTTTCCCCCTTCGGGGGTTTGTTGTTTTTTCTTCTTCTTTCCTTTTCCTCCCCTTCTTGAGGCTCGCCGGAAGTGACGCGTCTGTTAAAAACCCTTTCTTGCGGAAGCGAGCCGTGTGAGAATATCCCTCCGCGAAGTAGTTTATGTTCAAAATAATTAGTACCGGCCTTCTCTACCTCGGGGCTTGAGCCGCTCCTCTCTTCGCGCGAAGCACCGGCTCGTATACCCGCCAAGTTCGCGAGTCGCCTCCTTTTGCTCCTGCAACGGGTCTAAACAGTAGGAGCAAGTTAGGCCGAGGCTCTTTTTTTCGGTTCGCGGAGGAATGTGCAGTGCGTTTTGTGTGATGAGGTTCACTTCGGCTAGAGAACTTCCGGTGCCGACTGTCCATGTACCCCATTCTCTCCGTGCGCGAACAGATTCTGCCCCGCCCCCCTCCGTGGAATCTTCGCAGAGCCCCGCCCGCCTCTACGAGCCTTAATGCGCTCCTTTCTCTCACCTTCCCCCCCCCCGCATCCACGGGCGGAAGCCGCCTCAGCTGCAGCTTCTCTCTTGACGTTTCGCTCCCCCACCCCGCGTTCGAAACGGCCCACCTGGACTCCACCCACTTACAGTTCCCACAGCAGCTGTCACTCTCAACATCTACCTTTCCTGCCCCGCCCTAACGGACGCCGCCGTCCGTTCTCGGTCGCCAGAGCAACCGTCCCTCCCCCCGAAGCGCCGCAGTTCCCTGACCCCCTCGGAGTCCCTCAGAGAACAATCCCTTGGGGGGCCTAGCTGTCTGTCTGAGGCGGTTTTAGCCATAGTGATTAATTAAAACGACTTTCCCAGTAAATAAACTTGCCAGCTAACCAGAAAAAAAGAAAACAAAAACCACGAGTTCAGTGTTTTAAAATCGTTTACCTGCCACTTTTCCTCCTGCTGGCTGCAGTTTGAAATATTTTTTTTAAAAACCTAGCCCTGACTCTCGCTGCCTTGCACCAGCTGATAAAATATATTTTTATTCCAGTAGGCAACAATTTTAAAAATTGCTTTTCTTTTTAAAACCTGCAAAGGTCATTTTTAAAATCATTGTTGCTTTTAAATGTATTTTTAACGTGTGTTTTTTAGGAGCATTATTCCGATTTTAAATTTTTGCAAGCCACCCTGAGGGATGTGTAATCACTAGAAGAGCAGGATAGATATAAATTAAAACAGGTTTCCCTGCCTACAACCATTTTAATCCTTGCAGCAATCTTTGCGAGGGCAGGATAGGATAGGCGGAGAAACAGCAGCCTACTTTGCAGGGCGTGAGGTTGCAGCACCCATGTTTGCTCAGAGAGATTCTGAGTAAAGAGATTTTAATCTGGATGCTGTACATCCACTGGCTCTCTACACATCAAGCCTTTCTCCCCCCAAAAAGATTGCTGGGAAGGTGCTGAGAATTGTAGCTCACCGAGTGGTAAATTACAGTTCCCAGGATTCTTATAGGGGTGCGTGTTTTGGCTGCCGTACTGCTCCTACTCTTTTTATGTCATGTTGGTGTGCAGAACTTCAGCCAGTGACTTTTTCATAACATGCATAATTGCATTATCCTCTTAAGGTCTTCTATTAATAGAACAATATCAGAGACTGGTTAAAAAAAATAACAACAAACCAATAGGGAAAAAATGGAGGTACTTTGTAATCTGTAGAGAATTGGGGCTCACCCCTCACAAACAAAGGCAAAAATTGGGTTGTTTGAAATTTAGACTCCATAATACAATACCATCCCTCGGCATCATCCCACAGCTTTTAGCTTAATTATAATTATAATCTTTTAATATCTTATAATATAATATTATAATATAATTATAATTTTTAATATGTTTTTTACTTTGTTACAATGATAATGTTTTGGTTTGGTTTTGTGTGGGGTTGTTTTGTTTTGTCTTTTGTTTACCTCTAAGAGCTTCTATTTACAATCAAGTGGTACATCCTTGCGTTGGGGTGAGGAGGGGGTATTATGCATGTCGGCTTGGGTGCCCGATGTTTGCATGCAAAGTGTGGACTTTGGGCACGTGTGTGTGAAAAAGCTTTGATGAGTGGAAGGTCACTCACTGCCTTCCAAAACCTGGAAACTGGAAGTGTTGAATAATAGGTAGATAACCTTATTTCAGGTTATTTCATATGGAATAAACTATGTACCCCTAGTTTTGTCATTAATCACCAACATCAACAAACTGTTGTAAACATGTATCGAAAGAAGAGAAAACAAACCAGCTATATGCGTATGATTGTTCAGTCTCTTCTATTTTGTGGACAAAAGGGTTACTAATCTGCTTTTTCCAGGCAGCTCCACAATAAAAGAGGGCGGGGACTGCTGTGATTCTGCTTTTGTCAAGGTCCTGAGCAAGAATTGGAAAGCGTATTTTCCATTCAATTTCATTATTTTATTTTAAGGATTTATAAAACGTCCTTCAAATATGTTTCTGGGGGACTTTCAAAAAACATAATAGCATCACAATAGAAATAACAGCAATTCATAAAGCAACAATTAGGACAACTAAACAAACACAGTATAAACCAATTGGGAAAATCCTGAGAAAATAAAAAGGTTGTTGTGTAATATAATATGGAAAGGTTGCCCTGTCTCACATTTATTCATTTTCATTTAATCTAAATTAATAACAAATGAATACCACCCCCCTGATTCTATGCTGACAGTTGCTAATAATGTTTAGGATTGCATTCTACTTGATTATGTACTGCAATAAATTCACAATTTATACCATTATGTAACCCCAGTGTTTACAGGAAGTTGGTTTGATGTGCTATGGCAAACTCTTGTCCACGATCCGTCTCACTGACTATTTGCCAGGTGGCAGGTGCTTGATGAGCCCCCTGTTTTCTTTTTACAGTCCCAGAAGGGCAAGAAAACCAGGAAATCAAGCCCTTCATGAGTTGTTATACATAGCTAGTAAGCTGAGCTTGATTTGGTTCATGTTTAGGCCAGAGCAAACTAATGTGTTCATTGCTTTTTAAAATATACTATACTTAACTCGATTCATGCCCATCCTTCAGCTGATTCCCTTTCAACAGCCATTTAACACCCATAAATCCTGCAGCTGAGGGTTTCCCCAACATATAGAATCAGTGCTAGGAAAAGCTTAGATTCCGCTCTGCGTCCTATAAATTAATGCTACTGACTTATTGGATCAGTAATTGATTTCCAACGCTATTCAGGATTATTCTGGGAACTTACAAACAGAACATGAATAGCCATTCCCTTGTTTGTGTGCAGCATCTGGTATTCAAGAAATATATTGCTTCTGAATATGGAGGTTTGATTATTTGTTAAATGTATATCACATCTTTCTTCCACGGACCCCAAGACAATATTTATAAAGCTTCCAGGCAGTCTCCTATCTGGACACTGACCAGTATCCATTTCTGCTTAGGGTTCAACACATCATGAATTAGTCTAATGCTATCTGCTGAACATAGGGACGTGGGTGGCGCTGTGGGTTAAACCACAGAGCCTAGGACTTGCTGAACAGAAGGTCAGTGGTTGGAATCCCTGCGATGGGGTGAGCTCCCCCGTTGCTAGGTCCCTGCTCCTGCCCACCTAACAGTTCGAAAGCATGTCAAAGTGAAAGTAGATAAATAGGTACCGCTCTGGCGGGAAAGTAAACGGCATTTCCGTGCGCTGCTCTGGCTTAGTCATGCCGGCCACATGACCCGGAAGCTGTACACCGGCTCCCTCAGCCAATAAAGCGAGATGAGTGCCGCAACCCCAGAGTTGGTCACGACTGGACCTAATGGTCAGGGGTCCCTTTATCTGCTGAACACCTGCTGACTTCCTGCTTGCCACACATCTAAACTAGTTCAAGGTTCTTGTCTTAATTTACAAAGCCCTTACCCTCTTGCACCCAGGATATCTTAAACACCACCTTTATATCCAGCCCAATTACTAAGATTGTTGGGGGAGTCTCTGTTGGTGGTCCCCCATGGCTCAGATACATAGCTCATCATAACTACTAAAAGTGCTATACAAATGAAATAAATAATGAATTGTTCACCTAAGAATATTTTCAGAATGCAACCGGTTTGGTATCTGGCAATGTTGTCATGGACTATTTGGATACAGAGGAATGGTGGGAGGAAGCAGCTGGGGAAGGCTCAGAGCCCAGGAAGTGGTGATAGGACAATGATGAGGGAGAAGGAAGTGTCAGAAGCTGAAGAGGTAGCAGGGCTTAGTGAGCAGACAGTGCTTATGGCAGAGAGAAGTCCAAAAGCAGACGCTAAAGCAAGTGGGATGAGGGAGGCCAAGAGGCAGAGATGAATCAGTCTGGTGAAGGTGCCAGGTGTCTCCCCATCTGCTACAACAAGCTCCCCTAGCTCCAGCCTGGTTACCCAGAGCCAAGAGAGGCATGAAGAGGATGACGGAGAAATTAGCGTCATACAGGCGCAGTCTCAGATTGCTTTGGGGAAACCCTGGAGACCCTTCAATCTCTGCAACTACTTCATAAGCGCACCTACCAAAGAAGAGCTGCTGTGCTTATTTGACCTAATACTCCTGTGCAGATCCTCCCCCCCCCCAATAAAGAGTTAACTGTACGTACTTTGTTGCTCACCAGGGCAAGATAAGCCAATCCTGGCCTTACTGCACTGGTACCAATTAGGATTTTTTTAAAGTACCACAATGTGTGTTGGAACAGTGTTTTGATAAATGGACTGTTGTCTACTTTTAAATTTACAGGATAGCCATGTTAGTCTGTTGTAGCAAAAAACTAGAGTATTGTGGCACCTTAAATACTTATAAATGTAAATGCAATAAACTTTCATGAACTATTTACCAGATGCCCAAAGATCCTGAATTGACAAGCATCAATACACATGAGGGAATTTAGAGGATTATTGTTTTAAGTATTATTGAAGGCTGTTTGATTTATAGTGATTTTACTATTTTTGTTGTTGTTCAGAGTGGTTTGGTAAGCAATGTAGTAAGCAAGCAATATAACAAACAAAGAGTTGTGGGGTGTGATCCCATCCACGCTTACAGCAAATACAATGGGGCTTATTTCTGAATATATATTTAAAAGGACTTCAGTTATAGACTAGCTGATTTATTCCTGCATTGCAGGGGGTTGGACTAGATGATCCTCAGGGTCCCTTCCAACTCTACAATTCTATGATTCTGTAACAGTCATCTACTCCAAAGTAAGCATGTACAGGATTGGAGCAAGGAACACAGTCGGATTTATTTCCAAGTAAATATGCACAGAATTGCAATGATAGCTGCAATCCTATGCACACCTCCCTAGGAATAAATACCATTAAACTCAGTGCCACTTTCTGCCGAGTAAGCTTATTAAAATTTGCAGTGTCATTGTCTTCCGGGGCACCAACCCTAGTTAAGTTTATTCAGAAGTAGATCCCACTGCATAACGCCTAAGAGTTAATGGATTTTTTTGCCTCTTAGTAAACATAGGAATGTGCTGTGCTTTTAAAAGTATCCCAAGGCTCTTAGTCAGGCATCCCCAACCTGCGGCCCTCCAGATGTTTTGGCCTACAACTCCCATGATCCCTAGCTAACAGGACCAGTGGTCAGGGATGATGGGAATTGTAGTCCAAAACATCTGGAGGGCCGGAGGTTGGGGGTTCCTGCTCTTAGTTGATGCTGCAAACTGATTAACAGGGCGACTTCTCTGGAAATAAACGACGTAGTAATTTATTACTCACTTAAATGGGGATTTAAGATACCAGAAAACGGTTTGCTTTGATTTATATTAATTCCCTCTTTGCTTTCGTTTTGGCGAAGGGTTTGCATTAACTTTTAACATGCCTCTATAAGCCTATCGCTGACTCATCGCATGTGCCGCTGCTTTCCTTTCTTCCCACGTTTGGGCTTCGTTTCCCCTTGTAAACGAGAGTTTAAAAGTATCGCTGGATGGCAAGAGAGCTGGGATTGGGCGAAAAGCTCCGACTCCGTTTCTTACAGCTCTTACGATTGGAGAATACTTGTAGGCGCAGAGGGGCCCTCGGCTTGGCTTTTTGGTTCGTCGGTTGAGAGGAGCACTAGCTGCGGCGCGAACGGGAGTGTTAGAGCGGTTAGTGTGTTTGGGGTGAGCGGCGGGGAGGCGCGGGATGGCCGAAGTGGGGCAGGAGCAGAGAGAGACACGATGCAAACTGCTTGCTCCGTGGGGCGGGTTCACGGTGCTTTGCTAGGACAGAAAGGAAGGGGCTCCTGTTTGATTTTCATCTTTAAAAGTTAAGTTGGGGGGCGTCTAATTCAGATGACTAGGAGAGTAAAGCTCCCCACCTATTATTATTACTATTACAGCGGGTTACAACCATTAAAACGCAATACTCAGAAGCAATGTAAAAGATCTTACAGCCACAGAAATCAGGTGGGTCCCCAAAAATATGCCCAAGCAGGCAAATATACAGGTTTACAGCCAGCCCTCCTAGATTATTTTGGGGTGTGGGGTTGGAGGCAACCAACGTGTTGTGTTGCCTAGCAATTTGGGCTTGGGGGGAGTTGGGTTTAAGTCCCTTTTTAGCTAAAAGTAATCCTGGACCAGTCACTGTCTCTGAGACCACTCAACCTCACAGCTGTTTCAGGGATAAAAAGCGGGGTGGGGTGGTAAAACGGTTTCACCAGCCCTAGGTACCTGCCTTGCTAGCATCTGCTCATAACAACTTGCCACAATTTAAGCCACCTGTCCGACAGTCATATTACTTTATTTCTCTCTACCCCTTCCCATGACATCCTTCCTGTTTTGACTATCCCTGCTACCTTTCCCATTGCGTAGCATACATTAGCCCCTGAAGAAAGGTAGGGGCCTTTTGGTTGAAATTCCTAGCTCTGTGTGATAGGATAAATGTAATAAATCATTTATATGTGCACTATCGTGTATGAAGCCTGTTACAAGTGCATAGTTTGCCATATCAGATTGAAAAATTGTTGGCTGCAGCATGGCTTGATTTAGCATGAATTTGGTTCTCAAACCACTTTCTTTGAGCACATGCATCTGTTTGTGAGGAAATAAAAATGGGCCACTAGAGAACCGTTAATACACTTTCTCTGAACCTTTGGCTTTATGCTTCCGTTACCAAAGAGTAAAAAAGGTATATTTGGCACTACTACAGGTGGTAGGAGTGAGCGACATGACTTCCTCTCCAAGAACACCCTCTGCCTCCAAAAGGTAAGTCAAGGATCTGACTGCTTGATTTCCTCTTCATTTGTATTAAATATTATTAATATCTTTTCTTGAAGACCATCTGCCATTCCACACTTAGAGGTAGAACATTGTATTGTAGCTTGGTACCTACCTACCCCTAAGACAGAGTTGTCCAACCTTTGTCGGTCCAAAGGCCACATTTCTAGTTGGCCAGCCCTTTAGGACTGCATAGGCCAAAAGCTGTGGCATAACCAAGGCTAAAGTGGGTGTGGGTACACCACTCTTGTGTACACACATGCAGACCACACACAACCAATTTTTGTCTTTGTGCTAATTTCCCCCTTTTTCCTTAAATGAGCAACACAAAGGAAAGTATCTGTACAGAGGACAAGGTGAGGAAATTCCCAAGAGCAGGTGGGAATTCAAATACCCTGAAATGCCCATGCATCTTTCAGGTGTTCCCTGCATGTATATGCTGATGCATGAGTGTGGTGAAGTGGAAGAGCCAATTTTGGATGTGGAACAATGCCAATTTTGACACCTTTGGATGTTTGGGTGTGCTTAGTCATGCCTTTGTCCAAAAAGGTTTCACAAAAGGTAGGGAAAAGGTACCTTCTTTAGGGGAAATTGAGTTTCTCAAAGATGGATCACTGAGGGTCCTCTCCCAAGGAGCAATAATACCACTCAGTTTTTGTCTAGTGGGAAAGAAAGTTTCAGAATCATTTCCAGGTGTTTCATTTTCCCCAAAGGGAGCCTGCCACAGCTTTTGAGAAACTGGAGGTGGGATAGATTAAATTCAGGTCTAGATTTTGTGACCTGTGTGAAACCGTTCTGTGTTTTTATGTTATTGCTAACTGCAAGAATTGAGGTTTGGTAGTCTTTATGACTTTGTAATAGAATTGTTCTTGTTATATTCAATCATGGTGTTCAGGTCAGCTGCCGGCCACGGCTCCCCCAAATCTCCTAGTTTCCCATCACCTCACCAGAATGATTGTACTCCTCTTCCTTCAATCAACGAACGTCTGGCCTTTCTCCGCCCTTCCCGGCAACTGCTGGAATACTACCGAAAGAAGATTGCAGACTTTGATGAAGAGCATGAGGAACTGGTCCAAAGGCTGGAGAAATATAAAGCATCACATGATGAGCAGGTATGGGAAAAGATGGGTGAATGGATCGGTTTATCTGGTGGTTGGCAAAGCCAGGTTTAGTATTTTGAATTAGGATTTAGTGTTTGCTGATGTGCTTTGTTACTTGGTTTGCAAAGAGAGTATTTGCCATCTTGGATTTTCTGGGAAATTCCAAGTGACGAGTGTTGGTCCATTTTGAAAATACAAAGAGGAGTAAATGTGAATGGAGTGGGGCCTGGCAGCAGCTGCCAGAGTTATCTATAGCTCTGGGAAGGACCCTTTAACTTAAGTATTGAGCACTGAAGTCTTTTTGCTGCTCAGTTTTAAAACTATAAACCTGGGTTTGAGTGTCAAACCCTTAAAAGGTAAAGGTAAAGGTACCCTTGCCCGTACGGGCCAGTCTTGACAGACTCTAGGGTTGTGCGCCCATCTCACTTAAGAGGCCGGGGGCCAGCGCTGTCCGGAGACACTTCCGGGTCACGTGGCCAGCGAGACAAAGCCGCATCTGGCGAGCCAGCGCAGCACACAGAAACGCCGTTTACCTTCCCGCCAGTAAGCGGTTCCTATTTATCTACTTGCACCCAGAGGTGCTTTCGAACTGCTAGGTTGGCAGGCGCTGGGACCGAGCAACCGGAGCGCACCCCACCGCGGGGATTCAAACCACCAATCTTTCGATCGGCAAGCCCTAGGCGCTGAGGCTTTTACCCACAGTGCCACCCGCGTCCCCGTCAAACCCTTAGCCTCATCCTAAATAAAATGAATTCTAATACGGCAACTATTAAACCAGTAGCTTATTTTATTGAAAACTAATATCAATCAAATATAGATGGGATGTAAGGGGTTGTGCCTAATGTAGGGTCAGAAAGGCAAAATGGGGATTTTGCTGGTGTCCTGCCAGTGCCGCTGCCCAGCAGCTTCTGTGACTGAACTGGCGGAGCTGGTGTTGGAGAATCCCAGAATGTTAGTTTTCAATAGTGGACCATCATATCATCCTGGAGTAACACAATAGTGGGGCACAATAGTGCCTTGTTGCCGTGGTCCCACTCCTACTTCCAGGGTCACTACCAGGACTAGCACTGGGAAACTTATGTGGCCTCATAGCAATTGTGCTGCTGGGTTCCACAGTGTTCTGTTCTGGTCTTTCGTACTATTTAATAGGTATATGAAACAGTTGCGAGTAGAAATCTGGGGGTTTGGAGCAAAGGTTATTTCATCAGTACAGTATTTGGTTCCCCGTGAGCAATGAAAAACCCTGTCTCTGCCCTACCTTTGCTGTAACGGCTAGGTGATCAATAACAATATGTTTCCCTTTCCCCCCTGCAGCACAAATTACAATGGGAAATGCGTCAGCGAGAAGAGGAAATCGCAGAGCTGCAGAAGGCTCTGAGTGACATGCAGGTTTTCCTCTTTCAGGAGAGGGAGCACGTCTTGCGCCTTTATGCTGAGAACGACAGGCTGAAAATCAGGTTTGTTAGGTGGGAAGAGTGAAAAAACAGCCTGCAGAACAGAGGGGAGCGGCATGTTTGTGCCATTTCTTTTTAAAGTGACAGGGATTGAGATACTTGCTGTTCTCTCCCGCATGAAGAGATCTACAGGGAAGAATGTGGTGCATGCTGCCTATCCTAAAGTAGATGTGCTGCTGTCCCATCCCCTCTGCTGCTGTCCTAGAGTCTCGGAAAAGGGCAAGCAAAATGATAAAGAGGTGGAGCAACTCCCACCCAAGGAAATGTTGCAGCATTTGGCACTTTTTAGTTTAGAGAAAAGACAAATAGGAGGTGACATGTTAGAAGTTTATAAAGTTACACATAGCATGGAGAAAGTGGATAGAAAAGAGTTTTTCACCCTGGACTCAGCTATACAGCTGCAAATAAAAGGTTTTTAAGTGTGTTGTAAAGTGCAATATACAAATGTGGCACTAGGTGGCGACAGTGCTCAGGTTCTGTTTGCAGGCTTCTCACAGGCAGCTGGTTGACCATGGTGAGAACAGAGTGCTTGACTAGATGGGCCATTGGCCTGTTACACCAGGCTGGAAGGGCTTCAGAGACTATTTCTTTCTTTTTTCCTGAACTACTGTGTTAGAATATGCAGAGCAGTTGGCAATCTGAGTCCTCATTTTGAGTAGGGAGGAGCTACTATATGCTCTGTCAATTCTTTGTGGAACAGATGCAACATTAGTGAGAAGAGAGAAAGAAATAGGATAGGGAAAACTTGGGGCCTTTCACTACACACTGTCTTAACGTAAGATCTTGTTCAGCAGCCAGATTCCACAGGAAAGAGAATTTCTCCAGTGTATGCAGACAGACAGGGGAGCTATCTATTCCCACTTCTTGGATGTTTCCTGGGCTTCCACTAGTTGGCCTTAGGGGTGCACCCACTAGTGCCTTTGGGAACAGAAATAAGTCACTGTCCTTTAAACTGATTTCAGAGAGCTGGAGGATAGAAAGAAGATCCAGCATCTTTTGGCTTTACTGGGAACAGACAGTGGCGAAGTTACCTATTTCTGCAAAGAACCACCTCACAAGGTAAGAGCACCTCTGTTAACCTACAAGACATTTTTATTTCAGGTTCTTTCTAAACTGTTCCATGTTGCCTCTGTGAGATATAAATTACATTAAAGGCATTGCCTTTGGTGGTTCACAAAGCATATTAAGACAATAAAGTACAGTAGGATGTGACATGTAAAGTAACAATAGTAAACCGTGACAGCAAAACCGTAAAGAATTGCAGCAATTTATAGTGAAATAGCTAGAGTAAATTTCTGGAGTGGAAATAACTATATGCCATGCTACACAATCCTGTGAATGTCTTCTCAGAAGTAAGCCCTGCTGAGTTCAGCCTGCTTCTGGGTAAGTGTGCAAAGGATTGCACTCTAAATCCCTAAGCAAAAGTAGGCTAACAGAACTATCCTTCTAAAATCTGTTAACTGTGGAATAGCCTTCACAAAGTAACCCATTAAGCAAAGCCTAATAAGTATATTGTGATACTGTAAAAGTTTCCATTGGTCAGAGCCCACTTTGTCAGATATCTAGCTCAACAGATCTGCGGTCTTTCCTTTTCTGAAATTGCTTATATGCTGTTATTCATTTCTTAATCTTCTGCTTTGCAAAAATTTAAGATAAAACAATGATAGCTGTAGTTATTCTGCCTATACCCACTTCAGGTATCTTAAAAATTGAAATTGATTAATAGGGATTAGGATCCTTAATTCCCTTAAGATGCATTTTGCTCATGGGATACTCCCATGGGGAGGTCATTTCTGACAGTTTCCCCCACATCCCCGGGTGCACTGTGAAAATCTTCTGCAGAAGGTTTAGAAATTGGTACTAGGGGCTGAAAGCCTGTCAGTAGGAACCCCCACTGCACTAAAGTTCTTCCTAAAAAGGGCAACTCAGGATCCAATCCAGGTTATGACTGTAGTTAATATTGTTGCTATTACAATGGTACCTCAAAACTCGAAAGGCTCCGTTCTCAAACGTTTTGGCTCCCGAACAACAATAAGCTGGCGGTAAGTGCTCCGATTTTCTAATGTTCCCTAGAACACTAATGTCTTACATGTGCAAAAACCTAGCTGTTGGCCAGTCGGAAGTCGCGCCTGGGAACTTGAATGGTCTTCCGGAATGGATTACGTTCCAGTTCCAAGGTACCACTGTCTTAAGAAGTAATTGGTGTGTGTGTGTGTGTGTGTGTGTGTAGGGAAGTTTTAATGTTTAATATTTTATTATTGTGTTATATCTGCTCAAAGCCGCCCAGAGTGGCTGGCTGGGGAAATCCAGTCAGTTGGGTGGGGTACTATTATTATTATTATTATTTATTAAAAGTGTGTGGACTTTATATCCCATACCACTAAATCCAGTGCCTTACATAGTTACAAATTCCAGTGGGTTGTCTTTAAAAAGCAACTGTTATCTCTGCAAAAACAGCTACTTAAAACAGTCTACGCAAATGATTTCAGCCAGCTGTCTACCATTATTCCGGAGGTTTGCTCATTTTTGATTTTGCCAGCAAGTATACAAAGATGAGAAAGACACTTGTAACAAGGGGCTTGGTGTCCAGTTTCCCGATTCTGAGCACATTTACTTGGTTACTTCCGCAAAAGGTTTTAGGAATGCTCAGGCCTAACAAGGACATGCTACTAGTGTGGGGGTTATAAGGTCAGAGCAAGAGCTACAACCCTGATCATTTGCATTTAACAGAAAAAGAAACTGACTCTGCAGGGCAGTAATGGTTTGCACATTCCTCCCAGGATGAAAAGACAGCACAATGGGTTGTAGCTCCACCTGTCTTCCAAAAGCAGGAAATGCATGCAACATTGTAGGAAGTAGGTGTGGCTTAGGCCTCCTCAACCCTAGTCAATGTTCTGTGTTTGTCTGAGCAACACGCCCCACACCAAAAAAAACCCCTTCTCCTTTCTGTCCCCCAACACTCCAGAGCACATCTGTGGAGCAGAAGGGAGAGAAAGGGAAAACTTCCGTTCTGTAAGCAGAAGCCTTTTCTGCGGCCAGATGGATATCATCCCCCTCTACCTAATTCTCTGCCTCTCTGAATTCTGTACATCTGAATGCATTCAGGAAGCTCTGACAGTGTTCACTTTGAAGCTGACAAGCACAAGACAAGATTGTAATTGTTTCAGCTGCCGTTCTGTGCTTCGCTTGTGACTTCATGGAGTACTACAGATGGGTGCATACAGACCCAGTCCTGTACATTGCAGTGCTAAGGGAGCAACGCTTAGGACCCAGAACACAATCTTGGTAATCGGGGGCAAGCTGACTCCTAATTCTGAAGCCCAACTCCAGCACCACCCATTTGGTGCTGTTGGGTGGCAGAACTAGATGAGACCTGTACACACAACATGGGTAGAAGTGCCCTTCTAGGAACTGGGCTGCTAGAGTAACGAAGCTGCAGGGAGAACCGAGCCACAAGTTCATGTTGCATTCTGGGATTCAGTCATGTGCCTGTTTTACTTTAAAATTCCTTTTCCTCTAAGGCTTTTTGCATTGTATTGCTTCCGAAGCCTATCTCAAAAGCAGAGCAGAAGATAAAGTATTTTTGTCCTTGCAGGCCACTATACCTCAAAAGCCAATCAAGGGCAGGGATTCACATGATCGAAGTGGCAAGCATACTTCAAAAGCAGGTAACTGAGAAGCTAAAAATTATCTCCATCAAAGACTGAAGAGAGAGGCTATTGTGGGCGTGGGGGGGACATCTAAATAAAGGAGTGACATAGCTTTTCTTTACCAATTTAACTTTTATTTCTGCTCTAGGTATAAAACACTGTGCCACAAAACCAGCAGAAAATGGAGAAAAACCAGAAAATGAGGATAGATACAAGAAAGATGAGCAAACACTCTTATTGCAGGTAAGTGGCTTTGTGCAGCCTGGGTGGACTTCTGTTGCTTTTAGATCTCTAAAACCAAATAGTTCTTCCGTGAAAAGTCAACTTTGCCAATGATGGGCATGATTTTATGCACATTGCCATCCATTGAAATCAGGGGAGCAAGTCAGTGATAATCCCCTGTACCAGGGGTCAGCAACCTTTTTCAGCCGTGGGCCGGTCCACCGTCCCTCAGACCATGTGGTGGTCCGGACTATATTTTGGAGAGAGAAAATGAACGAATTCCTATGCCCCACAAATAACCCAGAGATGCATTTTAAATAAAAGCACACATTCTACTCATGTAAAAACACCAGGCAGGCCCCACAAATAACCCAGAGATGCATTTTAAATAAAAGGATACATTCTACTCATGTAGAAAAACACTGATTCCCGGACCATCTGTGAGCCGGATTGAGAAGGCAGTTGGGCCGGATCTGGCCCCTAGGCCTTAGGTTGCCTACCCCTGCCCTGTACGATGGGCCATCCCCAGGGAGACAGAGACACCTTTGGGAGGTGAAAGGAAGAACTGCTCTGAACATTTCCTTTGACCCTGTGACCCTCCCCCAACTCTATTGTACTTACTGCAAAAAAAAAATGGTAAGCCAACTCAGGTGGGCTTTTAGCCCTTCCTGTTCATTTCGTGAAGTGGTCCTCCCAGAGCTTTGCTCCAAAGTCCTGTCCCAACAGTGCCACCAGGAGGAGAGGAGAGGAGAGGAAACATTCCTTCCATAAACTTTCTTCCATTAACTTATCTTAGAACGCTAGCCAACAAGAAGTATATCATTGCTTAATTTTATTCATTAAATTTGTATCCCAACCTTCCTCCCATAGGAGCCTAGGGCAGCAAACATCAGACTGTTAAAACAGCACAATTTAAAACAAATTATTAAAACATACTTAAAGCCATTCTAGAACACTAACCTTCCAGTGAGTTAAATGCAAAAGACTGCTTCCTGTGTTCGTGTTTTTGTTCCTGTTGTCAGTCAGTAAGGCATTCCTGTGGTGTTTGTTTTCAGGTATGTACTCTCAGGCATCTTAAAACAATACTGTAAATTTATTTGAGACCCTATTCTTTCTCTTTGCTTATGAACTCATCACACTCAATTAAACTTTGATCTTTGCTTTAAATGCTCAGAGCCAACAGTAAAAAGAGAGAGGCCACAATATTCAGAGAAGAGTTGTCTGTTTTGCATTGGACTTCAAAAAAATTAAATCTTTACTTAGGGTGGCTGATTGTGACAACACCCCCCCCACCCCACCTCCCCGAACTTGTAAACCAGTGTAGCTGATCTATTAGCAACTCATTCATATGGTGATGAATCAAGTGCATTTGAGGAAAAGGGAGGGAAATTGGGTAAATGGCTCCAGATCACTGGTTTGTCATATGACAATTGCAGTAATCGTAGTCAGTGAATAGCATGATCATTGAATTAGTAAAGGAACTTAAAAACAGAGTTCATTGATTTGGGTACTTAGCTGCCTTATTTCTCTTTCATTGTAGTGCTTGACTGCCCCAATCTATTTTACAATCTCTTAGCTTTCCAATTGGTTTCAGTATTGCTTTTATATTCCAAGATTGACAGTTTAGGTATGAAGGTATGAAGCTTTTTATTGTGCAAAACCTAGAGATTCAGAGTTATTTTTATAGCTGAATAAGGCTGCTTAAAGTTGCCTGTTAAAAAGCAATAACAAAAACCAAATCCAACATCAAATGCTACTCTTTTTTTCCTTTTTTGGTCTTTTAAAAATGCAATTGCAAGAACCTGACCCGGATTACTTTGCAAATGCATTTTTTTTACCAAATGACTCCCATAATGGTCTCACAACAGGAACAAAAAAAATAATATCCATGCTAGCTCTTTCTAAGGTCCATCTAGTTCAGCATCAAGTCTTCCATTGTGACAAAGAAAGAAATGACGAGAAAGTTCATAAGGAAGGTATGAAGCCATTTTCCTGCTATTCTCAAGCATCTAACTGCTCTGGACAGGTTTCAAAGAAGGTGGAAATCACACTTCTGAACATTACAGCTCCCAGTTATTCTTTGTGTATAGAACAATGTTAGCTGTTCTGCCAGAGGAAAACATAACAGAAAATTCTACCCGCTTTTCTGTACTTGTTTAGGTTGAAGCTCTTCAAGCTCAGCTAGAGGAACAGGCCAAGCTGTCCAAGGAACAAACTGAAGCATTGCTGGAGGACAGACGGATCCGAATAGAAGAGTCTCTGGTCCAGCATCAGAGGGACCAGGAGAAGATCAAGGAGCTTACTCAGAAGTAAGTGCAAGAAGAATGTGTCTTTGCTTTCAGTCTGAATACAAATCATTTTATTCATGGTATTTTACTTACATTTCTATCCCACCTTTTTTCATCGTGGAACCAATGGTGATGTACGTGTGGTTCTTAGGCAGTCGCCCACCTAGGTACTGACCAGACCCAGACCTACTTAGCTTCAGCAAGGTGGTCACTTCTTGTGCCTTCATAGCATATTGTGGGACCAATAAAAACAAACCTTACTGTGATGGACAGAAGTGCTGCTCAACTGTATTAAGACAGTGCATGGACCTCCTATTGGCGTTGATTTGATACTGTGTGAAGTCACAGGGTGCTTTGTGTCTCTCGTAGCAGGTATAAAGTGGCAAACATAACATGCGGTAGAAACCAGTCATACATTTGCACTGTCCTACTCCTTAGATATGAACTTGAGCTCATTATATGCATGCATACAGATAGCTCTTGTCAGTAGAGCGTCATATTTTTAATATGGTCCAGGGTTTGGGTCACCACTCAGGTATGGAAGAGAAGCATGGCTCTGGGTGCTGGCTTTAATTTGAGGGAGGGTTCACAGCTCAGTTGTAAGGCACATCCTTTGCATACAAAAAAGGTCCCAAGTTAGATAACCGGATCTCCAACTAAAGGAACTTGTGTATGGTAAGTCTGATGAGCTTCTGACAGTCAGAATAGACAGTATTGAACTAGATGAACAAATGACTCCAATATAAGGCATGGATCAAAGATTCTAATATAAGACAGCCTCATTATGTTGAGGTCCCTCACAGTGGTTTCATGTGGGTCCAAAGCCAGGGACAGCTGCCCGTTGACAAAGTGAATTGCACTGTCAAGCCATTGATCCCCACCCCGATTTGTAACTGGGATAATGGAAGAGCTGGGGAAGAAACTGGTGACCGGTTCATTGCCATTCCTCTCTCCAGTTACCACAAAGTTCAGAACTTGCTGCACGAGAGCACCAGAGATTTTCTCCAGATGAAGTTTGACGCACGGGCAAATGAGAAATCCTGGATGGCAGAGAAGGACATGCTGCTGAGGAAGCTGGACAAAAGAAAAGGAGCACCCAAGTGGAGCAGGATCCGGCGGGACAGCGGCCGAGGTCGGGAGGACATCAAGAGAAGGCAGGACGGTGGCCGAGTGTCGGAGGACATCAATAGAAGCCAAGACAGCGGCCAGCGAGACAGTGGCCAAGGTTCAGGAGACATCAGGAGAAGGCAGGACAGCGGCCAGCAAGGCATCAGTCCTGGGCGGTGGGACAGCAGCCCGGAACAGTGGGACAGCAGCCCGGAACACTGGGAAAGCAGCCCAGAGCGGTGGGACAGCAGCCCGTACCGGTATTCTATTGGCAGAGTTTCTCCTGGCAGGAGGAAAATGCAAGACAGAGGTGCCAAGCACGTTTCACGAGCAGAGCATGAATGCCGTAAACGGTACTGTGCAGAGATTAAGGTAACAGGGACTGCTATAACCTTACAGCGCTTTCTGAAGCTTCAAACATATATTACTATGAAATGTCAACATCCCCTGGTGCTGTGGCACATTGAGATGTAGCCCATTATTATTATTATTATTATTATTATTATTATTATTATTATTATTATTATTATGTTTTGTTTATACCACACCCTCCCCAGCCAAGACTGGGCTCAGGGCAGCTAACACCAGGTATAAAAACAATTGATTAAAATACAACTTAAAAACACAACATTAAAATGCAGCCTCATTTCAGTAGAAACGCAAATCAAAAACTTTTTGGGGATGAAAACGTCAAATCTTCACCAAGGCCAGCTATCCAGACTGGTCCTACGTGGGCCAGAAAAAAAGCCAGTCATTTCTTCTTTTTTAATTCCACGGCATCAAGAGTAGCTTTTTCCTCACCACAGGAAGATATTGTGCTCAAGGCCTGATTGTGAACTTCCCAGAGGCATCTGGTTGGCCACTAAGAGAACAGAAAGGTGGATTAGATTAGCCCTTGTTCTGATCTAGGCTGTTCATTTGGTGATGTAAAAGTTTGTATAAGATCTACATCCAGGTTGTTGATTGGGGCCGGTTATAGGGAACATACGTCTCCCTTGTTACAGCAGTTCCACTGGTGACTGGGTCTGTTTCCAGGCACAGTTCAAAGTGCTGGTTTTGACCTATAAAGCTCTGCCTATCTTGGGCCCAGGCTGTCTGAAACAACGTATTTCCTCATACAAACTTGCCCAGGTTTTGAGATCTTCAGGGGAGGCCCTTCTCTTGATCATGCCACCCCCACAGATATGCTTGGTAAGGATGCAGAAAAGGGCCTTCTTGGTGGCTGCTCCCATATTTTGGAACTCCCTCCCTAAAGAAGCTAGACTGGCTCTCTCCTTGCTGTCTTTCCACCAGCAGGTGAAGACTTTCTTGTTCCAAAAGGCATTTGGGAACTGATTGCTTTTAATGAAAGGGCTGGTCCTCTGCTGTTTTCATTGTAATTATTGGTATGTTTTTATAATTTTTATATATGTATCTAGTTTTAATTCTATTAATTTTTTTAAAATATTATGTTGTTAGCGGTTCTTATTTTTATCTGTAAGCTGCCTTACCATCAGGGAAAAAGGCAGAGTATAAATAAATTAATAATAATAATAATAATAATAATAATAATAATAATAATAATTCCTGACAGGTTAAGAGTGCCTCTTTCCTTCATTATCATTAGTAGTTCTGTAATTCATTCATTCCTTTATAGCATATCACTTGCCGCTGTTGTTGAAAGACTGAAAAAAATGGGTCTGTTTTAGTGTGCAGTGGAGGGGGAAAGGGGGTTAAGAATAGTCCTCAGACACACAAATAGTTATCTGTGTTCATTGTCCAGGCAACATACACACAACTCCGAACATAGTTCAGTTTGGTGCCCATTGTTCATTTGCTGCCCGTGCAAAGTTGACTTGTTGAATTCTAAAGTGTTGCAACTAGAGCATGTGAGCTAAAGTACTATTAGTGTCTCAAACCAGCTTAGATTTAAAACAAGCACAGGGTGGTCCTGCTAATGCCCTTCTTTGTCATAATAGAAGCCACTAATTATTCAGGGTGATCTAGTTGCCTTCTTAGTGCTGTTTAGGAAGCAAGTAGTTCTGCATAAGGCTTTACAGCATTTCATAAGCCAAGGTTTATATATATATGTCTCAATCACAGAGGCTACAGGAGCGATTAACGCAGGAACAGCGGCTATCAAACATGTTCCGAGAGCAGTGCGTTTCCCTGGAAGAGCAGCTGGCTAAGATTCGAGAGGAAGGAGATGTAGGACGAGAGATCTTCAAGGTAATGCCTTGCCCTGCTGCTGTCAAGCTTAGCAACCGCTTTGGCATGCTGTGATAGTCTCCTCCATCCTCTTTATTGCAAGAGTTATTCACGGGATCTGTAATCTTCTGTTTGCTTTCAAAAGGAACGCTCAGAAAAGATGGGGAAGCGCCTGCAGCTGATGACCCAGCGCTATGAGGCCTTGGAGAAACGGCGTTGCATGGAGGTGGAAGGCTTTAAGACAGACATCAAACAACTTCGGCAAAGTCTGAAGGAGGTAGAGCGACTGCTTTTCAAAGTAAGTGTTGTTATGACCAGGAGAAGGACAGGAGTGAGATCCACTAGGGTGGATCCTAGACACGTATAATAAACACTGTGAAAATCCTTTTTTTAAAAAACGTTTTGAAAAATATATTGAATTTGCCATAGCTCACTATCGCTATCTAGAGTCACATCTGTATAATGCACTTTACAACACTCTTAAAACGTTTTGTTTGCAGTTGTGTAGTTGAGTCCTAGGTAGAATTGATTTTGAATGTTCAGACAGAGAATTCCTCTGGTGCAATATTCAGTTCTGTTACAAGGAAGAAAAATAAACAAACACTAGCCCACAACTAAAAATCCTGCTAGCTGTGAATGGAGATGTTCAAAATTGATCTGGTATCCCTTTTGCTATAGTTTTGACTGGCCTTTTAATGAGTTTGTGGGACAGGGATTATTGGTTTGCTTTCGTTCTATTATGCATTTTGTGTTCTCATTTTTTATTTTTATGTTGTGACCCATCCAGTTTTTAAAAACAGATAGAAAAATGGGGTGAGGGGAAGGCTTGGATGGCCACAAACCTTTTTGCAACCCAACAGGGAGACCCACAAAAGCAGTCAAGAAAGCATTTTTGTAACCCTATAAGTTTTTTGAAAATGACGAATTGCAGGAAGGGACAGCAGTAGCCAACAGACCCCAGGATAGCCAAACCACAATCTAGAGCAGGCTTCCTCAAACTCAGCCCTACAGCTCCCATGAGCCCTAGCTAGCTGGACCAGTGGTCCGGGATGATGGGAATTGTAGTCTCCAAAACATCTGGAGTTTGAGGAAGCCTGATCTAGAGGATACCAGGTTGACTTAACCCTGCAATAGTCTAACCTGGAGATAACAAGAACAGAAATTACCACGGTGAGATCCAGCTTTTTTCGGGAAGCATTGTAGTTGCCATACTAGCTGAAGCTGGAAAAATGGTTCTCCGACTCAGTGTTGCTACTATTTTTTAAAGGACTCTTCTTCCTTTGCTAGACTAAGGTGGAAGATGCTTGTGTGGGACTATACAGGCATTTGATCCTGTCCATTATCTTCTTCATTTAGGGTGCCAATGCACCTTTTGAAAAATAATGGTCAAGTTGACTGAACCTTTATATATCCATCTGTTTTTGTTTCCCTCTCTAGGTGACGGCAACTGCGGGGCCAGAGCAAGACCTTGCAATTTTGCAGGAAGTTCGCCAGGGGAATAGGAGAACTAAAAAAATTCAAGGGGAATTGAAAAATTTAAAGTCAAAGATCTATGGGCTAGAAAATGAGCTCAGAGCCTGCTAATAAGAGACACGCCGGCCAACACCAGTGGCATGTAGATAAAGGCCATTGTTGCAACAGCTTTCTCGTATCTATATTTTGTGACACCACGTGGAGCTTACTGTGGCTCTAGGATGTAACTTTATACTCCAGGACTTAAGGAACCCATTAAACCTAATGTGAGGTTTGGAAGGAAACTCTCTTACTTTATTTTTATTTTTATTTTTTTACATGGGTTTAGAATTGGCTTCCTGCTTTTCTCAATGTCAGTTTATGCACAGATTGAGCTGGAGTCATTGGCTAACTTTTACGTTGCTCTTGCAGCTTGCAGGAATGTTTTCATCTGTTCTAAGAATGATGCAATATTCAGGCATCTCCAGAAACCAGCTCAAGTAGATCTCATACTATGTGTGTCAGTGGTTATTAAAAAGAGGGAAGCGACTTCCCTATGTCCCTCAGGAATTACTCTGTAATGGGTGGGTGACAGTTTGTTTGAAGAGAAGCCCTTGGTTACATCCACACTTGTGGGCAGTATTCAGCTAAATAGTTGCGCAAGCAGAACACCTTTTACTCACACAGTGGAACTCCACACACTTCCCGCGTATGTGCGTGCCCTACACAATCTCCAAATCTGCTCTGTTGTGTTGCCAGGGCAGGAAGAAAATTAAGAACCCCAAAGAATTTGCTTCCAAAGAAATGCGACTCGAGTCGGGTTGTACAAGTGCTGCTTTAGTTGTGGGTCTCGCTTAGGTTTTCTTACAGAATATCTTCTGCTGCAAGATAAACGCTTGAAGTGTTGTGAGGCAGCATCATTTGTCCCCTGCTATAGCATTAAACTTGACATTAATTTAACATTTCTCTTGGTAATTGTCACCAAGGCTTCCATTTCCTACGACCTCTGCAAGCCAAAATGCAAGTCTTAATACAAGCAATTGCTTGCCTTTGACCAATATCTCACACTTGGTTTCCATACTTTTTCCTAGAGGGAAGTGCTTTCCATGCAGGAAATATATAACCTTCCAAGTGATCCTATCTGAAGTCTTATCCCTTTTGAGGTTTCTGGTCTCCATTCTCTTGTGGCTTTGTGTGGGTACTCAAAACAGCCATATCACAGTGCTGCTAATGTGTAAACGCTAACGTGCACCTCCAGACAGAATTCACAACAAGAATCACTGCAGCTGGAAAGTCTGTTTGCGCCTCGTTGCTTTCTTTAAAGAAAGCCAGCAGTTACAGTAAGCAAGAAGCTGGGAATGCAAAACAGCAGGCAGGCAGATGGATTTTGGTTTTTCCCCCTTAGAAATCTGACACGGTAAGCAAGAGTAATGTAGATGAGACTGTTTGCACTGCAAATATTAAATGTGATGTGTTAGGTGCTCTTTGCCTGCACCGGTAACATAATAACATCAAAACTATATTGTCATCTGTCTTGAACTGGATTGTAATGATTTGGACATGCTTACACACAACAACACCTTGAGGATCTCTGAAGAGCAACATGCTGTACAGTAATTGAACATGCCTTAGCCGTGTCTCTTTGTATTTTGTACCTTCTGTGCTATACTTGTCGATTTATTCAAATTTTATAATAAAATTGGAGTTGAAACAGTTCTAATTAGATTAATTAAAAACACAGTTGTGTTATTCCTACAGGAATATTGGGGGGCAATCCAGTCAGATGGGTGGGGTAGAGAACCTGTGGCCCTCCAGATGTTGGACTCCAGGTCCTATCAGTCTCAGCCAGCATGGCCAATGGTAAGAGATTATGGAAGTTATAGTCCAGCAACATCTGGAGGGCTACAGGTTCTCATGTCTAAATTATTTTATGTGATCCTTCTCAAGTGCCTGGCAATCAAACCTGTAGGTTGCATGGCAAAGTCAATAAAAGATTGCACTAGCCAGTGTTGCCCAATTTCCTCCAAAACGTAGAGCCTATTCCCAGCTTTCCTTTCCCCCCGATTGCAGATCTTCCAAATCCGCTTGCTTGAAAGATGATACCAAGAATGCTTGTATATGATGAGATGAAGTCCTGAAATGCATTTGTACTTATGGTGGAAATAGAGATGACGAAAGGGGGGAACAGGGCAGCTACCATGAAATGAAAAGGCTAAGACTTCAAACATAAATTGGCTCACGCTCTGAACATATGTTGAGCCATTAGCGCAAGTGGATGTCCGTAGACAGCTGCCCCTAGGTGATTGGGATATGGGCATGTGCATCTAACTCTTAGCCATAAAGACGTGTGGAGAACTGAAGGCCAAATATATTAATTTCTATAATGCTGGAATATGGTAATATGTGAGTTTGACACTGGAGCGTCACCATATGAATGTGAAGATCACCATATCGGATCATGCTGGCATAGCATTACACAGCTTTTACGTCTTCAGTGGTTTCCTTACCACTTTCCAACATACATTTTAAAGATGCAAGTAGGGAAAAGTAATATAACTACCGCCACAGGAAGCTGCCTTATACAGAGCCAGACTTTCCATTCAGCGCAGTATTGGCTGCTCTGCCTGGGAGCAGAAGCTCCAGTGTCTCAGGGCTTGTTCACTGGAGATGCCAAGACTAAACCTGGAGCTTCTCCAGTCTCCCTTTCTGCAATGAACCCTTGCCTAAGGTCTCTATCCATAAAGTTAATCTGAACATAATTCCAGCCAATCCTTTATTACACACACACACACACACACCCTTTTATACATCTGCCCAGAGTTGCTGGGGCAACCTGGTCAGATGGATGGGGTATTATTGTTTTTATTATTATTCAGGCCACTCTTCTGAGTCTTTTATGATACTCTGCTTCAGGGATAAAACAAGTTAGCCCCAGAGCAAGGAGTAAAGTTTTTGAGAACATTCTCACTAGATCACTTCTGAAGTTTATAGATTCACACACACACATAATGTTTAGTATTGCTATATTTCTGTGTTTTTAGTTGTGCTAATGTGTATTTTTATGAATCTTATTGACATAAAATGTTATGATGGTCTGTGGACTGCAAATAAGGATTCGTGTTTTGTTGTTGTAACATAAAAAAGCACTAGGGGGCGCAGTTCCTCTGTTGTATTAAGTGGAGCAAAGGAACTGCTCTTTTTCTGCTTATTTATCCTATTACCGGACATAACGTGTATGCACAGTGTGATTTCATTTGTAACTATTTTTAAACGTGTGTGTCTCTTTAGGTTCCTTGCAAGGCTTTCTCTAAGTCTTCCTGGAGCTTTTGAGACAGATTTAATTCCTTTTGCCTTCCTACTGCAGCAGAACGCGGGTTGGCGAGGAAGTCGTGCTGCGCTTCCTGGTCTGGGAAGACTGTTCATCTTGACAGCAACTCTTGTTGCTCGCTGTCTGCGAGAGAGAGCAATCCAGGAGCCCATAATGCCCTGCTGGCCAATGTCCCATTTGTTTAAACTGCTGGATGGTTTTCTTATTGGGCCACAATGAAAGGAACTTCATATCAGCCCCCAAATCAGCACAACATTCGCCACTTTAGAAAACCCAGATGCATCTCCAGATGTTGCAAGAGCACACTTGGATACACAAACCAATCCCACTGCCTGTTTTAACACATCAAAGCTTCTGCTAGCTAGGATAGTAGGTAGGGAAGAATTGCAATGCATTCTCTATTACTTTATGCCAGGAAGATGGTACAAAAGCACTGCTGCAGTAATTTCTCTACATCCACATTCAGCTTCTGGAGTTATCTTCATGCTACGAAGTTGGAGTATCTTCAAATAGTACTTTTCCCTACTCTGTGCTCTATGGGGAAAGGGTGAGTGAACTTCTTCTGGAAGGAGCCTAGTACAACAACTTTATTAAAAAAATATTTATTTTTTTAACTTTTTATTTTTTAATAATTTTTTATTCAATACAAGTTAAAATACATACATAATCACAACAGAAGAAAATACAAAAGAGAAAAACAAATACATCTATCCAAGGAAAAGGAATTAGAGAATATTTTGTCTCTTTTCATATTTACAGTTATTTATACCTCTATAAAATGCTATTCATGATAACACGGTGAAATGAAATGTAAGGTATCAGAATAAAGAAAAAGGGAACAAAAAGAGAATAAAAAAGTAAGAAAAAAGGTCATATATGAAAAAAATTTTAAATTAGATAAGTACTCACAATAGTAAAGGTAAAGGTACCCCTGCCCGTACGGGCCAGTCTTGACAGACTCTAGGGTTGTGCGCCCATCTCACTTAAGAGGCCGGGGGCCAGCGCTGTCTGGAGACACTTTCCGGGTCACGTGGCCAGCGTGACAAAGCTGCATCTGGCGAGCCAGCGCAGCACACGGAAACGCCGTTTACCTTCCTGCCAGTAAGCGGTCCCTATTTATCTACTTGCACCCGGGGGTGCTTTCGAACTGCTAGGTTGGCAGGCGCTGGGACCGAACAACGGGAGCGCACCCCGCCGCGGGGATTCGAACCGCCGACCTTTCGATCGGCAAGCCCTAGGCGCTGAGGCTTTTACCCTATGTACTCACAATACATAGCCATTATTATTATTTATAATTATTATTAATAATAATATTTTATTATTAAGAAAATTAAACAGCTTCCATAAGGTTAAAGGTAAAGGACCCCTGAACGATTAAGTCCAATCAAAGGTGACTATGGGGTGCAGCACTCATTTCGCTTTCAGGCCAAGGGAGCTGGCGTTTGTCCACAGACAGCTTTCCGGCTCATGTGGCCAGCATGACTAAACCGCTTTTGGCACGATGGAACACCGTGATGGAAGCCAGAGCACACGGAAACACCGTTTACCTTCCTGCCGCAAGATTACCTATTTATCTACTTGCACTAGTGTGCTTTCGAACTGCTAGGTTGACAGGAGCTGGGGACAGAGCAATGGGAGCTCACCCCGTCATGCGGATTCGAACTGCCGACCTTCTGATCGGCATGCCCAGGAGGCTCAGTGGTTTAGACCATAACGCCACCCGCATCCTGCTACAACTTCCATAAAGCTGAGGCTGAAGGGGTTGTGCAGTACGTTAAAAAAGCCCTGCTGCATCAGACCAAAGTTCCATCTATTCCAATATCCTTTTCTTACTGTGGGCAACCAGATGACTATGAGAAGCCTTCAACCAGGACCCGAGTGCAAGAGCAATTTCCCCCACTTGCAGTTCCCAGCGACTGGTATTCAGAGGCAACTTGCCTCTGATGCCATCCATAGATGTTTTGACACAGAAGAAGGGGAAACAATGGGCAAGGAAGTTTATCCCTCTGGAGAAGGAGCAACGTGGGACTAGAGGACCTTCCTCCAATGGCTGCACTGAGACCGCATCACTCACGGCAGGCTGCCCTCTAGTTTCCTCACTAGCACAGCCACAACAGAGAGCCAGTATGGAGTAGTGGTTAGAACGTCAGACTAAGACCTGGGAGACCAGGGTTCAAATCCCCACTTGGCCATAAAGCTTACTGGGTGATAATGGGCCAGTCACCATCTCTCAGCCTAAGCAACCTCGGACAGTTTTTTTGAGGCCATGTATACCATCTTGGGGACGCGGGTGGCGCTGTGGGTAAAAGCCTCAGCGCCTAGGGCTTGCCGATCGAAAGGTCGACGGTTCGAATCCCCGCGGCGGGGTGCGCTCCCGTTGCTCGATCCCAGCGCCTGCCAACCTAGCAGTTTGAAAGCACCCCCGGGTGCAAGTAGATAAATAGGGACCGCTTACTAGCGGGAAGGTAAACGGCGTTTCCGTGTGCGGCTCTGGCTCACCAGAGCAGCGATGTCAGGCTGGCCACGTGACCCGGAAGTGTCTCCGGACAGCGCTGGCCCCCGGCCTCTTGAGTGAGATGGGCGCACAACCCTAGAGTCTGTCAAGACTGGCCCGTACGGGCAGGGGTACCTTTACCTTTACCTTTATACCATCTTGAGCAACTTGGAATAATAAATAAACCTGGAACAGATGTAAAGTGGGATAATTAGCCATTCAAGGAATAAAGCAGAATATATATCTAAATAAAATAAATAATAAATAAATATAGCGCCACGCTATTCACTTCCTTAGGTGTGGGCACCACTTTGCTCCTGTGAGTTTAGCATCTCAGTTCGAAACACAACCTGCTTTTAGAATACTTGAAGCACATGGCAAATGCAGCGCCTCATTTTGATAGCTGCCACTCCCCTGTTCTTTGAGTCCAGCTTTTATTAATGTTTCACTATGCCTGTTCCTAAAGCAGGGCTTTGCAGCCTTTGGTTTTCTGTCCCACAATCACATTTTAGTTCATGATACTCACAAAGCCAGGGAAGAAGCGCTGGGAACAAGGGTGAGGGGAGACCAGCAGACCTCCTGTTCACCAAGAGGCTGTTGTAGAGGCCAATGCATTCCATCTGCTGCCCCTGTGGATCCTACCACCCAAGGCAGTTGCCTCAGCCCTGCCTGAGTACAAAGTCCCTACATTCAAAGTCACCACATAAGGAGCTCATGAGACAGTGTGCCATGTCTTGGGAGGGAAGAAGAGAGCCTGAGACTGGCCCATCCTCAGTTTATATCCTGCTACTGCTGTGTGATCTGTGACGTCAGATCGCTAGTGGGTTTTTTCAGAGCTGTGTGGACAAGGCTTAACTTACAACTTGTTGCCAAGTAACATGTCCAGGATGAATGGGTTTAGGAGCCAGCATGTCCCCTCCTGCCCGTTCCAACTCCACCACTCCCCTAGAATGCCCACTTGGGGAAACTTACACTGGCATAAGATCTGCCAGTCCCAATGAGCGAGCTGAGCCCTAGCTCAGCTGGGATGGGGTAGTTACACTGGTACGTCCCAGCTAAGCCCGGATTTTGCCACCTGAGCCAAAGTTCCACCACAGCCTAAGTCTTTCAGCCTAATGGTTCTGAGCTCAAGATTACAGCCATAATCTCCGATCTTAGAAATACTTCACCAATAAGCTGCAGCATTTGTTTTAATTTGCCCCAATTTGTTTGCCTTGCTAATTTATACATTTTTGGGGGGGGGCTATATAAACAATTAAGTATATAACTGAGCTAATTACTACTACACTGTGGATGTGCCCATTGGTTGCACATTTTCAAACATGCAACTCTGTGTCTGCTGTAATGAGAACAGCCAAACCTCTATTCCTGCAAACAGACTTGGGTGCTTTAAAGCTTGGGAGAGCAAGTGCCTTGAAACCATACAGGTGGGCAGCATCCATGTCAACAAGCCATGATTATTGAAGACAATCAAATGATTGCATTTTAGTGTATTTCTTATAATTCAGGGATGTGAGGTTGACCTGGCTGCACCATGTCACCTCATTGACAGAACCCACATGATTTACATAGGAGACGTCACCAAATCCACCAGCAAATCACATTGAATCCATGGACTGAGCCATGAACATCATGAAGCCAGTGCCACCAGGAGCAGGTCTGTGGACCTGAGGTATGGATCCTCTGGATTTTTACTAGGGAGATCCACAAAATCTCTAATCACATCAGTAGCCACAGACTGCTCCACAAAAACCGCAGATCCGGTGATACAGGGCACCACAGGACACAGAGACATGAATCCAGAGCACAGATCCCTGTGAACCTGTTTATGTTTTATGTATCTTCCCCCCCTGCAAATGAAACCCATAAAACCAAGGATTTGACTAAGGCTTCGTGGGGATCCCTATGAAAATTCAGTGGATCCTCAAGGAATCTGTGCTTCCTATGACTCAGGTCATGGGCACAAATGGGATGGGATGGCTGCTGTTCTTGGATGACCACATATTAAAAAACCATGAGGATCCATGAGTCAACTTATTTTTGTGTCATGCACCAAAAGCCATAAAAGGTAAAGGTAAAGGGACCCCTGACCATTAGGTCCAGTTGTGACCAACTCTGGGGTTGCGGCGCTCATCTCGCTTTATTGGGCGAGGGAGCCGGCGTACAGCTTCCGGGTCATGTGGCCAGCATGACTAAGACGCTTCTCGTGAATCAGAGCAGCACACAGAAACGCCGTTTACCTTCCCGCCTATTTATCTACTTGCACTTGGATGTGCTTTCGAACTGCTAGGTTGGCAGGAGCTGGGACCGAGCAACAGGAGCTCACCCTGTCGCAGGGATTCGAACCGCCGACCTTCTGATCGGCAAGACCTAGGCTCTGTGGTTTAACCCACAGCACCACCCGGGTCCCTACCAAAAGCCGTAAGATCCTTGATTTTTACAGATCAGCCTGTGGAGACTGTTGTGACCTGTGATTTGGTTGTGGGGATAGTATCCCCTGTTTTGTTTGGTTTTGTTTTGATCACGTGCATTCAAGAAGTTGACTTGTAGACGACTAAATCCTCCTTAGAGAAGACTTACTGAAATCAGTGGTTGTGGCCAACTTTTAGGTCCAATGATGTCCATGAGTCAACTCCGAGTAGGACGTAGTTGGTTGGGTACAACCAGATCCGTGTTTGGGTTTGGTTCGATTTACTGCTTTCAAGGTATGGCGCGTCCTCATCCTGAGATTGGCACGAAGGAATCTCGTTGCCCTCAGCCGGTGGGTTGGGTCGGCTGGGGCGGACAGGTGCAGGAAGGGAAAGAAGAGCCTCTGTAACCAGAGGAGGAGACGCGCGGGCTGCCCTCGGAGATCCCTCCTCCCTGGAGAGACAGCGGGTGTGGGTGTTGCGTTTGCGGGGAAAGAGAGAGCGTGAATGAAAAGGGAGAAGACAAGCGGGCTCAGTGCCTGGAAAGGAAGGCGGGAGAGGAGGGCGACGAAAGGTGGGACGAGGCGACTGAGGAGGTGACTGTGGGGAGACAGAGCGCGCGGGAAGGGCCTGGACCGGCCACCCGAAGGAGAAGCGCGAAGGAAGGCACTGAGGAGAAGGTGGCTCCTGGGCTCAGGGAAGGCGGCGCGTCACAGGGCGAAGAGGCTCCCGCGGCGCCGCCGGAGACCTTACCGTCCGGGCAGCAGAGGGAGCAGGACCAGCCCCGTAGTAGTCCGTCCCCCCCGCCGCAACCGGACCTAGCGAGGGAGGGGCGACGACCGCAGCAGAAGTTGAGTTTGGGCGGCCCCGCGGCGGTGTGAGGCGACGCTGTTCCCGCCCGGCCGCGGGGAGGCGGCGGAGCGAGAAGCGGCGGCGGCGGCGGCGGGAGCAGCAGCATGGTCTTCCCCGGCGGCTTCGCCTGAGGCGGGATGAGGAGCCGCCCGTCGCAGCTGGGCAAGGTGCTGAGGAGGAGGTTCCGCCTCGTGCTGGTCTTCGGGGTGCTGGCCGTGGCGCTGTGCGCAGCCTACCTGGAGCTGGTGGTCTTGGCCGACGGCGGGGGACACCCCTTGAACCGCAGTGAGTGGAAAGGGGGTCGTTGGGGCTTAGGATTCCCACGCGAAGACTTCAGCCGAGTTTAAAGATCTTAGAAAACAGGCGGGCGTAACCGAGGCGAGAGTGTCTCTGAGCGTGTGCAGAGAGCCTTACCCCGCTCCTCGGGCCCAGGGGTTCCACTGGGGATTAGGGAGAAGGGAACGCGGCTTCCCAAGCAGATTCGGACTCAGGTGCCTCCCCCCCACAGTGCCTCACAGTGTCTGGTCTGATGGGGGCGCAGAGGGAGACAGGTGAGTGTAGGGGAGCAAGGCAGACCGCGCAGCTTCTGCCGACCTCACAATGCTGCTCACTCTGAGGCAGATATCCTGCACGTGCCAGAGCCGCTGTTTGTGAGTTGGTTAAGGGCGGAGAAGTTTCCTGATCTAGAACCTAAAGGCCTAGATTCATAGGATGAGAGGGTCAGGAGGGAAGCACACCTCAGTTGTGATCCCAGGCAGAAATGTCTGGCTACCTGGAGTGCTCATTCCAGAGATGGAGTCCTTCACCTCTCTGACTCAATGGAAAGGGAGTCCATCCTACTGCTCTTCTAGCCGGAGAGAAAAACCATAAGCAGGGGCGTTCTTAAGGGTTGGCCGCATGGCACCTTTTCACCCATGCGCTCCGTGGGCTACTCTTCCACTTCTTTGGGCCTTGGAGGAAGCCACTGGTGGGGTGTGAAAGGCAACAACAAAAAGCAAACTTTTTGAGTTTATGGTCCATGATCTGGGGGCTTGGGGTGTCACAAGGGATGGGAGGGCACCATCCAGGTCCTTGCCAAGGGAGCCAAGACATGCCTCTGACCATAAGGAATAGCCGTAGGGGAAGGTCCATGGTCAGTGTTAGAGTATCTACGGTACTTTCATAGAATCATAGAGTTGGAAGGGATCCTGAGGATCATCTAGTCCAACCCCCTGCAATGCAGGAATATGCAGCTGTCCCATACTGGGATCGAACCTGCAACCTTGGCATTATCAGTGCCACACTCTAACCAACTGAGCTATCCATGCTCAGGCTTTGGATGCAGAAGGTCCCAGGTCCATTCCTCCAACAGGGCTGGGACTGTCCTCTGCCTGCAACCCTGGAGAGCTGCTGCCAGCCAGTGTGGACAGTACTGAGCTTGATGGACCACTGGTCTGACTCAGTCTAAGGGTTAGGGTTAAGCTCTGGACGTCTTAACCAAGCCACTATCTCTCGACCTCTGCCCTCAGTATCTGTAATAGTGTGTTAATAGTGCAGACCAGTCCTATAGAGTTCTTGTAAGGGTTGAGGTAAAGGCTGTGTTCACATTACTGGCTAAAAATGCAGCTAAGTTGTTCCTTTCCTCAGTTTTGACCCAGCTTGTTATTTTTCTAAGAAATGACAGCATCAATAGCAGGATAGATATGGATTGTGACTAATGTCGTGTACACAGCGCTTCCCAAACTAGCAGTGGATGCAGAGTAAATAGGAGTGTGCACACAGCCAATGTATGTAAAATATTGAGCTCAGTAACTATGTAAATACTGGCGTTATTATATGTGCTGGAACATTGCCTTTAGTCCCCGGACTAACCCATTTGGACAGGACTTGCAAAATTAAGGCTGAAAACCCTATGCCCACTTATCTGGGAGTAAACCCCTTTGAATTCAGCAGGACTCCTGAGTAGAACATGTGTAGGATTGCGCTGTAAATTTAAAGATATCCTTGGGGTTAAAATGCACCTTTGGTGAATCTTTCCCCAAAGAAGCTGCCTAGAAATCATGGCCAGAGAGCATGCAATTAAAGACGCATCGAAGACACTGAGAACTGTAGCCAAAAACGTTTTGCCCAAGGTTGGAGTTGTCTTCTTGGGAGCCAAATGTGCCTTTGGCTAAGGCTAAGCCTTCCTCCAGAAAGGGGCTGTAATTAAAACCTGCCAACTGAAGACAAGAGATGAATCCTTTCTCATCAGGCAGTGTGAAATTAGTAGGTCCGGAAGAGGCACGTGTTGACAGTTTAGCCATAGGATATAGCAGAGCATGCAGGGGATGGTGATTACGATTTCAAACGTCCCACCACTCAGGACAACTACAGTAGAAGGATTTACTTACAGCTGGAATTGAAATGGGAGCATCCTATCTCCAAAGTAGGGGGAAATAGATAGTAATTTGCACCTATCTCTTTTTCTTATGTGCGCATCCAGAAATATGGGTGTACTCAAATCTGACAGAATATAGTTGATTGATTCATGTTTGGTTATTTCATTTCTATGCCGCTTAATATATTAACAGTATGAGAGTTGCACAGAAAACCGAAGCAGCAACAGAGAGCTTAGAGACAAAGTATTGCAAAAATACAGTTACATATAAAAATGTTACATTAATACAAAGTTACTAATATATATGTGTGTGTGTATTTTAAAAGTTGCTTCATCCTTTCACACAACCGCCCCTTTTCATGCATTGCAACCCTTTTAAAAATAGCAAAGCTAGTATCGTAAAACACTAGGGAGTAAGCCCATTGGACACAGTGGGACTTATTTCTGGGCAACTAATTACGTGTAGGATTGTTCTGCACAGCTGAACTCGGACAAATTTCTTTTCTCCATTGAAACAAGGTTGTCTGAAGGCCATAAAAGAGGGCACCATAAATTTGATAGATTCTGCTGCCTCTGGTGCACTTCAGACTATCTGCCAAAACCAGCTTGCTAGAAATCTGGTTATAATGTAAATTCATCATGCTTTAGACTTAGTCAGATGGCCTAAGGTGGATCCTAATGACAGTTTTCCTGGGTTTTTTCAATCTTCATCATGAAGAGGAAGAAAAAATGGTGGTGGCTTAATCGGAGCTTGTCCATACTGTTATTTAACGTGGGCCTTCCTGTATTGCCATTACCGTATTTTTCTGTCTATAAGACACCCCCTATTTTTGGAGGGGATACTATCCATGTATAAGACGAGCCCAGATTTTGAACATTATTTTAGAGTAAAAAAACATAGTCTTATACACGGAAAAGTACGGTAATTCTCTGTTGGATGTTCTCCTCCAAATCACTGCATTCTCACACCCATCCTTCAGTCTGGATTTTCTCATACCAGGGATACTATGGAAAGGAGAGGGTAAGACCATCTGGATTGAGGGAGGGGAAAATGTGGGAAGGCAGAGATTTGGAAAAGAACATTGTATGGACAGTGGAAAATTAATGGAGGTACAGGAAGCTTTTTGTCCACATTAAACAACAATATGGATGAGAGCTCAGTGATCCTGAGTTGAAACGTCAGATATTGAATTGCTCTAATGAATGGTTCACAGTGTATTTATATCGTAGGCCAACTCCACATTGCAAAAGTGGGTTGACTGAATGTGGATTAACATGTGGATTGCTCACAATATGTTTCATAAACCAGTAATTCAAATAATGAACCATGTACCTTTCATTCCGTGTTGCTTGATAAAGTCCTCTTACAATGGGGGGAAACTGGTGGACACAATTAACCCTTTTGCAGCTGATAAAGCAGACTGTAGTCCACAAAAGTTTAAACTGGTAATAAATTTGCAAAACGGTGCTCCCAGCTACCCTTTTGGCAATTGTAAAAATTTTACGTTTTTTGCACAGCTGTCAGCTTGTCTACCAGTTAAAACGAGAGCCAGTGTGGTGTAGTGGTTAAGAGCGGCGGACTTGTAATCTGGTGAACCAAGTTCAATTCCTTGCTCCTCCACATGCAGCTGCTGGGTGACCTTGGGCTAGTCACACTTCTCTGAAGTCTCGCAGCCTCACTCACCTCACAGAGTGTTTGTTGTGGAGGAGGAAGGGAAAGGAGATTGTGAGTCGCTTTGAGACTCCTTAAGGTTGTGATCAAGCAGGATATCAAATCCAAAATCCAAATCCATGAGTTTGTACTATTGGTTGTGGCATAAGAAGAGTGTGTGCTGTATTTATTTACATATTCACATTGCGTGGCAGCAGATAACCTTGTTGCATTTACATCAAAGGTTAGCAGCGAACTGTAGCTCAGTAGCAAGTGAGAAACGTATTACCAATTATCTAATCCAAAAAAGAAGGTGAAGGAGATTGAGGTTCTCCAAACATTTGAATACTGCACTGCATCCAGACTTCATCCAGACTGTGTGTGTATATGCAATAATGAAGATTGATTGTGCCTTGGTGAGAATGGGATTGAGGATTACTATTTCAGGCTCTATTAGGGTTATATAAGGGCAAACCATGATGGCTAAAAGAAAATCACAACCAAAATATGTTTTGGGAAATGTACACTTTTAAATTGTAATATGTTGTCCTCTAGGTACCTGACAAAAACTAGATGAAAATTAACGTCTGTGTTTAGTTTATGATTGAGAGGGGAGTTTTTTAGTGGCTTGTGGAGGTAAACTTTGAGACTGCCAGTGCTACCCTACTACCAATAAAAAAATCTATTTTGAGTTGTAGTAATGAAAAATAAATACATTTTTTTCATTTTGCCTTCCTAACTCAGTAAAATTTCCACCTTCTACAGGTACAGGCATGCTCTATGTTTGTTTTCTGTTAAAAAGAGCTGGTCTCAGGCTGAAGGAGACAGAGGATGTTAGGAGTGGAGTTCTTCCAGCGTTTTATTCATTCTCCTTTATTTTTGTTAAATCTTTCTTTATAGACTCCCAGGTGGAAAACCTAGTGACAACACATAATTGGGTACCAGCCAGCATTTATAGCATTGCCTTTGCTGATGCAATAGCCTCCTTCTGCGTCTGTTGTTCTGCATCCCAAAGGTAGATTTTTCTCCAGTAATTTTCCAGAGCTGGAAGTCAGTCTATAGATCATTATTTCCACCTCTGTTTGCAACAGAACACTCACTGTTTAACTTTCTCTGGAACGTACTTATGGCACATGGGATGTGTGGGATCCCAGCAGGCTCCCCCCCCCCCAAGCCTGGTGCTAGCATTCACAGCATTACTCTGGATTTATTACTCCTGTTAATGGAGGAATCCGAGGGCTCCCTTGGGCAAAAAACAAAGACACCAACCAGGACAATTTGGAGCAAAACAGCAGTCTGTAGGCTTGGCCTTTATTGGAAACTGTCGCGACAGGACTCCCACCCACAACAAGATGAAGCAAAATGGAAGCCCAGAACAAAAGAAGACCCCAACTTTTATTAGTTACTAATCCCCCAAACTACACCCCTAAGACTACATCACAACTACATCACAAAAAGGAGGGGTTGAGGGAGGAGTTGTGGAGGTAACCTGAGTATCTTGTCACCTGGCTGGTTCCTCCTTTCCCCCCTCCCCATGAGTACTTTCCAGGTGACAAAGGGGAGCTTGCAGTTTCCTGCCCCCAGAGGGAAGAGCTGATCATTGTCCTTTGTTCCAGTCCATGCTGAATCCACTCCTATATGCAAGTTTTTTGTGACCTTAATGGTCTTCTGCCTAGGACCATCAGGGTTGGCATAGCAACTGGGCAGGGCTCCTGTGTATGTGCTGGTATGCTCAAGGGATTATGGCTGACCTGTATCAAACCTTCCCCATTTTGTAGTCCTTCCTTCATGGAGTAAAATAAAAGTGGAACGATGCAGATCTGATGTATGGTTGATTTTCTATGAATTTATAACAGAAGCGTAGCGTATATAGTGTGTGAGTGTCAAGTTTGTACAAACTGAATGATTGGGGGGGGGGTTCCTGCGACACTCTGGATTATATTCTACTATGGCATTCCTACTTCCACTCACACAAACACCAAAAGACTGAAATACTTGCTTCTAATGGCTTTTGTAAGTGTTCTGCAACATCTGCAATGGGGTCAACTGATTACTGCTTCACATTTAACATTACTGAATAAGGAGAAGGAGCCCATTATGAATCGATAAACTATGTCAGAGGTCCATGATTATCAGAAACAAAATTCCATTCTTCCACCAAATGTGCCAGACCTCTAGCAAACATAGAGGACCCAAGGGAGAGGCGAAGTTGTGACTCATATGCACAAGACCAGTATCCAGCCAGTATCCATCTTTTAAAATTGGGTTTGCCACTAGGAAATACAGGCAAGGGAGCAGGCATCTGTTTCCCAGTGAGAAAAGATGGGTCTCTGTGCCAGGTTTGGGGAGCATGAGAACTGCCTACAGCCCGGGTGCAAGAGGGCATGTAAAGACTGCTGAATCAATTGCGATCGAAAGGCTGGGATTTTCAAAAAAGATCTGTATTTATCTGCCAAATTCCCTGCTTGATTTTTCAGTTTAAGATTGCTATCTCAAATATCTTTCTTCAGATCTATTTGCTTGTGTGAACTTGTCTTAATGAGTCTTGTAGATACACCTTCCTCCTATGCTTGGTCCTGGATGACTCAGCACTTCTGCTGGAGAAGGTTGGACTGTTTGTATACATATGGAAAAGTTCAAACTCTTAATGCAAGTGTAAGAAGCCTGGAAGAATTGCTACCTCCACCCATTAAACACATCAGATACTGCCGTCTGAGGAGTATTTTGAGGAGCCTGAAATGAATTTGGTCAAAAACAAGAAGCTCTTCTCATATGTTATATTACAGTTATATTTGCATTTAAAAAGCACACCTGCATTGAGCAAAAATGTATGTCTCCCTGACAAATCTGAGGAATTTCATCTGCACGACTGTCAGTGCTCAGAATGATTTGCAATAATCACTTGGCTTGTACTCAATCCTGTCAAACAGGTAATATTATTTGCATATTTCAGGATTAGGGATGGAGTGGGCAACCTGGCATTTGAACCTAGTAAGGCAGTAGTCACTAGATCCCCTGACTCATCCAAATAGTGCCTAATTTGGGCCTAATTGAAAAATGCCAAACATCTCTGTACAACTTTTGTCTTAATGATTGGAGACTTGGGGCCACTCCAAATTTCTTCATGGAAACTGAAGAACTGTTGTGTAATCTGCAATTAGATTGTCACATGTGATGGTTATGAGTTTAGGTACCTCACTACATGTTGATTAGCAGGAAAAATACAGTCCATCACAGTTTTTCTGCAACACCCCCCCCAATAAAATTGGTGCATATGCTTTTGTCACACATGGCAACCAATAGATATTGCCTGTTGTTGCCTATGCAGAAGTGCTTTCCATGTAGCCACTGTGTAGGGACATAATGGGAGACACCATGGTTGCAAAGGTTCTAGCTTCAATGTTCTCTCCCTGCTTGAACATAAAGTACCCCATACTCTCTAAGATTTATTTTAATCATTATTTACATCAGCATCAGTGTGAACATGGTGAAAGCAATCTAGGATTGTCTTTGTAGCCATCAAAACCAAGGAACAATGTGGGTTTACAAACCATGGTTAGGGGCAAGCCCTGATTAGCTTTTACCATGATTGTAATAGAGGGGAAAGGAAACATTTCGATGTGAAAGGGATATGGAAAGCCACATGCAAAATACATGCCTTTGTGTGCTTTAGGTTCCTTCTGTGCAGATTAACATCCTAGGAAACAATTGGAGGGTTGTGCGCCCATCCAAAGAGCCTCAGGGGTAAATGTGTTGTCAGCAAAATGACAGAAAAGAAAAGGGCCTCTGTCCAAACCTGCTCTCTTCCATCTTTCCACATCTTGTTTCCCTGCATTTTTTATAAGGTATGTGCTATATTTCTCTCTGGCCTGTGACACTCTATGAGTACTGCCAAACTTAAGCATAGTGGCAGCTCACCTACAATGCAGTCACACCCAGTATGCAAGTCAGTCTGTGGACTCTGTTATAAAGAAAACAAGAGCGCATCAGAAAGAGTGCTAATGACTCTTCTAAAGGACCCCGGGGGCTTTCTCACCCTCGAAGCAGAGCTTAATCACTGCTGACACTAAATGTTTTTATGAACTTACTTGCTAGCGCTTCCAGTACCCTAAGGTAAAATAGTTTACAGGCTTCACAAAGGCAGAGATAGCCTTTTCCTTTCCTTTCTAGGTCTTTGTCCTCATCTGTATCATCTCATATCCCCAGAGTATATTGTTATGAGTTTGGGGGGAGGCAGAGCCCCCATAATCTCTACAGTCAGTGGTTAGAATTTGAGCAAACTCATAAATTCTGGCCAGTTCTTCATCTATTTCCCACAATCCTTTCAGCTGCAAAGAGACATTTCGCTCTTTGCAGTCTAAAGGTAAATACAGTTTAAGGCAGTGGTTCTCAAACTTTTTTTCTCCTGGACCACACTTTCAGAATAAAATGTTGCTTGTGCTGTGATAGGAATTTTATGGTCTTAGATATATGGCAACGTTCATAACCACACGTACATAGATCAGCACAGGAAAGCCAACCTGGAACCATTTTGATTCCTAAACTGAGCAAATGTTTCTCTGCATGGTCAAAATGGAAAAGCCTCCCCATTGTCTCTTCCTTCACAAATCCTGTCTTAATCTGTGTTTGAATAAGGGTGTGAGCCTTATCATTACAAAAGACTGCCCAGGCTCCCCAAGAAATCCAATCAAGTAACCTGCCAGACAGGAAATAAACAAAGCGACAGGAGAAAACAACATGCAAATGTTCTGTTTTAGACCGCCTTATCTGAGGGGTGGTCTTAGGTTACACCCTTCTGTGATGAATGCATAATGTTTCTGGGGGTGGTCTTGATCTAGAGGATGGGAATTTCAAAAGTCTTTATAAGCCCTTGCACAGCATTTTTGGGGGTCCTCTTCCTCTCCTGCGTGTGAGGGGAGTACCCTGTTGCAACAGATCAATAAAGATCAAGCTTACTAGCTGCTTTGCTTCTCAATATTCTCTGGTTGACCTCTGTTATTTTCTCCTACCAATAGGAACCTATGTAAGGACTCTATATGGGCTCTTGGATACCCCATAAGGGAAAAGGGCATATTTTTATTTACAACAGTGCCATACCGAATTCTTTATTGGTAAGAAACACATTGGAAAACAGAGAAAGAAACAACAACTAGCCGTGCTTGATTTATAATGTAGAACACAATTGCTTTATAATATGATCGTGGGACACCCAGAAAGTATAAAACAATGCAGCTACATAAGAATGTGAATAAGCTCAGTTGGTTAGAGTATGGTGCTGATAAGGCCAAGGTTTTAGGTTTGATCCCCTCATGGGACAGCTGCATGTTGAACTAGATGATCCGCAGGGTCCCTTCCAACTTTACAATTCTATTATTTCTATGATTCCCAAAATATAGTTATAAATGAGTTAAGCCCTGTTCCCTACACACACACACACACACACTTTTCTGCTTGATGGGCCTGTGACAGCTACTTTACATTTTCATTGCTTACATGCAGTGGCCCTGTGCAATCTCTTTTATTTTAGTGTGCCTGTTTTGCAAGGGTCCCCTTCCAAACGCACAAAATCGTGGGTTGTTGTTTTTTCAATTTCAAGAAAATCCAACACGGACTAAAACTTTTGGCCTTTCACATCAGGGGGCGGGTCGCCTTAAATGTGCTTCATTGAGTTGCACCCAGCAAATGTGCACAGAGCTGCACCCAGCAGCCTTGTAGTACAGGTTGAATTACGATAGAACCCTCCCAGTAGCTACTAAAAGTGAACGAAGTGGAAGTACAGTAGTTCATTCACACAACCTGCTGTGGTAGCTGAGAGTGCAAAAACAAAAAAACAAAACCCCACTTGTGTAATATTTTTCAGGTCATATTATTTCCATCCACTCAAAGACAGTTTTAGGGTAGTACAACCGGTACTGTTGCACTGGGCACTGTCCTGCAAGGGGTGCCCCAAAATGCTGTAGAATGGACCACAAAATCCTCCTCCCCAATTTTTTTGCGTTACACAGGGTGCCACTGGAATTTGAGAACCTGAGGCATCTGATCAAGATTTGTATTTTAAAATGAGCTTAAAAAATATATATTTGTAAATGTTTGTATCTCTCATGCCAGGCAGAAACCATACTCTGGCAACTGTTTATCTTCTTGATCAAGGGCCCCCCTGATCTATAGCAGTGCCTCAGGGTTGTAAAAGGAAATTACAGGCTAGGAGCAAAAGGTCACACTGACCATACAAATTACAGAATAATCAAGTTGCAAAACACAATTAAGAGTTGGTAAATAGTAAGAATTATTGTGCCTCCCATTAGAGACTTGAGCCACATTTTCATAAGGTTAAAAGGGCAAATAGAAACAGCAGCTGGACTAGGCAAAGCAGCTCTCTGAAACTGCTTTGAATCTTTAGAGAACTTAGAATTTAGCTTAGCTTTTACTTAGTTCCCTTTCTTCTAAAAAACTATATATGTTATGAAATATATTGGCTTAAATGTAATTATGCAAAGGATTTAGAAAGTAAGAAATGTTAGATTCTTATTTCATAGAATCATAGAATCATAAAGTTGGAAGAGACCACAAGGGCCATCGAGTCCAAACCCCTGCCGAGCAGGAAACACCATCAGAGCACTCCTGACATAGGGTTGTCGAGTCTCTGCTTAAAGACCTCCAAAGAAGGAGATCTTTCATAGATGGTGTGTGAGGAGATGAACCCAAGATCTCTGTTTAAGATAAAATTAGAACCATTAGCCATC